>NC_092502.1:163632039-163963914 GCF_047511675.1 Marmota flaviventris | reverse complement strand
CACCAGGACTTCAATGGCTGAGACCATGCCCAGCCAGGGACCTGATGGGGCCGGCCCCTATGCAGACCCATTCATACCTGGCCAGAACACAACACCTATGGGCTAGGTCAGCAGCACTTGCGAGAGTAGGTGCACTGGACAGAAGGTCCCGAAGCCCCCAAGGGAATGAGAGGGTCCTAGGGCACTGGGGTTAGGACAGGGTGAGAGAGGGGCGCTGCATGTTGCAGGACTCAGCTGGGGTGGGTGAGGACCTTGGGTCTGCAGCTGAGGTGCCTAACGTCCACGGGCCAGGATGGAGGGTGGGCGGCATGGGGACTGAGCGCAGGGAGAGGCTGGGACACCAGGGTCTCAAGGCAGAGTGGGCAGCCATCAGAGGCCAGGCCTTGCAGGTTGAGGACCACCAGAGACCACCCCTTTCCAGAAAGTGCATTCTGGGATCTGAGCTGGTAGGGTGGGTCGGCCTCAGGCCACCAGAGTGCAGCCCCATCCCATGGGCAGGACAGGCCCTGAGCGGCTGGGGCCCCATGAGCCCCTTGTGCAGAGGCTGTTCAGCCCCTCCCCACAGCTGTGTGCATCTTAGGGGAGGGCTGGGTCCTGGAGAAAGCAAAGGAGACAAGCCTGGGCACGGCGGGGACCTGGGCTCCTCCCTGGCTGGCATGGGCACTTTCTGGCCATGCTGGGTAGGGCACTAACATGGCTCAGAGGTTCAGGGATGGCATTGGGAAGAGGAGTCCTGGAGTTGGCTGTCTGAGGCCTGTCCCCAGCAGAGCCCTCCTCTGGAAGGTGACTGGCTCAGGAGACACGCGGACTGGGGACACCCTCATGCAGCAGCTGTGAAGGGGAGCAGAAGCCCCTCCTCAGCCATGGCAACCTCTGGTGCTGCCAGGGCCCCAGGACACCTGGGGGAGGGTGCAGTGACTCAACAGGCTCCTAGTGCCCAGCAGCAGTGAGCCAGCACCACCCAGGGAGCTGTGGCTGAGCATGGAGACCACAGGGCTTCCTGGCCATGCCAGGCATGGAGGTGCAGGGCAGGGTTGTCCGGATGGAGTCCGCAGTTCCCATGGCAGTGTCCCGTTCTGCAGGGCTGGGCCCCTCCAGCCAGAAGCATGTGGTGAGCCCAGCTGCCCCTTGAAGGCTGGTCTGGTGCAGCGCAGGAGGCAGGGCTGTGGCTCCCCAGGGATGGCAGCGACCCAACACTGGGGTCAGCCAGTCCCAATTCGGCAGCAAGCACCTCCAGCCCCTTGAGCTCCACTCCTCCCCCACCACACCCCTGCCGCCAGCCCAGCCCCAGGCCACACCAACCTGCTGAGGGGTGCTGGTGCCAGCTGCTCCCTCGGGTAGGGTCACCATGTCCCCAGAGGGATGGCGCTGGGAATAACCAGTCGTGGGCAGAGTCAGTCTACTGTAGGCTCGGACAAGCCTGGGAATTTGGAGGAGACTGGGAGCTCAGGCCATCCGTGCAGACATCAGTCATGCTGTGTCTTCTCCCCTGCAAGATGAAGGGCAGCAGTTGACACAGCGTGAGAAGTAAGTGCTGCGTCACAGGCAGGGCCACCAGCACCCTTGGGAGCTTGGCAGTGGATGTGGGCACAGAGGCAGTGGAAGGGTTGGGGCTGAGAAACAGCCCAGCTCCCATTCTTCCTGTGGAGAACTCCAGGCTGCAGGAAGTGGCCAGGAGGAGATTCCAGGCCACCGTGCAATGAGACCTCCTTGGTGACCGAGGTGCCAGGCAACGTGGGGGCTCAAGCATGACTCATGCTTAAGGAGCAGCACAAGAAACAGGCACTGGATCTGGAGGAGAGACCAGGACAGCAGGTGGAGGAGGACCAGCCAGCCCTTGTCATGCTGACTCTGGACTGTGGGCTGGAGGCACAGGTGCTGTCCCAGCACCTGGAGGCCAGCTAGTCACCAGCTGGGAATGTTGACAGACTCCTGCCTCCAGGGTAGGTCCTCCCTCTGGGGACAGGCCACAGCCTGGTGTGAGCAGAGCCACTATCCTCTGCAGTCAGAGTCCTTCCAAAGGGTGGGCCTGGCTCCACAGGAGGACAGGTGGAGCAGGGTAAGGGGCAGTGGTCCTGCTGGTTGGCTGCTCTGGCGAGACTTGCTTTCTGTCCCGTAGACTCAGGGACATCCCACGTCTGTGACTGGGTCTGCTGTGAGGCAGGAGTGTCTGTGGCGTGTCCTGGGCTGCTGGGCGCTTTCCCCTCCACAGAGGGGAAAGGGGGCTTCCAGGCACGCAGGGGAGCAGACAGCACACAAGTCGCTCCCTCCAGCCATTGCCGAGCCCTGGGAAGGAAACTGGGGACAGGAGCAGGAAGCCACTTTAACCAAGCCCCGGGCTGGGTGCTGTTGTGTCGGGCAGAAGCAGAAGCCCGCAGGGCCGGGGGCCCACAGGAAGGCCAGGTCCCGTCTGCCTGCAGCTCATAACAGGGTTCTGCACTCTCTGCTGAGATGAATGACTTCTAGTGTTTCATTTTTGGAGAACAATCACCAAATGTTCTCTACAGTCATTATTTGGCTTGAATTTTGGAATGAAAGGGAAGTACGACCAGATACTGAAATTGGCCATGAGGAAGAGAAACCGACTGTGGAGCATGATGAGAGGCAGGACTTCCAGCAGAGAGCAAGGCCTGGACAGGGGGTGGCTGTTCTCCCTCAAGTCAGCCTCTGGTCAGGCCTCTGTGCTCTCCAGGCTCCCCCTGCAAGATGAAGGCCACCAGTTGACACAGCGTGAGAGGGAAGTGCCATTCCTGGGACTTCAACTTCCAGCGGACGACAAGCTGTCAGCACAGAGTGATGGAAGGCTCGTCTAACTGTGTGTGAGTACCAGACAGACCTCACGCCCCCTGGCAGGAACCGGAGCTATGCCTGGGTACACGCTCAAATCCTTTAGTCACCGCGACCTTTGGACACCAGGTGTCCTGAGCACAGAGTCTGCCAGTCCCTCTGCTGTAGACAGAGGGTCGTGGTGTCATGCACAGTCTTATGGGGCCCGGACCCCAGACCCACCTTGCCTGGACCTCCACAGGCCAGGCCAACGCCCTGTCCTCCACTCTGCAAGGCGCCTCTTCTAATAGAAGGCCTGCCTCTGTAGCCTCCTCACCACGCAGGCCATGGGGACCTGAGGGGGCCTGGCCCAGCGCTCGCTCAGGGCCTGGTGGTGAGGCCAGCCACAGCCCTGCCAGGTCTACCTCCCCTCCTGAGTGACCTCTTGGCCCATGGTGGTGGAGTGGTCCTGCCAGCAGCACATCCAGGGGCTGGTGGGGCTGAGAGGGTGGCCCGGGGCAGCACTGGCAGCAGGTGCGAGGATACAGGGCCGTCAGTGTCCTCCAGGACCTCACACAGTACCCGTGAAAGCCTACCACATGTCTCGAACCGAGTAGCTGGAAGGTGCTTCCTGAGTCCTGTCCCTGGGGGAGCATCCAGAGTCCCTCCCACTCCCGTGGACCCTCGGGGCAGAATGGTGCCTCCACGGTCCACCTGGCTATGTCTCCCGCCTCCCCCACCAGCCGTGCTTCCTGCAGCTGCTCGGCCTCTGCCTCAGTCTCTGGGCTACCTGAGGCTGCTCCTGGTCCCCTTCTCAGCTCCTCCTGCCCTGGGTCTTTCCCTGGCCCTGCATGCTCTTCACAGGGTCTCTGCCCTCACTCCCGGGCCTCACACCTAGGGATGCCATTTGCACTCACACCTGAGTCTCAGGGCTTTGAGAGTCCTGTACAGGGGCTGCTCCTCCCTGTCCGAGGGCTGTCCCTGTGGCAGTGGCCTTCCTCTCCCAGGCTCTGGGCGCAGCAGTGTCCTCCCCATCTGCTGGAGGTCCACGCACCCTGCCAGTCCATCTTGGTTTTCTCCAATTCTGAAAACGTGTCAGTTGCTGGTTTTGTGTCTGTTTCCATTTTCCCCTGTTTTTCTGTCCCCTGTGGCCCCTGTGTGGGTGCTGACCCCGACCCCCAGGCCCTTGTCTTCCTCTGGCTGCACAGTGGCATGCAGAACACCCTCTGCACTCCTCACCCAGCAGTGCGAGCCCAGGTGCTGGGGAATCATGGCCTCTCACCCCTCTGCCCTGCTGCAGTGTCCCCCTGGACCCTCTCTGTCCACTTGTCCTTTCTACTTTCTTCAGAGGCTATGCCGGAGGCACACTTTGGGGCGTGGTGCATGAGGATGTCTTTACTTTGCCCCCCGCCCCGATGGTGTTCCACTGCCTGCTGCCCACAGGGCTGAGGAAACTGCACCCACCCCTCGTCGCCTGCTGCCCCTGCCTCTCCCATGCTGCTAGCCGCTCTCCAGCAAGGGTGGTCTGCCATCGTCCAGGGAGGAGTCACTGCCCTTCTGGTGGAGACTCGTCTGCTGGGCATGGAGCTGGCAGCCTCGCCCAATCTGGGGGCACTGGGTCACCAGCTCCGGGCTCATCGCCTTCTGGGGCTCTGTCTGGACATCACCCTCTTGTCCCTGAGTGCCACTCTCAGGCTGCCCTCTCCAGCCCCAGGCCAGGACCCTTCCGGCCTGCAAGCTCTTGGGTCCAGCCTGGAACCACGCCCCGCGACGGGTCCTCAGTTGCTCGTTGCTGCGTTTCCAGAACACTGTTTCTTGGTGGGGTCTTCCGGCTCCGCACCGTGCTCGAGCACTTGCCATCTGAAGTACATGAACCACACCTGCTTTTCCCGCCCACGCCGGCAACCTTGCCCACGCTCCGTCTCCTGACATCTTAGGGGTCTGCTGCCCACCACTACTGTCCCACGCGTGTCCCTTCTGACCTGACTTGGGGAGAGGCACGGATGTGGTGTGTTCCTGTGTTGGGGCAATGATGTCACTTCTTTGGGTGCCAGGAGGCTTTGGCAGCTTGTGACCCAGGACGTCCTCTGCCCCTGGGTTGGGGTGTGCCCAGGGGTCTTAGCTCTCACTCTGTTATCTGCCTCTGGGTGGCGTCAAGTCTCCACATCAGGCGCTCACTTCAGGGGACCTGCAGCCACGGGGAACTGCCACCCAGAGCAGGGGTCACATCCCAGGCCATTCTAGGGCCAGCAGAGGGTGCTTCAGCATTCGGCTCTCGGTCTCCCCTCTTCCCTTTCCACCCATGTCCTCCGTCTGTACATTAGGTGGACGTGCGCTTCAAGGCTGCAGAACTTCAGATACTTTTTGCTTCTTTCTTTCTGTCTTGTTCTATCTTTCCCCTCATATATCTCTGGGAGTGCATGAATTTTTAAATATTCAATATTTCTTAGTGTATTATCCTCATTTTTTATACTTCCCAAACTCTCCCTCTCCAGACAGCAGGAGCCTCACAGAGCATTTGTCTGCCATATTTCAAGAATCTTTCATGCTCTTTCTTTAAATAAAAAAAAATAAACTTTCTGAAGTACAAGGCATAACAAAACAAAGCACAAAAATCCTCAGTTAACGGCTTTGCTGACCTCACAGTCAGCCACCCCTGCAGTGACCAGCCCCATAGTAGACATGGCCTTCAGGTCACTGTCTTGTGAGTCTAGGCCTCTGGAGCACATGCTGTTCCAGTCCTTGCTCTGTCCTCCTGCCTCCTGCTCTCTTGACCCCACTCCTGAAGTCTGCGCACCAACTTCCAGTTCGGCGACTCACTCCTGGTCTCAGCTCTGATATTGTCCAGGCTGCCAGGTGCATACACCCCTCCCAAACCTGCCCAACAGCTGTCCACAACACAAGAAAAGTGCACACAGCCCAGGAAGAAACCAAGGAGACATTCTTGAGAAGAAACTCCCCAAAATGTCAACATGGAGGAAAACTAATCAGGAAAAGAAGGCAAGAAGCCCTGACACTTGGGACCCGTGGGGTCAGTGGTGAAAGCCTTCCCAGTGGGAACGAAGATCTCCCGGGCCTGCGCTAGGGTTCACAGAAACCTCTCTGAGAACCAGGCTGCTGCTGCGGGCAGCGGGCAGCGACAGCCCTGGTCACCAAGGGAGAGGCAGGAGCCTGCTGTGCGGCAGGGTAACTGGCCTGACACCCTTTGGCCAGCCACAGGGCAAGGGCAGATGAGAGCCCCCAGGAGCCAGTGGGCAGGGCCCCCATGACAGCTACTGTGCCCACCAGAGAGCCTAGCGGGGGACACAGGGAGCACTGGCCATCCACCCCAAGTTGCTCCAGTTCCCTCCTTCAATGAGCCCCATTGCATCACCTGCTCCCCCACCTCCTTCCCATAGTGCCCTCCCTCATCCCCTGCTCCTCCTGCTCCCTCTTCTCCTCCTGCACCTGCTCCCCCTGCTCCTCCTGCACCTTCTCCAGCACCACCTCCCCTTCCTCCCCCTGCACCACCTCACCCTGCTGCTCCTACACCTTCTCCCCTGCTGCCCCTGCGCCTCCTCCCCCTGCTCCCCCTGCACCTCCTCCCCCTGCTCCCCTGCACCTCCTCCCCCTGCACCTCCTCCCCCTGCTCCCCCTGCGCCTCCTCCCCCTGCATCTCCTCCCCCTGCACCTCCTCCCCCTTCTCCTCCTACACCTCCTCCCCCTTCTCCTCCTACACCTTCTCCCCTGCTCCCCCTGCGCCTCCTCCCCCTGCTCCCCCTGCACCTCCTCCCCCTGCACCTCCTCCCCCTGCTCCCCCTGCACCTCCTCCCCCTGCTCCCCCTGCACCTCCTCCCGCTGCGCCTCCTCCCCCTGCTCCCCCTGCACCTCCTCCCCCTGCTCCCCCTGCACCTCCTCCCCCTGCTCCCCCTGCGCCTCCTCCCCCTGCGCCTCCTCCCCCTGCTCCCCCTGCGCCTCCTCCCCCTGCACCTCCTCCCCCTGCTCCCCCTGCGCCTCCTCCCCCTGCACCTCCTCCCCCTGCTCCCCCTGCACCTCCTCCCCCTGCGCCTCCTCCCCCTGCTCCCCCTGCGCCTCCTCCCCCTGCTCCCCCTGCGCCTCCTCCCCCTGCACCTCCTCCCCCTGCTCCCCCTGCACCTCCTCCCCTTGCACCTCCTCCCCCTGCTCCTCCTCCCCTTGCACCTCCTCCCCCTGCTCCCCCTGCGCCTCCTCCCCCTGCTCCCCCTGCGCCTCCTCCCCCTGCTCCCCCTGCGCCTCCTCCCCCTGCTCCCCCTGCACCTCCTCCCCCTGCACCTCCTCCCCCTGCTCCCCCTGCACCTCCTCCCCCTGCTCCCCTGCACCTCCTCCCCCTGCACCTCCTCCCCCTGCTCCCCCTGCACCTCCTCCCCCTGCTCCCCCTGCGCCTCCTCCCCCTGCTCCCCCTGCACCTCCTCCCCCTGCACCTCCTCACCCTGCTCCCCCTGCACCTCCTCCCCCTGCTCCCCCTGCACCTCCTCCCCCTGCACCTCCTCCCCCTGTTCCCCCTGCACCTCCTCCCCCTTCTCCTCCTACACCTCCTCCCCCTGCTCCCCCTGCGCCTCCTCCCCCGCTCCCCCTGCACCTCCTCCCCCTGCACCTCCTCCCCCTGCGCCTCCTCCCCTTGCACCTCCTCCCCCTGCTCCCCCTGCGCCTCCTCCCCCTGCTCCCCCTGCACCTCCTCCCCCTGCACCTCCTCCCCCTGCTCCCCCTGCGCCTCCTCCCCCTGCGCCTCCTCCCCCTGCTCCCCCTGCGCCTCCTCCCCCTGCACCTCCTCACCCTGCTCCTCCTACGCCTCCTCCCCCCGCTCCTCCTACACCTCCTCCCCCCGCTCCCCCTGCGCCTCCTCCCCCCGCTCCCCCTGCACCTCCTCACTCTGCTCCCCCTGCGCCTCCTCCCCCTGCGCCTCCTCCCCCTCCTCCTCCTGCACCTCCCCCCACTTACTCTACCTTCTCCCCCTGCTCCTCCTGCATCTCTTCCCCCCCCCCCCGCTCTTCCTCCCCCGCTCCTCCTGCTCCTCCTGCACCTTCCCCTCTGGACCTACCCCCTGCTCCCCCTGCTCCCCCTGCTCCTCCCGCACCTCTTCCCTCCCCTTCCCTTCTCCCACCCAGCTCCTCCTCCCCCTCCTCTGAGGAGCCAAGTCTTTTCACAAAGTCTTTCCTCTGCTCTCCCACTGCAGTGTCACCCTGTGAGCCCATGGCTTTCTTCCCTCCAGGGGTGGTGGACTTGAGGATTCTGGTCTTATGGTTTTGGGCAGATGCATTTACACCCAGAAGCAGGTTCCAAGAGGTCAAAAAAGTCGACTTGAAGTAAGTTCTTAGGAAAATGTGGTATTGGGACTGTGCAGGGCTGGGAGTCTGCCTGGCAGTCTTGCAGCTACTGGAACTGCAAGGCGGCCACAGGTGATCTGAGGGTTCCAAGGGACAGCTTCCAGCATGGGGCACCACCCCTCCCCTTCACTGCAGCATGTCGGTGGTGGTGAGGGCTTGCGTTGTCAATCGAGTCCATCAACAAGATGGTCCTTGCTATGGCCCACGGTTCTGCACGTGGCAGACAAGAACAGGTGCCAAGATGGAGACAGAGGGTCGGTGCTGAGGCTGGAGCTCACCCCGAGAACTGACTGGCCGCATCAGAGTGGCCTGCAGAGGTGGCAGCCGCAGGCAGGGGCTGCAGCTGCCCTGTACGCTCAGTTTGCCAGGAGCGTCCTGTACATCGTGTTTCGGGGGTACTGGGGCTGAACCCATGCCGGGAAAGAACTCCACCTCCAAGCCGCATCCACTGCCTGCGCCGTGTTTGAGAACCAGAAAGGAATGCTAAGTTTTTACCCATGTCTTTTTATTTGGGGGGGGGGTACTGGAGATTGAACCCAGGAGCTCTTAACCACTGAGACACATCCCTAGCCCTTTTATATTTTTCATTTTGAGACAGAGTCTCACTAAGTAACTTAGGGCCCCACAAAGTTGCTGAGGCTGGCTTTGAACTCGTGATCCTCCTGCCTCAGCCTCCTGAGCCCACGTCTTTACTCAACAACTAATAACATCTTTTAAAGCCTATTAACATGGTGGGTTATACTGGTTGACTTTCAAATATTGAACTAACTCTCATTCCCAAGATAAACCCTACTAGGCTGTGGTATACATATATATGTTAATATTATAGATATATATATTATATTCCTGCATTAAATTTGCTATGATTTTGTTGAGGACTCTTGTGTCTACATTAATATGTGTGGTAGTTTTCTGTCCTTGTAAAGTCATGTCTCAGTATTCCGGTAGTGTTAGCTGAATATGATTTGCAAGACATTCCCTCTTTCTGTAACAGCCTGTGCTAATTCGGCCTTAATTCTTCACAACTTCAGTAGAGGTGGCCAATGAGACCATGGCTCCCAAGATTTTACACCCAAGCTCCATCTTGAGTGGTCGCAGCATTGCTCAGGTTGTGTTTTGCTCCTGGGGTGGGTGGTGGCAAACTGCAGGTTCCTGGGACTTTGAGTGACTGGGGACAGCGGCTGTCTGCAGGCTCCCCCCCCCCCCCGCCCCCGGCACCTGGCTGCCCCACAGCTGCCCCTCTCCTCATGCCACATGGCCATTCGTATCCTTTCTTTCCTTTCCACATGATGGAGGCTGCTGATTTTGCTGATCTTTTAATCTGGCTTTTCCTTCATGGCGGCTCTCCATTTCCCTTCAAGTCCACTTTCTTCTGTTTTGCTGGCTTGTCTAGGCTGCTTTTTTTTGCTTCCTCACCTAATTTTTTGAAGGGGAGTCAGGATTCTGGCTTCAGAGCTTTACTCTTTTCTAACGTGGACGCCCACTGCCACCGTCCCTTCTGCACACTCTCCTGGGGTCCCCGGGTTCTGGTGTGTTTTAGTGTTTCACGGTCACTTCTAGCCCTCCCTATGGGACTCCCTGGGGGCCTTCCTCGTTGGCACAGCTTGCTGAGCAGGGGCCCTTTGATTCTGAGCATCTGGAGGTTGACCAGCTGCTTTTCTGTTGCTCATCTCTGGTCTGGTTCCGGGGACCCGAGAGCTCACCTGGGTGGTACGTCACCCTGAGTCTGTGAGGTTCTCCTGCAACCCAGGATGTGGTCTGTCCTATAAATGCCAACTAGATCCAGTCACTAGATGATGCTTGGTTCTCTAGACATCGGCTGATTTTCTTTTACTCCTTCTACCAGTGTTTGAGGGCAGAGAACAGAAGCCCCTGTAACTGCGGCTTGTCCATTGTTCCTCTCAGACCTGTCCACCTCTGTCTGGTGCATTTTGAGACTCTCTTGTTTAGGATTATAATTTTGCAGATTTATTTTTCTTCTCTCTTTTTAAATGTTTTTATCTGTGCATTTCAGTCATACACATTGGGGGTCCATGCTGACAAAAGCATACTGCATGTGACATAATTTGCTCCACTTCAGACCCCAGTGCTTCCTGTTCCCTCCCCTCCCTCCCCCATTCACCTGACCCCCTTCCTCTAGTGATCATCCTGCAGTTTATTGTTTTAACCTGGTTCATTATAATTATATGGCTTCTTTTCCAGGAAACCAGGCTGAGTCACAAGGGAGAGAAGGGGCTGTGATCTGGTCAGGGCCACTCACAAAGCCTACCCTCCATATCACGCCTGCAGCCTCCCTTTCCCAGGCTGCTCCCCAAGTCCGTGCTCCCCAAGTGAACCTGAGTTCACTCACTGCTCCTGCTCCCCAGCCCTTCAGCCACGCCTCCCCCTAGGGCCACGCCTCCCCCTAGGGCCACACCTTCCCCTAGGGCCACGCCTTCCCCTATGACCACACCTACCTCTAGGGCTCTGCCTCCCCTAGGGCCACGCCTACCCCTAGGGCCACGCCTACCCCTAGGGCCACGCCTACCCCTAGGGCCACGCCTACCTCCAGGGCCACGCCTACCTCTAGGGCTCTGCCTCCCCTAGGGCCACGCCTTCCCCTAGGGCTACCACTGGAGGTCGCTGCTTGTTCATCCCAGGGGGAAAGTGAGTGAGGCTCTATTAGCCACAGTGCCTAGATGGTGGGAGTGCAGGCCCCACCTCTGCAGAGGACGCCAGGCCAGGGCCTGTGAGGTGAAACGAGGGTCCACATGGGCCTCCCATTGCTGGGTGAGACTGGGCGTCCACCCAGGTCCATCCTCACTTCGCCTTAGCCCTCCTGTGAGAGCATCACCAGTCTGCAGAGACCCAGACTCTGCAGAGCAGCCCCCGTGGACCAGCCTCCAACCAGTGGTCCCGGCCTTCCACTTGCCCTCCCCCACTTGGAGTCCCAGTCCCCACCTCCGGGAAGTCACTGCCTCTGCTGGAGACCCTGGCAGGTGCCTGCAAGGCCTCAGGCCTCCACTGGCTGGGGTCGGAGGAGGAGCTTGGGGGAGGAGGAGCCGAGGAGGGGCCTGTGCTCCACCCCAGGCCTGGACGCAGTTTCTCCCTCTGTTCAGGATGGAGCAGCTGTGAGGACAAGGGCTGACTGATGTAACTGCCCTGCACTTCCCCGAGGCACACCCTGTTTGACACACCCAGAGGCTGGGGGCAGCAGCCCATTGGGTCCCAGATGGGCCTGAGAACCCTGGGCCACCCCTGGCACATTCACCAGACGTGTGACCCAAGGCCAGGCCCCAGGACACATCTGCACTCAGCACAGGCCACTGCATGGAACACCTGCCCAGGACCTCGGGTCCTGCAGGTGCCCACAACCCTGCTGGAGTCATGCGTCCTGCTTAGAGCTATGAAGCCAGTGGGTCAGGCAGCTGGACACTCTCCCCATCCACCAGGGCCCAGAGGGCTTTGAGTGTGGGGCAGTGACCATCACCTCAAGGTGCTGTGGGCATCTGGATTGCTAGCCTGTGGTGCAGCCCAGAGTGTCCCTGCCAGGACTTCAGGCCTGTGGACCCCAGATCCGGGGCTGAGTCTCAGGCCAGCCTCTCCTTACCTGGTGGCCTTGGGCTAGGCCTTGCCTCAGTTTCCCTCTCTGTGACATGCACTGGCAAGTCCTTTCTGGGGCCTTTGTGAGATTGATTTAGTCACTGGTTCAGGGCTCCAGAGCACCCAGCACGCCAGGGGCACCCCGAGGATCCCGGGTGCGCCTGCCTGGCCTGCTGCAGTCACCCACTGCCTGTCACGGGCCACGCTGGGACCGCCGGGGGCACCCGGAGCCATGTCGCTCAGATGAAAACCTGGATGCTTTCTTCCCTGGCCAAGGTGGAGGCGAGGTCATCCGCCCCCTTGCTTCTTGGGGATCCAGTGGGGCCACCCTGATTCCTCTCTCAGATGAACACAGGTGGAAGACTCAAGGCTTGCTCTCTTCCCGGTCACCAGTATCCCTGGAGCTACAGGTCACCCGCCCAGGCCCGGGTCAGGTCCTTGCAGCCCAGCTGAGGCAGGGGGAGGAAGGAGGCTCCCAGCGGAGGCTCAGACGTGCAGGATGAATCTTCTCAGCATTGACGGAACCACACACAGGCTGGGTGGGTGTCCAGGGCTCAGGGGAGCCATTGTCCGGGGGGTGGGCTTTTGGCCCCTCTGCATCAGCCCCATGTGGCAGATTGTGACCACAAACTATCTGGGAAGATCAGGGTCCCAATTCCACTGTTCATCAACCCTGATGGGAGCCACGAGTCTCAGCAGGGAAGGCCACCAGGTGGCCTCCCTGGCTAACAGCCTCGGGCCACTGGGCCCCGTTAGGACATGCCCTCTGTGGGCCCTCTGCTCAGAAGAGCCAGCACATCAGCATGGGCAGTGCACGCTCAGGCCTGGGCCAGCCTGCAGTCAACAGTAGAGCAGCCACCCAGGCAGGTCCTGGCCAGACTTTGAGCAGACTTCAGGCTGGGTCAGTTCCTTGGATGAGCCAAGATCCAGCCACCTTGGGGCAGGCAGGGTCCACTGACCGCAAGGCTTGTCCCTGGCATCTGCACCTACCCAGCATGGTTAACTAGCCTTCCGGCTGACGGATCTGCCAGGAGACAGAGAAGGAGGCAGGCCCCCGGCCATGTCCAGCAGGTGCCTCAGTGCCCACTGAGTCTGCCCTGCTCCTCCATGGGAACACTGACGGGGTGGAAGCAGGGGTTCTCTGCCCCAGCTCTGGAGACCAGAATCCAGCATCCGGTGCCCCCGGGTCATGTGCCCCACGGCCTCCTCCAGCTTGGAGGCTCTGTGGCCTCTGGCCTTGTGGCTGCCCACCCCCGCTCTGCTCCATCTTCACGGCGGTCCTCCCTGTCGGTCTGTCTCTGTGGGTCACCTAAGGACTGTTGTCATTGGATTTAGAGCCCAGCTGGGTCACTCAGGATGATCCCCTTGAGATCCTAATAACCTCTGGAAGAACCCTTCAGTTCATTCACACTCCCAGTTGTGGTGGTCAGGAGGCGGGCACATGTCTGGGGACTCCGCGGTCAGTGTGGCCCCCCCAGGAGGTCCCTTCACCCAGTCCCCAGGCGGGCCCCCAGGTCCAGACCCCCTCCAGACTCGTGCCCACTGCAGCCCAGGCCCTCCCCCTCCCAGAGTCCACCAGGGTCGTCCTGCGACTTCCAAAGTGGGAGAGGAAAACCAGGGCTGCTCACTGTAGCCAGTCAGGAGGGTGGACGTGCCGCACACAGGCTTCTGTGGCCTCCTGCGGGCACCTCCTGGCCGAGGCCTCCTGCGCTCACCATGGTTTGGGGCCTGCCTGCTGGCCTGTGGGTCCTCCTCATTGCATCTCAGAGCCACCTTGTATGGGGGGCCCTCGGAGATCCCGGGCAGAGGAGGGTTGCTGCCTCCTCACCTCCCTTTGGCCCCGATCCCCTGTGCCCGTCCGACTCCCTGTCCAGGAGCCCCTTGTCCTTGTGCCCCCTAGGCATGCGAAGCCCCTCTGAGGCTGGAAAGAAGACGACAGGTCCCGGAGCTCCCTGTCCCTCTGAGGCAGGGCAGGGTGAGGTGGGCTGGACTGCAATGGGCAGCCGTCCTCCGGCCAAGCTGCACTCCGCGGGCTTCTGAACTTGCTCTGGGTAGTGCCGTGTGAGCTCCTCCTCCTTACCACTGCTCTCCCTGTGCCGGGCATCGGGCACCGTGTACGGGAATAGGGCATCTCAACTGTTTCCTCCGTCGAGGCCCCTGCCACCGGCTCCCTCCCTGCTTCCACACATCCGACCTCGGTGCCTGAAGCTCACTGCCTCATCCCGCCCGTCTCCAGTGCATTTTAAAAATAAAGTTGCTTGGTTTTTAGTCGTAAATGGACACCATACCTCTATTTTATTTGTTTTTATGTGGTGTTTGGGATTGAACCCAGGGCCACACACCTGGGAGGCAAGCGCTCTACCGCTGAGCCCCCGCCCCAGCCCCTCCTGTGCACTTTTAATCTTTCTTTAGGTTTTCAATCCCCAAGGGTCTTCACCTGCGGGGGAGGGGAAGCACCGCGAGTTCCCCCAACAGGAGAACAGCGCTCTTGGGGCCAGTGCGTCTGCAGGACACCCCGGACGGCCACCTGCCTGTGTGCCTGGCAGCTTGCTCTGCTCTTCCCCGGGTGCCTGTCTGCACAGCTCCGCTGTCACCACCCAGGTGAGCTCTCGGGTCCCCGGAACCAGACCAGAGATGAGCAACAGAAAAGCAGCTGGCCAACCTCCAGATGCTCAGAATCAAAGGGCCCCTCTCAGCAAGCTGTGCCAACGAGGAAGGCCCCCAGGGAGTCCCACAGGGAGTGAAGCGACGGCACCACACACCAGAACCCGGGGACCCCAGGAGAGTGTGCAGAAGGGACCGTGGCAGTGGGCGTCCACGTTGGAAAAGAGTGAAGCTCTGAAGCCAGAATCCACACTCCCCTCCAAGGGGAAATGCGGGGAGGGACAGATGGCGCAGAGGACAGGGTGGGAGAGGCCACCCACCTGCTCTGACTGTGCCGGCAGCAGGACCCCGAGTCCCACCCCACGTGGAGCTGGGGGCCACCGGGGCAGAAGCTGCCAGGGCTGCGACCACGGGGCGCCAGGCAGGAGGCCCAGCCAAGAGCAGGGCCTCAGCTTGCTTTCCCTCCAGGACCACCTGCAGCCCGCACAGGGGCGTCTCAACTGTGGCCACACATTCCTCAAGTTCTCCCCAAGCCAGGAGGGACCACAGCCATGGGGCTGCGGTTCTCGGAAGGCTTTCCAGTCACGGGGGCCAAGCCGAGGCCAGAGGGGGCCTGAGCCGCTTGGCCGGGGCCCTCTTGTTGGGCCATTTTAGTTAAAGACTGGAAAGAAGATAACAGACCCCAGAGTTCCCTGGTCAGACCATGGGGACAAGCTGCCCGATCCTACAGTGGGTGCCCTGGAGCTGACCTTGTCGTGGGGCCAAAGTCCCCCGCAGGGTCACAGCCTGGGCACCTCGGGGATAGCAGGGAGAGTGGCTCTCCTCCAGATACCTCTGGGCTTACCCACACCTGCAGCCGGGCTCTTAGGAGTCTGCACAGGGTGCCCCCCAGTCCCCCCGTCCCCCCGACCCCCGCCTGTCCCCGCCTGCACGCGCCTGGCTGTCGGACTCGGGCTTTGCTGGCCTGCTCCCTGTTGCCAACACGGACCTGGCTTTCAGATCAAACAGCTGTTTGGGCTCAGGTCCCATTTTACGGGGCTGTAGTGAGGGTCTCAGATGACATTAGGCCACCTGGGATTGCTCCTCTGACTGAGGCAGTACTGCAGCCTGGTTCCTGCCCACCAGACCCCTCAAGGGCTGCCCAGCCCTGGCAGGTCTGCGGAGGCTGACCACTGACACTTGGCCACATTCCTGTGGCACCTCTGAGCCTCTGAAGGGGTCTTGCCACCTCCGGGTGGTCTGCCAGCCCCGCCTCCTGAAGTGCGGCAAGCAGGGGCGGCTCCAAGGAGACCCCAGAGCTCGGCCCTGTGGCTTCAGCCCTGACCCAAGTCTGGGGGGGGGGGTTGAAGTGGGACCCTGACCAGCATGTAAACCCGGGGTGGGGACCCTCGCACGCAGTGTCACCAGGGGCTTCTGGGCTTCCCCCCGCCCCTTGGTGAGCTTCCCCGCAAGGCTGTGGTGAAGCCCATCAGCCCGGGGTGGGAGCTAGTGTCCCCGCAAGGCTGTGGTGAAGCCCATCAGCCCGGGGTGGGAGCTAGTGTCCCTGCAAGGCTGTGGTGAAGCCCATCAGCCCAGGGTGGGAGCTAGTGCTGCACAGCTGCATGAAGAGCATAAGAGGACATCACCTGCCTTGGTTACTGTGGAGGTGTCCTGCAAAGGCCAGCTCTCCTCCATCATGGCCAGGGGCTCTGGACCCTGGTGCCCAAGGGCTCGTGTCCTCCCGGGCTGGACGGATGAGCACTTGCTCCTGGAGAAGCGGCCCTCTGTCTGCGGAAACCTGAAGAGTCCCCTCCCACGAGCAGCTCTAGGTGAGCCTCACCACCCCCGCCCCAGGAGAGTCCCCACTTGCTGGAGACCGCAGGAGCCTGCTGCGCCCAGAGGAGGCAGTCCCACCCAGACGCACATCCTCAGGTGTCTCGGTGGCTGTTTAGATCTGAGCCAGGGCCCAGGGAGGGCAGCCCAGCAGACGCAGATGCCACACAGCCTCCAGCTGTGGCTTGTGAGCTCTGGATAGTGACTAAGGCCCAGCCAAGACCTGGCGATGGATTGGGCCTGGCCTCACCCACCAGGACGCGCTGCCTGGAGCCCCCGGCCAGCCATGCAGTGCTGAGCAGCTCACTCTAGTGAGAATCAGGTTTTGTGACCACCGTGACCTCAGCTCCCATCCTGATAAGACCCTCGGGCCACGTTGGAGTGACCAGTAGCGTGGTCCCATGGAGTGCCGTCAGGGTGCCCACAGCAGGTGACTTCATTCGGTGGTCCCTCTTCTTAAAGGAACTTAAGCTGACAGTTGGCTACCCCACGTTGTCCAAGGAGGGCCAGGGGGAGTAAGCTGGGTCTCTATCTAATGCACGCGGCCCCCATAGGCCAGGTGGTAGCCTCCAGTCCCCCGCAGGTAGGAGGGAAATTCAGTCTAGGGGAAATGACGTGGATTAGACTTATTTAAATAAACGTAAGTAATGGACAAAGGACTTGGTGTTTGAGGGAGGATGTGCCTTTTTGGCACCATGTGGGCATTTTGCTGAAGTCAGTTCAGCCAACTGTTTGGGCCTGCAGCCCAGCTGACCAGGCTCTCAGTCACACGGCTAGATCAGGAAAGGGCCAGGGAACAGCCGCCTGCCCCTAGCCCGCTGCAGGGGCTCCAGCAGCAGAGCACCCAGCTGAGCAGGTTTCCCGGGGACTCAGCTGCCCCACCTGGAAGATAGGTCTGCCGGGGCCACCTGGGACCTCGTGAGTGTCTTGGGGCCCAGTCAGAGTATAGGCTGTGGCCACAGGCTCAGGCAGTGGTCAGCAGGACCATCCAGTCACTGGCCACAAGACCATGCGTGGCACCTAGTCCTTGGGCTCATGCCCTCTGTTGCAGAGGGGCCGGGGTCCACTGCGGCTCCCACTCAGTGGGTGTGACAGGGCCTAAGTCTCAGCACCTCTCTGTGACATGGCCACAGCCAGGCACTGCAACCACTTCAGAAGCTCCGGGTTCTGGAAGCTCAGGCCGACTGGGTGTGTGTGGGGGCCACCTCAGCCGCCCCATCCCGGGGCCTCCCCAACACCCGCACCTGGCACCCGGTCCAGGGCAGTGAGAGTGGGTTCAAGGTCCCTGGGTATGTGGGCAACCGCCTCATCCCTGTGCCCACTCTTCTCTGCTGGCCTAGACACAGGGCCACCCTGGATCCTGGCCTTGTCCCCAAGTCCCCACCTCCCTCCAGCAAGCAGGATGTGGCCTCACCTGAGCCGGGTTGTGTCCAGACCCTGTGGCAGGCAGGCGCAGCCACACCTCCTGTGGCTGAGAGGCAGCTGCTGTGGACATGTTGGCATACAGGGCAGGGGCACCTCCAGAGCTGGGTCTTGTCCCCACCCTCCATTGACAGCCTGACCACCTGGACTCCAGGGTCTTCCTGGATCCTGCTTCCCTCAGGCCTTGGCCTCCAGGAGACAGTGGCTTCTTTGGGCCCTAACTCGCTCTGCCTGAGTGTGGCCTCACAATCCCTTTGTTAAATAAGTGAACGACATGGCGGCAGCTGCTTCCTCTCACCAATCCCAGAGGCCTCTCCTTCCCAAGTCCTCCTCGGGGCCCTCCTGGGCTAGCACCAGTGTCCTCTCCCCTCCTCCTGCTGGGACATTCACATACTGTAGGAGAGCAGGACATTGGCTCAGTGGCATGGTGGACCCTGAAGACCAGTCGTCCACGCAGAGCCCAGGCAGCTCTGGGAGGAGCCACACCAGCAGGAGTCCACTGGCCACCACTACCCCAACAGGGGAAGAGGCTGTGGATGACCCCAGACACGAGGCATTACACTCCTCAGCAACATGGACCGCAGGCTTGGCAGGTGGGCTGCAGCTGTCTGAGGTGCCCTCCCCTCCTGCCTGTCTCACTGGGGTCCTGATGTGTCCACTGTGGCCCAGGCCTCCTTTTAGCAAAACCTGGAAGAGATGTCCAGGCTCCCTGGAGAGAACAGAGAAGACCTGGCGCAGGGGCTCAGGAGGCACAGGGTCCCGCCATTCCCCCCCACAAACACAGGCACCAGGACTTTTGGGAGGATGCCCAGGTGCCTGCAGCTCTGGGCCCAACCCCGAAGGAGGCCTTTCCAGAGACAGCGGCTCCTGGCCAGTGTGTCCCAAGGAAGGCTGGCCAGGCGGACATGAGGATCTAATTATGTGCTGCGGCCGGAACAAACCATTTCCCTTCCACGGAGCTGGAAGCAGAGCTAGGCACAGCACCGATTTCTCCTAGTCAAACAGGGCCACCAGTCTGTCTCCCTCGAGCCCCGTGTGGGGAGGGGCGGAACACAAGTTCCTCATCCCATCCCCATCCCATCGCCATCCCATCCCATCCTCATCCACATTCCCAGCCTATCCTCATGCCCATCCCCATCCTCATTCCCTCCTCATCCTCATCCCCATCCCCATCCCCAACCCCATCCCCATCCCTTCCTCATCCCCATCCCCCTCCCCCTCCTCATCCCCATCTCATTCCATCATATCCCATCCTCATCTTCATCTCACCCCCATCCTCATCCCATTCCCATCCTCATTCCCATCCCATTCCCATCCCCATCCCCATCCCATCCCATCATATCCCATCCTCATCCCCATCCCCACAGTCATCCCCATCCCCATTCCCATCCCATCCCAATCCCCATCCCCATCCCCATCCCCATCCCATTCCATCATAGCACATTCCCATCCCATTCCCATCCCCATCCCATCCCATCTCATCCCATCATATCCCATCCTCATCCTTCCTCACCCCATCCTCACTGCCATCCACGTCCTCATGGGAGGGGGATGGAGATGGGGATGTGGATTAGTGGGGTTTGGGATGGGGCTGCATATGGGATGAGGGTGGGGATGGGGATGGGAATGACGGTGTGAGTGGAGATTGGAGAGGTATGTACAGGAGTCCTGTGGATGGGCATGGGTCCAGTCCACCAAGCCTGTGGTGACCCAACCTGAGGACTGATAGCTCTCCTCTTTCCACACAGATGCCCTGAAGTGTCCACGCAGAAGCCCAGTGAGGAAGGGAAATCTAACTCCTCAGAGCCCCAGGTGAAGCTGGCCTCCCTGTCCTTCCTGCACCAACACTCTCTGGGGATGTGACTGCGAGGGATCCAGTTCTGGCCCCACCAGACGTGGCCCCCTGATTGGACAGTGCTGGTGGGATGGTCGTATCCCAAACCCCAGCCTGAAAACCACACTTCTTAGGAGTATGCTGCTGCCTCTCTGGCCCTCCGGCTCAGTGCAGAAGGCAGGGACCCCACCTGCAAACCCCCAAGGGTCTTGCAGGCCAGGGTCAGCCCTGACTTTCTCTCTCAGGTGGCCCTGGGATGCCCGGCTGCCCCCCCACTCTGTGATTTGTCCCTACTTGGCCACCAGCTGCTGGAAAGGGCATCCCTGAATGTCCCTCACAGGCCAGTGCCTGCGCCCTGCTGTCCTGTGCCCCAGCACCCATGTGTTCACTGGAGCAAAGCCCTCTCCCTGCAGCCCAGCCCTGGCATGGCCAGCAGCCTCCAGGGCCAGGGTACCTCAGGGCACCTGCAGCGCCAGCTGCCAGTCACCGTGGGGCTCCCAGGCAGAGGATGCTAAGTCTCTCCAGACCTGTCACCCCTCGTCCTCCAGGAGAAAGACCTGCAGGAGTGAGAGGGAGTGATGTGCACCCATGTCCACCTCTGCACCACTCCCGGGCAAAGTTGGCTGGCGTCACCAGAACACTCCCGCAGCTTAGCAGGAGACCCCTGCCATGAGGCCCTGGCCCTCCAGGAAACAGCCAGGGGCAACAGCTTGAGAGGAAGGGAGAGATGATCACACCTGTCAGATGTCCCTGAGCCACGGAGCCACTTGGGCAGCAGCATCACGGGGTGGAGAGGTCTGCAGAGGGAACTGGAGGACAGGAGGCCGGGGAGGCTGCCCATGTCCTCTCTGAAGGTGCTGAAGGAAGGGTCTGTTAGGCAGGGCCCAGCTGTGAGTGAGGGTGGGAGGGGCAGGAGGGCCTGGTGAGGCCCACTCTGAGCCCCTCCCCACCCTCCTCTTCCCATTCTTATTCTTCAAAACTAGAGACCGTTGGAGGCAGAGGATGGTGGCCCTGGCGGTGGCTGCTGTCAAGAGAAACAAGAGATACTGGGTGTCCTTGGGGGAGCTGAGAGCTGGGCCGCGCTCTGTTGGCGGAGTGTGAATCGGGGCAGGTGCCGTGTGAATCAGCATGTGGGGTTTCTCCAAAAATCAACAGAACTGTCCCCTGACCCAGGAACCCACACTCAGTCTGCACCCCAAGAGCCAAATCCAGGCCCTCACAGAGGTAAGGGCCCCTCAGCAGCACAGTGGCCAAGGGAGCAGCAACCCAGGAGCCCGCGGGTGGACACAGGGAGAAGTAGCTGTGATGCGCACCGTGCGCTGGACGCTGCTGTCTTCTACAGCACTGCTGGCCTCGAGGACATCAGCTACAGAGTAAAGGCAAGGCCCTGGAGTCAAGGGACAGCGGGAGGAGGGAGGTCTCCCGGCACCATGGGGGACGAGAGTTGGCGCTTCTTGGGGACAGAGTCTCAGTTCAGGAAGATGGAAAGTTCTGGAGAAGGTTGGTGCTGGCTGCAGAGCAACTCACACCCCCGCAGCACTGAGAGGGGCTGGCACCGAGGTCTTCATGCCCCTTACCAACCAAAACGCTGGGGAACGTCAGTTTCCAGGGGGCAGGGACAGTCCAGGCTGAAGACTGCTCTGCACAGAAGCAGCAGGACACCCGGGGGAGGCTGTGTGTGAGGCAAAGGCTCCCACCGGAGGCCTCCGCGGACCTGCAGGGGGATTTGGTCTGCCTTTGGAAGGAGCGTGGAGTGTCCACCCGCACTCCTGGAGCAGGCCGCGGTGGCAGTGGAGGCCAGGAGACCCCGAGTGCTGGCTTGGCCCTTGCCCAGGCCTGCAAACTGCAGGAGCTCAGGGCCCCGAAGACCTGAGGAGGCCCAGCCGACAGCTGTTCTGAGCAGACAGCAGACGAGAGGCCATGTCACCTCCCGCAGGTCCCAGAGGTGTTCCCACAGAAACAGGACTCGCAGAAGACAGGGGAGAGGAACCAGCTGGGCTGCACCACGCATGGCCCCCAGCAAGGTGCCCGACCCCTGAGCCCTCAGTTTTGGGGAAGGCAGTGTGGAAAGCACCCTCCAGCCCACTGGGGAGAAGGGCTTGGGTTCCTGGTTTCTCCCTGGGGGAGCAGACGGCTCCTGTGTCCTGGCCAGACCCACTCTGGCCCCGAGCCCACTAGGCGCAGGTGTCACCTGGGGTGGCACCTTGGCAGTGGGAAGGGTCCTGTGTCTCCTGGCGCCCTAGAGCAGTGCAGGCGGCTGGCAGTGCCATGTAGGCACGAGGCCCCCCACTCAGGGCCCTGCTGTGGGAGCACTGGCGCTAGGCTGGCAGACCAGGCGTGGCTACAGGGCCTGCAGGGCGCATCCCCGGGTGGGTCCCATGATGCCACCTCAGAGACCAGCAAGTGCCTCGGAATGGGTGACTCCCACGGAAACCAGGCATAGGGAGGGCCAGGTGGCCTGGGCACCCTCTACTGTGGGGCAGCACCAGGGTCGGTCCTTCACGCCCAGGCTGGGGGACCCATAGGTGGGCATCCAGCTGCCTGAGACAGCCCAGGGCAGGGGCTGGTCAGGCCCTGGAAAGAGGGGTGGGGCAGGAGGGACCCAGACCATGTGAGCACAGCTCCCGACCCCGTCCTGGCCCTGTGGAGACGCCTGCCTGCCGGGGCCACCTGCAGGACGCCGAGGTCCGATGGAGGCACCTAGTGGCTCCTCGTGCCCCATCTGCTCTCCTGCCTGTCCCTCCTGGAGGACTGGGCTGGGCCATTCCGGTGGCAGGGAGAGTGCCCAGTGGGGAGTGCCCAGCGGGGAGAGGGCGGGCGGGATCTCCTGCAGCAGGGGACACTGGGACATCTGGGGTCTGCTCTCAGCAGCATGGGCTGGGTGCACTGGCTGGTGACCTGGGGCCATCCCCAGGGGAGCCGAGCTCCTGAGCTTCACCACAGGGGCTGGAGGGTCCTTAGGGCAAAGTGAGTGCACTGGGACCCTCGCCCTGGGTTCCTCTGCGGTGGCCTCTCTGTGACCCCACAGCAGCAGGAAACCAGCTGCACGCCCCGCCCACTCGGGTCTTAGGGGGCAGTGCTCTTGGGCCCAGCAGGAGAAAGCCTGGGACTGGGCTGCCCAGGGAGACGGCTGGAAGCAAGACTGAGCGGGCACCGCCCAGCACCAGGCAAGGTCCCAGCAGCACCTGGCGGGCTGAGCCGGCTCCCCCCAGAGAGCCAAGGAGGAGGGGCCAGGACGCTGGGCAGCCCCGGCAAGCTGGAAAACCAGGACCTTCTCCGTCGTGGGCTCTGAGACCATCCAAGTGGCCACCTGGCTGGACCCCAGGAGCCCAGGCCCCCAACGCATCCCAGGACTCTGGTCTGAAGAAGCAGGCTGAGGCCGGGCTGAGAGTCCACAGGACAACCAGGCCAGGCTGGCTGTGAGACATACCTGTGCATGTGCACCTACACGTGTGTGCACACCCAGGTAGACCCAGGAGAACATCATCCTCACCTTCCCCCTTTTGCCAAAAGTTTGAGTTCTTTATGTTTTGGAATAAAGTTGAGAGGAAATTGATCTTGTGCGCCTTAGTGCCAAAGAAAAAGTTACCCCTTCTCTGGGGCGTGAGTCTGCCCCCGGGTTGTCCTGACCTGGTGTGAGCATAGCAGTCCCCTCCAGGGGCGGATGAGGGAGCCGTCCAGCATTCAGTCCCCGCGAAGGGCCTGGGGTCAGGGCCTCCTTGGTGGGTGTGTGCAGAGCCCGGGCCCCACTCACCCCACGTGCAGCAGAAGCCCCCGCTTGCAGGGGACAATGAGAGCCGAGCTGTGACTTGTGAGTGTGTCGGCTGCCAGCACTGGAGGGCTTGCTCTCGGGGGGCCTGGGGAGCCCAGGCTGCCGTGAGGGCTGGAGCTGGGGGTGTCCTCCCCATGACGGGAAGGGAGAGGGCCTGGGAGGGCGACCTGGTGGAGGCTGCCCAGGGAGGCTGTGGGGGGAGGGGGTGGAGGACTGCAGCCTCCGCTGGGACCTAGGCAGGGGCCACGTCCAAAGTCGACTGGGCAGGTCAGAAGCCACAGACCAGGTCAGGACAGGAGGAGGTCCCGCCCTTCCCCTGTGGTCCGTTCTCCTCCCTCTCGGCTCAGGTCGTCTGACTTGTTCTCATGCTCACCTAGCACACAGCAGGCACTCCGTAAGTGCTGGTGGGAGGAAAGAGGACAGGGAGGGAGGGTTGGGGTCACCGCAGGCACAGCTGGGCTGCAGCGGTCTCTGACTCAGCCCACCTGCCACCCTGGGGCCCTGGCCTGGCCCAGGCTAGGAGGGTGACGTGGGATTGAGACGGACCTGCGGCACATTCCTCTCCGCACAGGACACGGGAAGCCTGACCCTGGCCTGCCGTGGGCTGCAGGGCCACCCGTGCCCTCCAGTGAGGACAGAGGGGCGAGCTGGCTGGACTGTCAAAGGAAGGCCTGCGGGCTCAACCTCCAGGACCACGCGGTACCGAGCCTCCCGCCCACCACAGGCCAAGCCCGGAACTCGGCTCCGCTCCCAGCAACCCCGAGGTTGAATCCCGAGAGCTTAAACACAGTGCGTTTCCCTGGGGCTAGCGCTCCCCAGCACATGTGAGGCCCTGGGTTCGAGCCTCAGCACCACATAAAAATAATTGCATAAAAATATATTTTTATAAAGTAATATAAAAATAAAATAAAGGCACTGTGTCTAACTACAACTAAAAAATAAATACTTAAAAAAAAAAAAAACCCCACACAGTGCGTTTCCAGGAAAAGGCCATTGTTCTCTGGGAGACTCCAGGGGGAGGTTTGGTCCACAGTGGGCCGACCCGGCTGTGGCTGGAAGGAAGTTGGGAAGACGTCCCCAGGACCTGGAAGTCACCAGAGGAAGTGGACAGAGCCCTGATTCCCCAAGAGCACTAGGCAGGGCGAGGCGCGCAGTCCTGGGGCCAGCGTCACCTGCACGTGCCTGAGCAGCGTCTCAGGAAGTAAGACCTCTCCTGACACCCGTCAGCCCCGTCCTCCATTTCTGGAGGCGTGCAGGGGAGGCACCAGGCTGAGGTTGACTCCAAGTCCTAGAAGTTGAGCTGATGCTCTTAAAAGGACGTGGGTAAGACAGAGTTGAAGCCCAGCGGCTGGAGACAGGTGTCCCACTGGCCGCTCAGGTGCACAGCGTCTCTTCAGACACTCAGAGCTGTCCAGCGCAGAGCTAGGACAATGCAGGTGTCCCCCGTGAAGGGGACAAAGGCCTTCCCTCCTTCTGAAGTGGCTCAACGCCTCCCTGGACGCCAGGCCCCGAGGGCTCCTGACCCTGGGCTCTGTCTCTGCGGGCTGTGGCCTCCCCTGTGGCCCTGAATTGTCTGTTCACAGCTGAAGGCTTTCGGAAGGGCGTGCCGTCGCCGAGATTCCAGCAGGGCCAGGGTCCAGAGTCACTGTTGACTGGCAGCAGAACTCGGCTCCCATTTATCACCCACTCCACGCCGCGGTTTGCAGCTGGGTTTCAAGACCTCGCCGAGGCTCAAAGTGGTATTACCCGGGAACGTTTGCCGCACAACTTGGAACAGGAAACTGGTCTTCAAGAGGTCCAGGATGGTTTCCAGATGAGGGTGTGAAGTGCAGAGAGCCACTCCGACCCCAGATCTTTTGTCCTTGTCCAGCTAGGGCCAGTGGGGGCCTTGCAGGCACAACCTTTCTCCTGGGGTCGAGGGGACCTGAGCGATGAAGCCTGCTCCAGGATGGCATCCACTGGCATGGAAGTCCCCAGCCCTGGAGCCCTGTCCTGCTCCTCCCTGGTCAGAGGCAGCTGCGCCCACCGCCTGGGCCCACCCTCAGCACTAGAGTCTCCTCCTTTCTTTCTCCTGCTACCGGAGGGTCCAGCCTGAGCGGGCCAAGGTCCCCGCACAGAGAGCTCACAGGGAGACACAAGCTGGGAACTGCCACACGGGGCGGGGGTGGGGGGACACAGGGGCTCTACTCCATGTGGGGGCCCAGGGCTGCCCCCAGAACAAGGACTCAGATGCAGGAACGGACTTGGATGAGGCCCCAAAGCAGAAGGGAACGGCAGGAAGTGAGATGAGGAGGGGAAAGCCATCTCCCCACGTCCAGTGTCGGGATGGGGATCGTCTCAGTGGGTGGAAGGAGGGCGATTTTGCAGCCCCTCTGGCACTGTGAGGTTTCCTGCTGGGTGCAGCAGCTCGAATGGCACCAGTGAGATAGAAGCAGAGACCTGGGGGAACAAAGGCCAGGCTGGAGACTCTGGGGGAGCAGTCACCTGTGCCCTCTCCAAGCCAGGGCCCAGCTGAGACTCTAGGCTGAGGCAATGACCTCCTGCTGGCCCTGGGCCTACCCAGAAGCATCCTGCAGGCTCCGGGGCTGTGGGGAGGGCTGCTCGTGGTCACGTCTTCTTCTGGATTGCAGCTTGGCTTAGCCTGATGGCTGCCTCCCTGGCCAGGTGAGGCTGGCTGCCTCCCTCCGCCTGGCCTCCGCTGAGGCTTGCTTCCCGACTGGGCCTGGGCGTGTTTTTTCAGAGTCGGAGCAGCCATTGGGATCTCTGGCTCCTCCTCTCTCCTCTTGTCTCTGGTAGCTTTTCCTGGATTTTCTCATTCTGAGGTTTGCCTCGGGGGTCTGGCTGGCTAACGCTTTGTGAGGCTGTTTTCTCTCTCCGGGTCCTCGGGTTGAACCCAGGGCGCTCTGCCACGGAGCCATGCCCCCGCACTTTTTAATTGTATTTCGAGACAGTGCCTTGCTATGTTGCAGAGGCTGGCCCTGGACTTGCAGCCTCCTGCGTCAGCCTCCGAGTTGCTGGGACAGCCGGCACTGCCCTGGCCTGGGGCAGAGGGCGTTCTCCTCAAGCTCTGAAACAGACCTTTCCTTCAGCTGCTGTATTTTCAGACCCACTCTTTCTGCATTCTCTTTCTCTTTCTCGGTGTTTTTCTTGCTCTTGCTGCTGATCCCTGGGTCTTCAGGGAGATGCATCATGTACCTCAGTTGTCACCAGCCCTTCTCCTTTGTGACATTTGAACTTCCTGGCTTGGCCCCCTGACTGCAGAGCTCGCCTTGCACTATAGGGGGTCTAATCGCCTGTTTTCTGCCCAGCAGCCAAGATACAGAATTCCCTGCTCCACCTACGGCCAGACCCCAGGCGACAGCAAGGCCCAGTGGCAGAAGGAAAAGGAACACAGTGCACTCGCAAGAGCGGTCAGCTGACTGGCCACTGTGCACAAAGGCAGAAAACGGATGCACGATGTCACGGAAGAACTCAGAGGTGTTTTCTTAAGGAGCCGGTGGAGACACTAGAACTAAAGGCTCCGTTAGCTGAATTCAACGGGGTCAGCAGAGGGTTCACGACGGAACGAAGGTCGGGGACGAGAGGACCCATCGGGAGAAGAAATCAAGTGTAACAGCAAAACCAAAGGGTCAAGTAGGAAAGGGAGCAAGAAAAGATGAGGCTCGGTGCCGCCGGCAGAAGAAAGGAGAGCCAAGGAGGGAGAAGAGCAGGGACACGTGTGAACCAGCCGGGTCAAGAAGTGCCCCTCAGCCCTGAGAGCCAGCCGGCCATGCACCCGCGGAGAGGCCAAGGAGGCGAGCACCGAGCACCCGCGGATCCTGCAGGGCTGCAGGGCAACCGCCGGCCACCAGCCCATCCAGACAGGACGCCAACACTGAGCAGGCAGGGGAAGTTGAGGAGTCTGGACCATCCTGATAAAAACGGGTGGCCCCCGGTGACTCCACCAGGGCTGGGGGTGACGAGCACCCGTCTTAACAGGCTCCCAGGAAGAACAACGGCCAGCATGGCCCGTCCATCACCAGTGCCCAGCGGCCACAGAGAATCAGGCACACAGCAACCCGCGCCGGCCAGGCTGCAGCGCGGATGAGCAGGGCTGGCGGAAATGGAGTGGCTGACAGTCAGGTTGTCAGACACAAAGAAGAGGACGACTCAACAGATGAAAGCAGCTCCCCTCTGGCTCCCATTCAGGGTGGCAGGCGCAGGGCGTGGAGGCCCAGCTGGTGAGCTCCTCCCCCAACTGTCCAGGAGAGTCGCTGCACGGAGAGACCCCGAGCGTCCACCGCGGGCGGGTCCGTGGACTCCTTCCACGCCCAGCCAGGCAGGAGAGGAGGACGAGTCTCTCCAGCAAGGCACAAGACAAGGCCCTAGACACAGGCTGATCAGAGTCCTTGGCTCTGTTTGCCACAGATGGTGGGAAAGTACAAAGGTCCTGAGAAAAGAAAAGAAAAGAAAAAAAAGACCTTGGGAAAAATCTTTTAGAAATGCCCAGGCTCTGACACCAAGAGCTCCTCCTCTTACTGGGAGAACTTGCTATGGCCACAGCGGCCCTGCACAAGGTGGACCCTACCCCGCACCCTGAGCAGATGGGAAGTTGGCAGAGGACCTCCTGCGAGGCGTGGCCCTCAGAGCCCCAGGGAGGTGAGACGGGCTCACAACTCAGGAACCAGAGGTGACACTGCTGTGTGTGACCCGTGGACCTCAGCTGGGTGCGTTAGCGGGTCTCCTGGAGCTGAGCTCAAGGATTCACCACGAGTCCCTGCAAACCACCAAGAGAAAGTGGGGGCGTGCCACTGGGCAGAGGATCTGAGTGGACGGCGCTGTCCCTGAGGGCCGCCCTCGGGTCTGATCACACCTGGGCAGGGGGCAGCTGTGCCTGTCTCACTGGGACTCCGGAGGCTGCTGTGTGGGGTCTCCCAGGCCCTGTGGGATGACATTCCCCTGCTCTTCAGGCCACCTGGGACAGCTCGAGCCTTCCCAGGCTGGCTGGGTGGACTCCCTGGTCCACTCTGCAGGTGAGGGCCTTCTGCAGGACCTCCTCCCACACCTCAAGGCCAGATCAGTTTGCTGCCCAGCTCCAGCCAACCACAGCAGGGATCAGAGAGCAGGGAGCAGGGAGCAGGGCAGTGGGGTGCAGGGGAGCAGGGTGCAGGGGAGCAGGGCAGTGGGATGCAGGGGAGTGGGGTGCAGGGGAGTGGGATGCAGGGGAGTGGGGTGCAGGGGAGTGGGGAGCAGGAGAGCAGGGAGCAGGGCAGTGGGGAGCAGGGGAGGGGGGGCAGGAGAGCAGGGAGCAGGGCAGTGGGATGCAGGGGAGTGGGGAGCAGGGGAGTGGGGAGCAGGGGAGTAGGGAGCAGGAAAGCAGGGAGCAGGGCAGCGGGGTGCAGGGGAGCAGGGTGCAGGGGAGCAGGGTGCAGGGGAGCAGGGCAGTGGGATGCAGGGCAGTGGGGTGCCCAGGAGTGGGGAGCAGGGGAGCGGGGAGCAGGGCAGTGGGATGCAGGGGAGCGGGGTGCAGGGGAGCAGGGGAGTGGGGTGCAGGGGAGTGGGGAGCAGGGGAGTGGGGAGCAGGGGAGGGGGAGCAGGAAAGCAGGGAGCAGGGCAGCGGGGTGCAGGGGAGCGGGGTGCAGGGGAGCAGGGTGCAGGGGAGCAGGGGAGTGGGGTGCAGGGGAGTGGGGAGCAGGAGAGCAGGGAGCAGGGCAGTGGGGAGCAGGGGAGGGGGAGCAGGGGAGTGGGGAGCAGGGGAGTGGGGAGCAGGGGAGCAGGGAGCAGGGGAGTGGGATGCAGGGGAGTGGGGTGCAGGGGAGTGGGGAGCAGGGGAGTGGGGAGCAGGGGAGTGGGGAGCAGGGGAGCAGGGAGCAGGGGAGTGGGATGCAGGGGAGTGGGGTGCAGGGGAGTGGGGAGCAGGGGAGTGGGATGCAGGGGAGTGGGGTGCAGGGGAGTGGGGTGCAGGGGAGTGGGGAGCAGGGGAGGGGGAGCAGGGGAGGGGGAGCAGGAGAGCAGGGAGCAGGGCAGTGGGGAGCAGGGGAGTGGGATGCAGGGGAGTGGGGAGCAGGAGAGCAGGGAGCAGGGCAGTGGGGAGCAGGGGAGTGGGGTGCAGGGGAGTGGGGAGCAGGGGAGGGGGAGCAGGGGAGGGGGAGCAGGAGAGCAGGGAGCAGGGCAGTGGGGAGCAGGGGAGTGGGATGCAGGGGAGTGGGGAGCAGGAGAGCAGGGAGCAGGGCAGTGGGGAGCAGGGGAGGGGGAGCAGGGCAGTGGGGTGCAGGGGAGTGGGGAGCAGGGGAGTGGGGAGCAGGGGAGTGGGGAGCAGGGGAGGGGGAGCAGGAGAGCAGGGAGCAGGGGAGGGGGAGCAGGAGAGCAGGGAACAGGGAAGCAGGGTGCAGGGGAGGGGGGAGCAGGAGAGCAAGGAGCAGGGCAGTGGGGTGCAGGGGAGCAGGGTGCAGGGGTGCAGGGGAGCAGGGAAGCAGGGTGCAGGGGAGCAGGGTGCAGGGGTGCAGGGGAGCAGGGTGCGGGGGTGCAGGGGAGCAGGGGTGCAGGGGCGTGGGGTGCAGGGGAGCAGGGGAGTGGGATAATAGGAGAGTGGGGGAGCAGGAGAGCAGGGAGCACGCAGTGGGGTGCAGGGGAGCGGGGCTCAGGGCGACAGAGGTACCCTGCTTGCCTCAGGTGGGACCCCGGGCTGGCTTGTGCCCTCAGCTGCTGGCAATACTCCACAGAGGGAAGGGCAGATGCGTGCAGGACTTCCATGCAGCACTGCACTGTGCCTTAAGCACCTTCAGAAGCTGAGGAGGTGCAGAGAAACCCTCCCTCCTGGCCCAGAAGATGCCACGCCAGAAAATGCGTCTGGATTCATGGCAGTTTCCACAAAACCCGGGAGATAGGTGAGAGGCTCCCTGCAAAGCAGGGGCCCAGGAGGCCCAAGGGGGGCGGGTAACGGGAAGGTGGCCCTGCAGTAAATGGCAGAGGCATGGGGTCTGTTGGGGGCTGAGCCCTGGTGCAGACTTCACCTCAAAAATAATGAATTTTAAATGGAGCTGGCACGATCCACATGCCTGTGATCCCAGCAGCTTGGAAGGCTGAGGCAGGAGGATCACGAGTTCAAGGCCAGCCTCAGCACTTTAGTGAGCCCCTACGTACCAAGTTTAGTGAGATCCTTGGTACCAAAATTAAAAAAAAAAAAAAAGATTTAAGTGGGCAGTGACCCTAAGCAGGATTGCCCCAACACCAGAGCCTCTAGAGGAGGCTTCAGGACCGTCTCCCAGACAGGACACAGAAGGGGAACCTCGGGGTGACACCTGGGAGAGCTGAGGTGTGGTGGAGAGGGCAGTGGAGTGAGGGAGCTTAGAACAGGGCCTGAGAGGCCCTGGGACCAGTCTTGATCTCCAGAGACCAGCACCCAACAACCTCTGTACAGCCAGGCATTTCCAGCTGACCGCCAAGCCCCAGAAAGGGCGCAGTGTCATCAATGGCCAGGCAGCGCAGGCCTCCGGAGCAGCAGGCTGACCTGGCACAGAGGGCACAGGGCAGGGCACGTGGTGGCACTCACCTGCCCACGACAGCACACAGGGAAGGAGTCCATGTCCACGCCCTGGCAGACCCGAGGTGAATGTCTCCACTTCCTGCCCCTGTCACCAGTGGCACAACAGAGCGGCTGGGGCGGCCCACAGCAAGACACGGACCCCAGACCCCTTGGCACAAAGAGGAAGTCTCCAGTAGGGAGGGCCACAGGCAGCTCTGCAGCAGCAGACAGCCCCCAGGTGGGTGGCCCTGGGGGGATCTGAGTGAAGGGCAGGAAGGCACCTGGGAGGACCCGGAAGAAGGTCTGTGGAGGAGATCTGGGGAGGGGCCCAGGAGGGGCAGGGAGGAGTGGGGGGCAGGGAGGAGGGGGGCAGGGAGGAGTGTTGGCCAGGGAGGAGTGGGGCGGGGCCAGGGAGGGGCAGGGCGGGGCCAGGGAGGAGTGGGGCGGGGCCAGGGAGGGGCAGGGAGGGGCCAGAGAGGGATGAGGAGGGGCATGGAGGAGTGGGGCGGGGCTGGGAGGGGTAGGGGGAGCCATGGAGGAGTGAGAGCCAGGGAGGCAGGGGCAGGGCCTGGGAGGGGTACGGAGGGGCAGAGAGAGGCAGAGGAGGGGCCTGGGGGAGTGGGGCGGGGCTGGGATGGGTAGGGAGGGGCCAGAGAGGGATGAGGAGGGGCCTGGGGGAGTGGGGCGGGGCTGGGACGGGTAGGGAGGGGCCAGGGAGAGGCAGAGGCGGGGCCTGGGGAGTGGGGCGGGGCCTGGGAGCGCAGGGAGAGGGGGAGCTTGGGAAAGACCTGGGAGGGAGTGGGCGGGTCCTGGGGTCTCAGGAGGGGCTAGGAGACGTGGGCAGGGACCTGAGCCTTCCGAGGGCTGCCCTGTCTTGCTTTGGGTGGCTGAAAGGACTACTGAGTGCTCCTGGCCGAGTTGGAGCCAGGCTAGAGCCAGACCCCCTCCAGAGGTATTTGTGGTGGGATCGGTGCCTCATAAAGCAGCTCGTGAACACGCGCACCTGCACCTAATGCAACCTGCAAACTCTGCGGTCAGGAGCCAGCCTGGCCTCTGCCGGTGGTGAGAAACACAGGGTAGGTGAGCCTGCTGCCCCGGGAGGAGGCAGGCATGTCTGGGTGTGGCCCTACACACAGGAGGTCCTGGCTCAGTCTCATGCCCAAAGGTCCACAGTGATTGGGAAATAAAAACAGAAAGTGAACTTTCTCAGGGAACACCTAACCTACTGCCAGTCTTCAGATAGGGCAGCAGGCCATGCCTGCGTCTCCAAGGCCCCTGGAGACTGTTGCAGACTGATGGTTCTGAGGTCCTGAAGCCCTGAAGGCCTGTGTGCACACTCTGGGTCTGGAGATGCCAGTGGGAGAGTATCTCACGGTAGTGAGGGTGGCCACCCATGGGCTGTGCTTGGCCACTGCTCCGTCTCTGCATCTCTTTGGTCTCTGTCTGTGTCTCTGCCCAGCCCCCTCTAGCCCCACAGTCTTAGCAGGTGTCGGCATGTGCCTTTCTGGAGAGTTTGGGGGGACCAGTGGTAGGTGAGAGAGCAGGGTGAGTGTGGAAGTGTGACTAGTGGAAGGAGGGCCCAGAGTTCCTGAGGCCCCCTGGGGACCTGTGACCCTGCCACTTGTCCTGACAGCCGCAGGAGCCCTGACTGTGGAGGGCTTCCATGGACTATGGGAGCCCTTGCAGGAGAGAGGGCCTGCAGCCGCTGGGCAGAGGCCATGTGGACAACCTGGTGCTGCTGTGCCCTTGGGACCAGGGATGCAGGCAGTGGGAGAGGCCCCTTGTTTGGGGGTCCTTCTCTGTGGGCCTGAGGATTAGCAGGGGCCTGGGAAAGGCCCAGTTGTTTGCAGAGTAGCCTGATCCCTGACAGACCTTCACCTGCCACATGGGCTACCAGCCAGACCCCGCTGCTGGCGCTGTCTCCCTGGGGCCTGGTGGGTCTGCCTGGGGGCAGCGGTGACCAGGACCCTGCAGTGCTCCTGGGAGTGGCTGCATGGCAGGAAGTCCAAGCTGGCTGGGGGAAGTGGAAATGTCTCTGGAGGGCAACGCTGCTGACCCTCCTGCTGACCTCCCAGGAGTTGCTGGGCAGCGGGGAGGGTCCTCACCAGGGCAGGGGTGGATCCGTGCCTGGAATACCACACTGTCAGTAGCAGCATGGCTCGCGGCAGTGGAAAGGCAGAAACAACCCACGTGTCCATCAACAAGTGGAAGGCGTGCGGCACACAGAGAGGACAGGCCAGGCACGCTACATGGCTGGACGTCCAGCATGTGGCCTGCTCGCAGCTGAGGTCCACAACAGGGAAACCCACAAACAGGAAGTGGGCCTCGCTGCCAGGCCTGGGAGGCCAGGGGCAGGTGCAGGGGGACTTCTCTGGGCGACGACAATTCTAGACTAAGACAGTGAGGACGGTGGCATAACTGCACAGACCATAGACCAGGACTTGGAGGACCTTGGTCTGGGCATCTGCAGCAGCTGGGCCACGTCCATTGCCTTTTAGGAGAAGGTCCCTTTGCGGCAGCAACACCGGACGTGTGTCCTCCAGCCTGGGCCCAGCGCTCGGCTCGGGCTGCATAGAGGGTGCTGAAGAGCAGGGGCCTTCCAGGAGCCCACATGGGCAGGCCCAGGGCTGTGTCCTGGGCCCCAGCTGCATCCTGGAGTCTACGGTGAGGCGAGGACCGCGGGGACGGAGCCAGGTGCAGTCTTGGCCTTCTGCAAGCTGCCTCCGTCCTCTGTCCCTGGGGGCTGGAGGGCTGCCTGGGTCACTGCTGTCTCCAATTTCCCTTCAAAGCCCACGGAAGAAAAGGCCCTGGGCCTGGGGCACTCGTCAGCCTCAGGCTCCTGGCGCCCTCCCTGCGCCCTCCCCCTCGCCCTTGCTCTGGAAGCCGGGGGCACAGAGCAGGGAGAGGCCTGGGGAGAGTGGGAGGAGCAGACACCCCCTCAGCCGCCGCCCCGGCTGGGAGCCTGACCCGCGCACCTCTCTAGAGCTGGAGGAAAGCTCTGCTCTCCTTTTTTTTGTTGAAAGAGGGAAAAACCTTCCCAGCACGTCCAGCACAGAAGACAGACATCCTGCGCCAGACGAGGCACCCGCTGCTGCACAGCCCAGAGCCCTCCCTGTGGAGTCAGAGCCACAGATGGCCAGGCCACTCCAGTAGGTCCCCGACCCAACACACCCTTCCCTGGGCTCCCCAGAGTCAGAATAACCACCAGGGGCCATGGACCAGAGGGAGGGGCTCAACCTCAAGCCCAGCCAGGGGACCCGGGTTCAGTGTCACAGATGCAGTATCATCGTGGCTCAGTTGGCAGTGGACCTTGGGGGCATCTTGCTGGATATTCCAGCTACTCTTAAAATTGATGACCAGCCACGTCAACACAGCCATCAAAACCAGCTCTGTCCACGCAGCATTAAGGAAGCAGAGCATCCTTCATGGTTCCGGCTCTTTCTCTTTTGCCCTCCTGGGGTGAGGCTGTGGGACGCCCCCTACCCAACGGCCCAAGCCAGCCAGGTACTGAGCAGGCTGCCGGTGGGCCTGGGCCCCAGGCAGCTCAGCGTGAGCATGACACCCCTCGGCCATCAGCCCAAGGTCTCCCCACCTACGAAAGGCCTGTGTTTGTGGTAAAAAATAAAATTCAGAAGATGAAACTTCCGAGGGCAGTGTCCTCAGCCAGCAGTGTCTTCCCGCCGGCTCCCTGACAGTGCCTCTGACCCCACGAGCCCCGTGGTATCTGACCTTTTGAAGAACTTGCCGCATCCCCTGCCAGGAGCGTGGCCATCACACTGGTCCCAGGGTGTTGGTGTCGCTGCGGTTCTAACCCATTTCAAACAGGACACAGTGGACACACACACGCGCACAGGCTCCTGAGGCCACACACCTGTCCCCCAGTGCTGCAGCTAGTGGACAAGCACCATCTAAGGCTGAGCCCTCCACCACTGGGCAACCCCACCCAAACCCGTCCAGAGTCGAGGTTTTCCACAGACAAAGGGACCCAAGGGGCTACTCACGCCTCACCCACCATGTGCCTTTCAAGGCCAGAGTAGGGCCGCAGCTGGGGGAGGACGGGATTTTGGAAGTCCCGGGATCGCCTGGTCTCAGTGCTGGCTCCCAACTCCACCTCCTGATTCTAGCCTTTGGTCTTGGGTGCGACCCCAAGGCACCCCTAAGGCTATGCGTGGGGTCAGTGCTGTCAGCCTCATTCCTGAGGCCCATGCAACTGCCACACTGCATGGGCCCTGCGGGTGGACCCTGGAGGCCTCAGTAGCCACTGTCCAGGCACCCAGTCCTCAGCTCTGGGCACGAGGACCTGGTAGCCTCTGGAGGTAGGGCTAAGAGGCCAGTGACGGGCCCCGAGGCAGACCCCAACAGGCCTCTGGGCCAAGAGCCCTCAGGTCCTGGGTAGGGCCAGCCAGCCAGTGCCCAGCGGGACCCAAGAGCCCCAGTGCAGCAGTCCTGTGTCCCCTGTGGGAGGCCGAGACCTCACGGGTGGGCAGAACACAGGTGGAGTGGCCAGCCCTGTGAACTCCAACTCAATGTCAGGTCCTACCCCTGGCAGGAATGTCCCCTGCTCAGAAAGAGGACAGTGACACCAAGTCCGCTCTGCCAGGCTGCGCCTCCAGGATTCGCTGTGCAGCCTTGGGCCTGTGCCCATGCCACGTCCCTGGCCAGCCCTGTGGCCACCATTCCACCTCACTCTGCCTATATTTGCCGATTCTTCTAGCAGGCTCTGACCGGTGCTCCCAGGAGCCTGTCCTGACCATCAAGAGCCATAACGGAGTTGTCACCAGTCTGTGTGGCCCAGAAGTGGCACTGGCAGGCTCTCCCCTGCAGAGGGCTGTCCTGGGAATGTCCCTCCTCCTTCCCCAAGGGAACCCAGTGACCGTGGCTCCTGACAGCCTCCCACAGCATGGGCACCACTGTCCAGGGCTCTCCTGAGAGCTTGCAGGCCCCACAGGGGTACATGGACACTCCTCACACCAAGGGCAGCTCTGTCCCCTCCCCTCCAGCTGGGCCTCTCTAGTGGCTCAGAAATAACTTCTGGCCAGATGAGAAAAGGCCAGACCTTCCCCAGGATAGTCTGAGGGAAAGGGCTGCAAAGGGACAGAGACCGAAGCTAAAATGGAGGAAAAAGTGACAGAGAGAAACAGGAATAGAGACAAATACCACAGAGAGGCAAAGAAGAGAGCCAGAGAGAGACGAGAGGACAGAACCCAGACCCAGAGACAGTGAGACCCCGAGAGAGACACAGCGCCGCAAGGCAGAGGGACTCACGGCCCCAGGTTGACCCGTGGGCCCCACCCGGTTCACACTCTGGCACCTCCCTGGGAGCTCAGACAGGGCCTTATGTGGACATAGGAGTTGACCAAGGTAAGGGAGGTCCTCAAGACGGTTTTAACCTAACACACCCTGACCTTCAGTAAAAAGAGGCAGTGGAGGGTGGGGCGGGGCTCAGTGTAGGGCACCTGCCCAGCGTGTGTGAGGCACTGGGTTTGATTCTCAGCACTGCATATAAATAAATGAACAAAATAAAGGTCCATCATCAACTAAAATATAAACAATAATTAAAAAAAAAAGGAGATTTGAGCAGACATCCAACAGAACTCCACAGGGCCCATGACGCGTCCTCAAGCCAAGGATGTCAGGCTGCGGCAGCCCCAGGAGTGACATACCCTCCCTCAGAGGCTCAGAATTAACCAGCCCATGGACCCCCTCCAGCTCCCAGAGGCTGGGCAGGGACTGTCCCCCAGCCACCTGTTTGTGGCTGTTTTGGCAGCCACAGGGTCCCACACTGAGATTCCTGCTGTCCCCAGCTTCTGCAGGGAAGGTCGAGGTAGGGTCCACCCACCTCCTCTGCACACCGCGGCAGGACAGCAAGTCAGAAACAGCTGGCACAGCCAATATGGAAAGCACTATGGAGATTTCTTGGAAAATTGGGAATGGAACCACCATTTGGCTCAGCTATCCCTCTCCTCGGTCTATACCCAAAGGACTTAAAAACATCATAATATAGGGACATGGCCACATCAATGTTTATAGCAGCACAATTCACAATAGCTAAACTGTGGAGCCAACCTTGATGCCCTTCAGTAGATGAATGGATAAAAAAAATGTGGCCTATAAACCCAAAGGAGTATTACTCAGCGATAAAAGAGAATAAAATCATGGCATTTGTAGGTAACTGGAGGGAGATAGAGAAGATAATGCTAAGTGAAATTAGCCAATCCCAAAAAACCAAATGTCAAGTGATTTCTCTGATATAAGGAGGATGATTCATAGTGGGGTAGGGAGGGGGAGCGTGGGAGGAATAGATGAACTCTAGATAGGGCAGAGGGGTGGGAGGGGAAGGGAGGGGGAAGGGGGTTAGAAATGATGGTGGAATGTGATGGACAATTTATTATCCAAAGTACATGTATGAAGACATGAATTGGTGTGAATCTACTTTGTATACAACCAGAGATAAGAAAAAATGTGTTCTATATGTATGTAATAAGAATTGTAATGCATTCTGCTGTCACATATAAATAAAAAAAATAGAAAAAAATATTGTGAGGAAAAAAGCAGGTGGATTAAAAATAAATTTGAAAAATTAAAAAATGAAAAAAAAAAAAGAAACAGCTGTTTCCACCCTCATGCTGTGACCACCTCCACGTGGTGGTGAAATAAAAAGAAAGCGTAGCTGACTCCTCCAGACCAAATGACAGAGAGGGAGAGAGGCCAGGGACATGTGGAAATGTGGGGGTCACTAGTACCTTTAAACAAAACAAATCAGTGGTGAAATGCATTAAGTGGAAGAAGGTAAATTCTATAGGTTTGTAAGATTCGACCCAGGAGAGAAAGGAGCCAAGCTATTCAAGTGTCACAAACACAGATTTGAAAATATAAAATATAACTGGAGTTAAGCAACAAATCCACAACCACAGACTTCAGTTTGCCTGTCTCACACACCCACAATTGGTAAATTTAAAATATCCTTAAAAATTATTTAAGTAGATAATTGTCAATCTTAAAGTGTTAGAGAGAAAGCCAGGACCCAGCAAAACGGAAGTGCACAATCTTGTTGAACCTTCAGGGAATTGAACAGCACCAATAAAGAAAGAAAGACGGGAAGGAAGGAGGGAGGGAGGGAGGAGGGAGGGAGGGAGGAAGGAGGGAAGGAGGGAGGGAGGGAGGGAGGAGGGAGGAAGAAGGGAGGGAGGGAGGAGGGAGGGAGGGAGGAGGGAGGGAGGGAGGAGGGAGGGAGGGAGGGAGGAGGGAGGGAGGAAGGAGGGAGGGAGGGAGGAAGGAGGGAGGGAGGAAGGAGGGAGGGAGGGAGGAGGGAGGGAGGAGGGAGGGTGGAAGGAGGGAGGGAGGAAGGCGGGAGGGAGGGAGGAAGAAGGGAGGGAGGAGGGAGGGAGGGGGAGGGAGGGAGGAGGGAGGGAGGGAAGGAGGGAGGGAGGGAAGGAGGGGGAAGAAGGGAGGGAGGAAGGAGGGAAGGAGGGAGGAGGGAGGGAAAGAGGGGGAAAGGAGGGAGGGAGGAGGGAGGGAGGGAAGGAGGGTTAGGGTTAGGGTTAGAGAAAGGAGGGAGGGAGGGACAGAAGGAGGGAGGGAGGGAGGGAGGAAGGAGGGAAGGAGAGAGGGAGGGAGGAGGGAAGAAGACGGGAGGGAGGGAAGGAAGGAGGGAAGGAAGGAAGGAGGGAGAGAAGGGGGGAGGCAGGGAGGGAGGAGGGAGGGAAAGAAAAACAGATATAGACATAACATTATCAGACCACAATAAAAACTAGAAAGCAAAAACTAAAAGGTTATTTGAATACCCAATAGATAACGTGTTAACAGAAAAGTAAAATTAATTCGTACACAGATTAGAAATCAGTGACTGTGAAAGCACAGTATTCAGTGACTTACGCACACTTGGGACCAGGCCCAGCCACGACTGGGTCTGACAGTGACAGCGAATGACCGAGAACAAGTGGTCCAGGCCCTGCACCTCACAGGCTGGGAAGAGTGACAAGATGCAGGTGTAGGGAGACCTGCAGGGCCCCAGGCATGGGCAAAGGGGGGTCCCCAGAGAGGAAGATAAAATGCTTAAGAAATAACAACTGATTTTTTTCAAAATTTGATGAGCACTATAAACCCCCAAATTTGTGATCCTCAATAAACTTCATGCACGATACACATAAAACCCAAACCAAGTGGCATCATAATCAAATGCTTAAAACCAAGAATAAAATATCAGTAGCAACCAGAGAAGAATTCTACCTTCAAGAATAAACCTCAGGGCTGGGGATGTGGCTCAAGCGGTAGCGTGCTCGCCTGGCAGGCGTGCGGCCCGGGTTCCATCCTCAGCACCACATACAAACAAAGATATTGTGTCCGCCAAAAAAACTGAAAAAAAAAATTAAAAAAAAATTCATTCTCTCTCTCTCTCTCTCTTTAAAAAAAAAAAAAAAAAGAATAAACCTCAGCCCGCAGCAGCTTCCTCACTGTGGACGGAAGAGAACAGGCAAACCTTCCCAGCATTAAAAATCCCTCAGCCTCAGGTCTCACCCAGTAAAATGGTCATTCAAAACAAAGCTCAGATTCCACAAGACAGTTGCAGCTGAGACTGCCCGCGCGCACAGCACAGTCCGCAGGAGGAAGGCCGCAGAGCCGGCCGGTGGACAGAGACATCCTCTGGAGCCCTTCATACAGGGAGGGCACCGTGGGACGGGGTGAGGCCAGGCAGCAGAGTACAAGGAGGGCTGCATGCAGATCTGCACAGCGCCCGGGGGCAACAGCCGTGAGCTGGGGTATGGCTGAGTCCCAAAAGCAGACTCTGGAAGAACAGTCACAGCTATTGAGCCAGCAAAGAGAAAACACAGGTCACAGACGACACTCTGCTGACCCCCAAGTCAGAAGAAGAGAGCCAAGCCTGTGGGCTGACGGGCAGATGGAAGACGGCACGGCGGAGGAGCCAGACCTCTGTGGACGACCACCCTGAACAGCCCAGCGAGGGCAGAAGTGGTCAGCTCAGGGAGAGGCCAGACCCCAGCACATGAAAACAACAGTCCTTCTAGCTTGGCTCTAACTTGATAGAGGTGAGGGCCAGTTCCCCAAAGGGCACACCAACCCCAAGTGTAATGCAGGGCACCCAGGTGCCAGCGTTGGGCTCCAGGACAGAAGCAGTCGAGATGATGTGGACCCCAGCAGGACCAGTGGGCCCGCCAGATACCTGCAGGTCCTGCTCCAGCCACGCAGAGCCCCTGCCTTGACCAGGGAGGGCTTCTCCAGCACAAGTCCATAGGCTGCAGCCACACACATTCCCTGTGCGCCCTGCGTGGCACTCACCCATGCCCGGCTTCCTGAAGCACCCAGGACTGCATCCCCAGCAGGACAGCCAGGTCACACAGGGCAGGGCAGCTGGGCCGGCCTGCTCCTGGGTATCCCACCTCCCTGCTGAGTGTGGGGCCCTTAGTGGGTAAGTAAACATGGCCACTGTCACAGGAGCGGGAGAGCAAGAGAGGGGTTGCTGAGCTCCCTCCTGCAGATAGAGGGCAGAGGATCCTGAGTCTCCCCCCTGACTGAGGAGTCTCATGGGACCCCTGACCAACAGACCCCCGGCATTCAGTGCTCTCAGCTGGGTGGGTGGGCAAGGAACTGCCGGGCCCTGTGCACTGCCTCCGTGGAGACGGAGGTCTGCGGGGCTTGGGCAGAGGAGGGGCCTCGTCTCCCGCTTGGTAACAAGCGGCTCAGGCTGAAGGAGAGGCTCTGGTGGCGGTGGGGGACTGGGAGGAGGACCTCAGCGCCCACAGGAGCCTCATGCTGCCTCCGCCCTGGTGTGTGCGATGAGGTGGAGCCTACGGCGTGAAGCACTGACGGTGCTCCCCAGGGTGGGCAGCAGGAGGGACGGATGCTTTTTCAGTGCCATCGGGGGTAGACAGGGGAGGGCCAGCCCAGGGATTTAGGAGACGGGCTGGGACTTCCAGGAGGAGAGCCTGGTGGGCTGGAGCCCCTCCCGTGGTCACGGGTGGGCACATGGGCAAGTAGGATGGCCGGGAGCACTCCCCAGCTGGCACTGGGTCCCAGGAGGGCCACCTGGGACAGGCAGCCCAGCGGGGGAGGTCCTGGTGAGCTGTGCAGAGCAGCGCTGCCCTGGACCCAGGAGCTGTGTCCCAGCCTTCTGGCAAGGTCACGTGGGAGGATGACTGACGGCCAAACGCATCCACGCTGGGGAGTCGGGCAGCACAGACCACCAGAGCCCCTCAGAAGGACACATGCAGGGAAGTTGGTCGCCCCAGCCCAGGAGGGTTAGGGAGCTCTTCCCACAGCCCAGCCTCATGCCCAGGGCCTCCCGCCCAGGAGAGGCCAGCCCTCCCGGCTCAGGCTCAAAGCCACTGTCCTGGTGCCTGGGCCAGTGGTCCACAGGGGCCCTCTGTAAGGCCGCGGAGTCCTCTGTGGCTTCAGAACAGAACCCCACACCTCTCTGCTGCCTCGTTGCCGGGCGCTGCATGTCCCCGAGTCCCAGCTCAAGTGACGCGTGTCGCCTGGCCCATGACCTGGGCCAGGTAGGGAGGGCTCTGGATAGGGAGGGAGACCACTGCGGCCTTCCTTCCCAGGCCTCCCTTGGGGCCGGTGCCTGCCCCGCCTCACAGGTGTGGTCAGGTCGGCCCTCAGTGGGAGGCGGGCACTCTGCCTCCAGGTGCCGGGCCCATCCTGGCGTCTGCTGGCCACAGCCACCTCCCTCCATCCTTACAATCCACCCTTTGGCTGCAGAGGGCCTCAATTATGCCCATTACCAGGATAAAAGGAGAGGAACCGCCCGCATCTCAAGACTGGACGGCCTGTTCAGTTGTGCAAGGGCCCCGAGTGCCTGGTGACACAGGTGCAGAGCAGGCACACCAGGCCTTGTCTGGCCCTGCAGCCAGCCAGTCTGGGGAAGCAGCCCAGCCTCTCCCTCCCGCCGGCCTCCAGGCCCTCCCCACGGAGCTGCCAAGCCTCAGGCAGCCTCAAGAGATGTCCCTAACTGTTGAGAGCCACAGCGAAGGGGCCCCAGCAAACTTCCAGCTGATTGGCTCACCGTGGCCCCAGCAAACTTCCAGCTGCCAGCTGATTGGCTCCTCTGCGGTGATGCTCATTGGGCTGTTTCCCCGCCCTTTCAGACCACGGAGCTGCTCATTGGGGGACTCTTTTGGCTCCGCCCATGTGACCCAGCCAATGGGCCTCAAGAGAGGGGGAGTGGGGGTTGAGAGGCTCCCAGGAAGCCGGTGGTGGCAGTGGGCTCTGAGGGAATTCCTGAAGAGCTGGTGTGGTGTGGCGTGTGTGGCTCGTGAATTGTGCCCAGCCAGACTGCGGCACCTCAGGTCGTGCAGGGCCTGGACCTTAAGGGTGTTGGACAGCCCGTGACCAGGTGGTCTTCTAGCCAAAGGGTGGCGAAGGGGTGAGAGAAATCCACGCAGCTGAGGCTTCTCACCTTGGATGGCTTGTCTGGCCCAGTAGAGAAATGGCCTGAGCCCTTCCAGGGGACAAAGCTCCTCTGAGAACAAACACCACTAAATAAATAAGAAAATGCATTTTTTTACTACATAGAAACATAGTAGAAAGTTCTATAAATCAAACTAATGACAAATCTAAGAAGGAGAATGTCTGTAGCTAAATGAGAGAAAAAGCATAGCCTTCATATGTGAAAAGCACCCTCCAATCAATAAACAATGCCTCAGTAGAAAGTGAGATGCAATTGTGGACCTTGAGTTCAGATGCCAGCCTTGCCCACAGCCAAAGACAGAACCCTGGCAGTAACGAGGATGCCTTGCCAGCCTAGCAGGAGCATCCACAGGCAGTGGGGCTCTGTGGTCCAGGAGTGAAAGCAGTTCCCCTGGCCAGGGAGGCTTCGGGGAGCAGCTAGGGGAGGAAGCCAGCCTGGCTTACGGGAGACGGCGTGGTTCATACTCTCCACAGTGAACAGCCCAGAGGAAGCTCCTGGTGTCCTGCCCTGGAGCCTCAGGGAGGGAGGCCAAGCTGCTTCAAAGACTGTCCCTGAGTGAGGAAGTGGTCTTGAAACGGTCCTCAGCAAAACAGGCGGCCAGGACAGGGGGGGGTTGCCTGGGGAGGGTCCTGGTGTTGTCCTCTTGATACTATTCTCCTTTTTCCTGAATTTCCTATAACCATTGTGCAGAACTGTCAAAATAAGAAAAGATGATGAACGTTGTATTTCACAAAACTACAACCAGGAGAGAGTACCCTGAGAAATGCCTGTGGGTGTGGGCAGCCCAAGGGAAGGGCGCGTCATTGCCTTGCGGGCTGGGGTGGCTCCCCTGGGGGACCGGGTCGGGGCTCAGCCGTCCAGTCACACCTTCCACTCCACAGGGTCAGCACAAGACAGCTGGCACTTGGTCAGTGGAGTCATCCCACTCGTCCAGTGGCAAGAACCTCGGGGGACTCTGCGGCCTCTAGGACGTCACCCTCGCCATTTCCTGGAGATATTTCTGTGCCTTTATTTATTTATTTGTTATTTGGCCAGATTCCGATGACTTTGGCGGGTCTCACTGTGTTGTGAGAACAAGGATCGGTGATGGGAGAGAGAGAAGCCCAGGACCCGTCCCCTCCACACCCTTGGTGTACCTGCGCCAGGCCCTCGTGGGTGGCTGGAGACACTGTCGAACCTGTGGGCACAGGACAGTAGTTCCACTCCTCCTGGGCCCATGTTCCGGGCTCTGGGACTGTGGCAGGTGGGAAGGACACTGCTCCTGGGCAGGGCTGAGCGGGCTCAGGCAGGGGCCTTGCCCACTCAGGAGCCTCTCAGAGGGGCTACAGGGCCGCGGACACCTCATAAGTGCTGTCCCCTCTCCAATCACCTGAGCCAGCCACAGCCTCGCTGCCTGGCGCGGAGGGGTCGTCTCACTTCCCCACAGCTGGGCCTGCCCAAGGGCGCTGCTCCCCGGGGGTGATGGGTGAACCTGCTGTGGGGCTGACCTGTCCTCAGCCTGAGATGCAGACCTGCGCCTTCAGAGCTCTCCAGAGACTCATGCATGGAACTCGAGGGCAGCGCCCAGTGTGGACGGTCCTCCTCAGCTGTGGCCAGGCCTCCCCACACAGTGCTGTGGGCTTCCATGCACTATTCCAGCCGCCCAGACAGGCCCACGGCTGCTCAGCAGGGAACCCCAGGATCCCGCAGCAGGACCAGGAGGACTGCTCTGTGTCCACTGGCAAGAGGACACTGGACATACAGCAGGGTTGGGACCAGCTGTCCAGCCAGCACTCGATGCTTCACTGCTGGCAGACGGGCTCCCAGGATCGGGACCACTTCCCCTCTGGCCACTCGCCTCCTTCCTGCCCCTCGTGCCCTGACCACCTCCCTGCACCCAGTGCCTCCTCCCAGGCAGGGTCAGTCTCTAGCTGTCGGCCTGATGTCCAGAGCACGCAGGCTGAGCCACTGGCTGCTGGAGACAGGAAGGGCAGGAGGACGTCGGTGCCCTGGCAGCCTTCCCACCCAAGTGTATGAGCCTGCAGACAACCCACCACGTCCAGCATTCTCCGTTCAACCACTCTGGGCACTTCTGATGTCCCTAGAGACCCTGGGTCGTTACACCCCAAAATTAGTGTTTTCATGAGTGACCAAGTACTTCCTGTTGTTCCCAAACTGTGAATATTTATCTCAGCCCAACCATTCCACCCTGAGACCCTCCTCAGGGAGCCTGGAGGCCTGTGAGGGGTGGGGCAAGCCTGGTGTCCCCAAAGGACGGGCTCTGGGCTGTGGTGGAGAAGAAACGCCAGAGACTAGCGGCTCACACCCAGCAGGGCCCAGGTGTGGAGAGAGGCCACCCTCTGGCCTTCCCGCAGGGTGGATCCCCAGACAGACACATTGCCTCCCCCTGGCTACTCCCACACCTGGCCAGCCTCTCCCAGGGGTGTGGGAGGGAGAAGTGGCCCGCAGTCCTCCAACCCAGCCTGGAGGCCCCTCCCGGAGCCTGCAGCTGTGCTCCAAGGAGGCTCAAGCTGGCGGCCTCAGTCCCTGCAGGAGGCTGGGGGGTGGGAGGCCTGCCCTCCAGGTGTATGAGTCCAGCCAGGCCCGACAGGAGGTATGTGCTGGCCCTGCAGGCGATGGTGGGCCTCCAGTGGGTGCGTGGGGTTCCCTTGGCTGAACTGGACTAATGCCTCACACCACCTCGGCACACCTTGTCCTGCAGGCCCTCAGCCCAGGCGAGGCTGCAGCAGCCCCCAGCATGCACCCTCTGTGGCTTGCTCCCAAGACCTCAGAGCTGCTAAACAGCACCCGTGGGATGCACTCCATAGGCCTGAGGGCTGATCAATGTGCTCCTGCCACTCCTGTCCCCAGGGCCTTTGGGTTTCTGGGCTCCCTGCAGGCTCCCTGCAGGCTCCCTGCAGGACTAAGGGGTGTTTTCCGGAGGCCTGGGTGAAAAAGATGCAAGGGAAAGGGGGATCCCCTCCCTGAAGTCCAGTGCCTGTCATGGCTGTGGGTGGAAGGCTCCTGAGCACTGCTGATCACGTGCTCATGGCAGAGCTCACAGCACCCCCTCCCTGGGGCCTGGGGGTACTCTTCTTGGGGCCCTGGAGGAGGAGTTGGGCTATGGATGCAGACCCCACCAGAGCCATGTCCTCCACCCCAAAGACAGACGGCTTCACAAGCCTGAGTCGGCTGCGTGCTCCTTCCTGGGCCACCAGCCCACAGGCAGCCAGAGCAGCTTGCCGACACAGCCAGTCTCACTGCCACCTTGGAAGCGGGGACTCCTCGTGATGGTGCAGACAAGCAGCTCAGGGGTCCCTTGGAGCTGAGGAGGTGGCCTCTGTCTAGGCAGACACGGAGCACCCTGGCCAGGGCAGAAGGAAGGGCAGGGCCCCAGCAGGTGCAGACCAGGTCCACCATGAAAAGCATCAGGAGGAGCACAGGGAACTGGCGGGGGACACCTTCCTGAGCAGGCTGGACACGTGTCCAGGCAGCAAAAACTGTCCACAGAGATAAGGGAGGAGACCACAGGGGAAGCTCCCTCCTGCCTACAGCCTGCCTCCTTCCCCAAGGCCCACGCTTTTCCGGGCTTGCGTTGTGTCCTGCAGCCAGGGGCCTGGGATTGGACACTGCTTCTCTCTGGGTTCCCTGGCCCCTGGGCCTGGACACAGGCCCAGCTGCTCCCTCCACTCTGGCCTCCTGCCTTCACTGCCCGCTGGAAGCTCTCAGTAGAGCAACCAGAACTGACCTGTGGGGAGCGTCTGGGACACGGCTGCGGAGCTGACCACTGGCAGGGTCATGGGAAGCCTGCCACTGGGGACAGCAGGACCCTGTGGGGAGGCCTCTTGGCAGGCCAGGACCAATTGTGAGGAGCCCAGCTAGCTTGTGGACGCAGCACGCAAGACACTTGGGAACACCATTTTGGGGGAGTGCTTTCCCTCCTGGTGCCCAGACAAGTCTGTGTAGATCCCTGCCTGATGCTGAAGGCCGCACCTCCCTGCCAGGCACACAGCTTGGTCCCTCGAGGAGGGCACTATACGCGGTGCACGTGTGTCAGAGGATTCCTGGTCAGGATGGTGGTCGGGAAGGATATCCACTTCTAAGGGCCCGGTGGTCTGGTGACCACCATGAGTGCCGGGGTGGGTCCCCGGGCTTCAAACCCACTCTCAGTCACCCTTGAAAGGCGAGACTCCTGCGCTGTCCAGGCTGAGGGCTCTGTGCAGGCCACTGGAGGGACCTCCAGAGCGCTGGTGTGCTGGTTGGAAGGGAAGGCCGGTGGGAGCCGGCAGCCAGCACTTCCTGCACCACCACCATTGGGCCAGACCGCCGGGGTCCAGGGAGAGACCTGCAGAGAGCAGGGGCTCCAGGAAGGGTGGTGGGCAATGGGCGGTCATCTTATGCACTTGTGAGCACAATGATCCCTTCCCCAAATGGCAAGCACCCACCCAGGTGAAGGCGAACACCCTCAGAGCCACGGTCATGCATGGAAGGGGACAGGCAAGACTGACCAGGCAGGTTTTCTCAGGCCCTGCGGTCTCTCCTGAGCAAGACCCCAGGCTCATAAGGAGGCCATGGGCAGTGATGCAGTCACACTGGCCACGGGCGAGCAGGCACCAGCATTTCTTGTACTGTCGGAACACAGCGAAGGAGAGAGGAGCAAGCCCTGCAGACTGCAGACGGCTGCCCCAGGAAGGCTGCGCTGTGCAGGACCCCCCAGATCCCAGAAACCTGCGGCAGCCGGATGCCAGGTGAGTGGAAGCTAGATCCAGACTGAGGGGGCGTTGAGGATGGTGCCTCCGAGGCCCAGCCTGGCGGCTCTGGCGGGCACAAATGAAGGCAGTCGTGTGCATGCATACACACACACCCACACACGCACACACACGCACACACAGCCACCTCCACTTCCTTCTCCCCCTTTGGCCTTGAGGTCAGTGACCAGGTAGGTGTCCAGTGGCTGCCCCAGTCTGATGGTCAGGATGGAGGTGGACGATGGTGTCAGAGATACTTCCACACACAGGGAAGGCTGCGTATGGCCCTGGCTGGAGGATGGAGTTGGTCAGGCCCGGGTGGAGTCCAGGGCCAGCCCCAGGGAGGCCCTGTTGTCTCCAGGAGCAAACTGTGCTGGAAGGTGTCTTCAGCCTGGGGTCACTTTTGGACAATGTGGACATTGCTGTTCGCAGTCCACACTGTAAGCTGGCCAATGCCTGCCAGGCTGCGGACCTCCCTGCACCTCTGAAGGCGGGAGGACAACAGTGACAGCACCACCTGTTGACGACCACAGAAGCAGGTGGCACTGCTGAGCAGCCATGTGTACCACCTGTGTGAGAACAGGTGTGTGTTGCATTTCATAAGGCCAGTACCCTGGCCTCAGCCTCCCTACAAGGCCAGCTTGACCACCTGTAGGCCCTGGTTACAGAACAGAGTCCAGGTGCTGCCAGGGGCCCACTGCCCTCCCGGGTCCCACAGCACACCAGGGAACTGGCACTGGCGGGCACCGTGGCTGCAGCCTGGACGCAGAGGTGGACGCACAGCAGCCCCTCATCCTACAGATGAGGGTGCCACCCTGACCACTGTGACAGATAGATGGACAGAGGCTGTGAGTGTGCTTTGACCAGCTGCTGCCAGGCATGGCCCCCACAACCCTCCCTGAGTGCTGAGTGTGGATCCACCCACCTCGTGGAGGTGAGGAGCAGTGTGTGCCTTGCACCCAGAGCAGACAAGGGACTTCTGCAGCCCGACAAGGAGATAGACACTACATCTGAACGCATGTCTCCAAGGAGACGCCAAGGGATGCCACATTGCCCCGGCACGGGGGACGGGGACACGTGGGGCAGAGCCAGTAGGTACACCTCCCACCCAGGAGGTGCTAGAGTCTCACACTGTGGACGGGTGTGAAACAATGCAGGGTTGTGGAAAGCTGTGTAGCTCTGAGTGGAAACAACTCCATGTGCACCTGAGGATCCAGGGCAGGTCCACACCATGCTTGGCAGGCATTCACAGCACCTTGGTCACTCTAGCCACGGTGCAGAAACAGCCCAGCATCCATCAGTGGGCAAGTAAGCAAGTCATGGACCGGCATTCCCCAAACAAAGCAGGAAGCACTGTCAGCACGCTGGCACGGGGCACCCTGAACACACGCTGTAGGAGAGAAGCCAGACACGGGCTGCCCCACAAGGGTGCACTGCAGGGTGGGCCCCCCACAGGGAAGCCCCGCAGAGACAGAAAGGGGTTGGGGGCTGCAGTGGGCTGGGTGGCCTTGGAAGTGCTGGTCGAAGGGCAGGGAGTTACCCTCTGGGGCGATCACGACTTCGAGGACTTCCCACGAGGACTTCCCACGAGGACCGAGCTGAAGCCATGGTGGGGCGAGTGGTGGGTATGTGAATTATCTCTCAACAAAGCTGCCAAGGAATCGGTGAACCGTGGCCTGGAAACTGAAGCCAGATTTACAGATGGTAGTTAGTGCAGTTAGGTAAATCGGGGCTAATATCGAGTAAGATAAAGAAAATGGAGGACATATAGAGAATGGAGTCCAGGAAACCAGAGCAGCATTGGAGGAAATTGAAATGTTAATGTCCCCAAGCCCGGAGCCCATCCTAAGGAACTGTTAATGAAACAGGCCCAGCAAGCAGGGAGGTGCTAATCAAACCGCCCCAGGCCCTTCCTGCCCAGATGACTCCTCCAGCCCACCTGTCCCCCACCTTTTGGGCCCTCCTACCTGCATTCTATCACTGCAATATAACGGGGAACAAAGGGCAGGAGTGTGGGAAAGCTGAAAGAAGACCTTAGCTATAAAAAAGGGAAGATCTGGCCCTTCCACAGATTCCATCTTTCCGCCTTTCTGGTCCCCTTCTTCCTCCGGGGAGAAGTCTTCTCTGCTGTCCTTTAATAAACCTTCCACTGTCCACTCTCCACTGGCCTTGGCGTGCTTTTGGGTGTTATGCTTCAGCATTCAGGGAAGCAAGGACTCGTCACTGGTAAACAGTGGTAATAGGGACACATGGGGAGTGTCTGCTCTTAGGGTCTGCATTTCCCCAGCTCAGCACCACAAGGAGGCCAGGCCAGACCACCCCTCCTGCCCTCCAGGATACTTGCCCAGTGCATCCAGGCCCCGGGCATCTACACTTCATGAAGACCAGAGCCTCAGCCTGCAGAAGGAATAAGGCAATGGCCTCTTCCCCAGTACATCTGGCCGATGTCCCCCAGAGGACCACCATCCCAGCATCTGGGGGGCAGGTGTGTGCAGCACTGTGAGCACACAGCGTTACCCAGAGGCTCCAGGGCAGAAGTCCTGTGGGCATGTCTTTATGGGGTCCCTCACTTGTCTCCTGTGGGCGCTGGGCAGTGGATAAGACAGCACCCAGAGGGTCTCTCCACTCCCATTCTGCATAACATACAATATTGTTATTGTCACAGCACGTTAGCAGGACACCTGGAGCCATAGATGACTGGCTATCACCTTCTAACTGGGAAGTCAAAATTCATGCGGGTTGGTGGGATGGGAAGGAGGGGGGCCTGGAGGGCTAACCCTGGCCTTGGGTCTGGGTCTGTGTGGAGGGTGCACTGAGCCTGGGCAGGGGCAGGGTCAGCTGGGCTGTGGCTGGGTGCAGGCTTCTGCCCTGAGGTATGAAGTCATCGTGGTGCAGAGTGGCTGGGTCTTCCAGGATGTTCCATCACTGGGATCTCAGAAGGGGTGGTGGGAACAGCTTGCAGGCTGGGCTGCCAAAAGCCTCGTCCTCACACCACCTGGCATTTAGCTCAGATCCCAGCAGATGCCTGGCCAGTGCTGGTGTTTGCTGGGATTGGGGGCAAGTCTCCGTTCCAAACTCAGCTGTGCTTCTGAGAGATTCTGAGGTGTTCCAGGACTCTATAATGGGGAGATGGTAGCACCTGCCCCAAGATGACCTGAGAACCGGGCAAGACGGTTGAGGTGAAACATCCTGCTGGACACTAGCTCCTTCCACCCAAGTTGTCTTGGGCAGAAGGTAAGGAGAGGCCATGGGAGCTCTTTTGAGAGCCGGGGGCAGCTCTGAAGGGAACAGAGGGGCAGTGGGAACAGGGTAGAAGAGAGGAGGCCTGGCAGGGCTTCAGCCACCAGCCTCCAGGGCTAGAAGCCAGCCGGGGTGGATGTTGGGGTCAGCAACAGGGGCTGGACACTGGGGGGCAGCAACAGTTTGTAGGGAAATGCTGTTTCTATTCTCAAAATCCCAGTGAGAGACAGCGTGTGCACAGGAGAGGAGCTCCGGGGATGGAGGAGGTTTGGGGCGATCGCGGGAGAAGTGTTGGAAGAAGCTGGGTCCAAGGTGAGAAAGGTGGTTTCTCTGAAGGTGGACAGGGAAGGAAGCAAGTGTGGGTGGCACCCAGCAAGTGAGGGCAGCAGAAGAGGAGGCAGATAGCAGGTAGCCGGACCACCAGGAGCAGAACAGGAGAGACAAGGACCCAGTCCCCCAAGGCCCAAGGTCTAAGGGAGGGGTACAGGGCTTACCCAAGCTGAAGGTCAGAACTGGTCTTTCATCAAGTGGGCAGAAAGAGGCTAGAGCCTCACCTTGGGGAAGAAGGGAGAGGGGGGTCACTCCAGCCAGGCTGGGGTGGACTTTGGTCCTTCTCACCCTCTCCTCCAGGTACCTCTTCTTCCCCACAGATGTTCTGCCAGCCATGGGAGGCAAGCAGGGTCCCGGTAATCTAGAGTCCCCAGGATCCTCCCTTCCAACAGAGGGGTCAGGCTCCCAGACTGGAGATGGCCTGGTGAAGGGTGGAGGATGTCCCCCAGAGTCCCCTGGCAGCCAGAATGGCGGGGTCAACTGCAGCGCCTGAGTGCCCTCGCAGTCTACTGTGCGGGTCCTTGTCACCGCCAGGCTCTGGGTCCCACCTCCCCAGTTGGCAGCATTGGGCTGCGATGCGCCTAGGCTGCGGGCTACGGGGGTCCTGGGGCTGGGGGCGGGCGGGGCGGCGGGCGGGTGCGCTGCGGGCCGCGGCCGCGGGGGGCGCTGCGGGGCCCGTGGTTAAAGCTCGGGCGCGGGCGCGCGCGCTCAGAGGGAGCCGGGCCACCGCGGGCGCCGCTGTCGTCTGTTGCCGCGCCGCCCTGCCCGCGCTGAACCCGGCTTCCCGAGCCCAGCTCGGAGCCCGGTCCTGCGGCCCCAGCGGACGTCCGTCCCCGGCTCGGACCTGCACCTGAGCGCGCCCGGGCTGGTGGGGTCCGGATCACGGCGGCGGCATGGGGAAATTTCAGTCCAAGCACGGTGAGGTGCGGCCGGGAGGGTGGGCGGGGCGCGGACGGGCGGCGCCACTCACTGTCCTTCCCTCTCCCTCGCGCCCCGGCCGCGCAGCAGCCGCCGCAGCCTGCAAGCGGAGAGAGAGCCCCGAAGGTGAGCGCGGGGACCATCTGGAGCCCAGCAGCCCCGAGCCCGGCGCGCGCCCTGCCTCGCGCCCTCGTCGCGGGAGGTGGCCGCCGGGTCTCGGTTCCGGACCCACCCTGTTCAGGGGGTGGGCTGCTGCCCCCGCCCTGCGCGGTCCTTGGGGCTTGGGGAGGGCGCGCTGGCGGCTGCGGCGCGAAAGCGCATCCCCCGGGGCTCACGGCATCTCCTTCCTCCTCGGTGGGTGCCGCGTTTCCCGCGCGTCCGTTCGTCACCCGCAGGGGACAGCTTCGTGGTGTCCGCAGACGCGAGCGGCCGCAAAGGCACGGAGGAGGCGGAGCGGCGCCCAGGCGGCGGCGTGGAGCGCCGCGTGCGGGACAAGCAGGTAGGCTGTGGCTGGCGGGCTGGGACAGCACTACTCCACCACCTCGCAGGGCCGCTCGAAGTGGTGCGGGAGCTGTGCACTCTCGCCCAGGCCCAGGCTCAGAGGGAGCGGCCCAGATGGCTGACCAGAGTAATGTCCAGAGGGCCAAAAGAACCAGTTGCTCCCAACCTCCAGGCTGGGGTCCTGGGGACTGCAGCACTGGTATCTGTGCTGGGGGCTGAAGGCCTAGGCTGGGGGTGGGGTGGAGCCCCCACCCCTCCTGCTGGAGAGCTGGGAAGGGTCGTGGGAAGGGCTGAGGCCTAGATGTCCCAGACTGATGTTCTGAGGAGTTGGGTGGCCTGGGGCATCCACAGGTTATGGGGTCAGCTGGCATAGAAAAGAGGGTCCTCCTTAGAGGGCACCTTTGCCTCCCATATTCCAGAGGGGTGATCACAGGCCAGGCAGAAGGGGTCAACCAAGAGAATGGACTGCTGGTGAGCTGTGGCCACCCAGACCACAGATGCTGCTCAGGGGATCAGAGGTCCTGCTTGGGACTCAGGTGCCCCTGAGGGCAGATTATGAAGTGCTACGTCCAGGAACAGAGAACTGCCCAGGCCCAGGCCCTGCAGGGTCTTGGGTAAATCAGACATGCCTGTATTTGCAGAGCTGGAGGGAGTGGGAATGACTATCATCAGCCTTAAGGGGAGATGGGCCCTGCCAGGTGGACCCCCTTGCCCACTGCTGGATGCCCGGTACACCAGGCAAAGTCAAAATACCCTTTTTGGAAGGGTATTTTTCTGCTGGTTGATCAAAGAGATGCTCTGGGTGTTATTTGTAAACACTTCTGCTCAGAAACTAACACACCCCTGAGCTTGGGTTCCTGGGAGGGTCTGTGCCATGCCTGTAAGGGCAGGAAGAAGTACATTCTGAGGTATTTGCTGGGTACAGCATAGGAACGTGGCTGTTTTGCATCCCTCCATCCTGGGTTGGGGACCTGGGCAAGGACACTGGCAGTTGTGTTTTCCCAAGGGAATACTGGTGGCCAGATGGTGCCTCTCGACAGCCTGGTTCACAGATGTGTCATTGTTTAGAGATGTGAAACGGGGGCTGGCGTTGAGGGCTTAGGCTGGCCTCTGTGCCTCAGCTGTCCAGCCTAGGGACCTTCTCTCTGGCAGGCAGTGTGGGCTCAGCCCTTAGGGTCCTGATGAGAGAATGATGTGTTCAGGATAGGGCTGAGACAGGACCATAGAAATGGGCCTCCTGTGGAGTGGGGCCAGAGTGCATGTGCTCTGGAAGGTGACCGAGTCCGCGCAGCTGTGGAGTCAGCTGGGCAAGGAGTGGGGTGGTCTTCAGGACCAGGCTCCACACTTTGGGACATTTTTAAAGAGTGGTGTGGGGTCTGGCTGCGTCGTTGCTGTCTGAGTGTGCCCACATTCCTGAGCACAGGGTCCTGTCTGTGGTGGGAAGAACAGACCCTCAGAACTCGGTGCTGTCCTAAGCCAGGCTTACGAGGCTGCCCGCCAGCAGCACTGCTTACCCCATGTCTGCCATCGGGTCACAGGTGTGCAGTCAAGACCCCTGTCCAGGTGCAGCCCCAGCTGGGCGGCTCTTGGCCCAGGTCCAGGGGAGCCGCCCCTCTGTCCTGCCTCTGCTGCCAGCCAGAGCTCAGCTGGGAATGGCAGGTGTGGAATCTGTAGGTCCTTCCATCTCCCACCTCCCTGCCTTCCCATGGCATCTAGTGCTCCACCCATCACCACGTCCTCCTGAGTGTGTCCCCGAGGAAGGCCAGCCCTGGTTCCCACTGTACCCTGTGACATCTGGCAGGGACCAGCGTGAGGACCGTGCCTTCTGGTCCCTGCGGTTGCCCTTGTGAGCACTGTTTTGTCCTGGGAGTTGTGATGAATACTCTCGTGGGCAGTAAGTGGGTATTCGCAACCCCGCTTTCACCTACCCTCTCTCACCTCAGGGTGGGTGAAGCTGACCAAGTGGAGTTGCTTCCACCCAGACCATCCATAGGCTTGTGAGACGCTCGAGTGTGAGCACGTCCCCAGGCAGGTGGCCTACCCTCCGGTGGCTCCCCACACCATTCCAGGAAGCTCCTGCAGACTTATCAGGCGGGCTGGTGTGGCTTTCTTCTGAGTGTCTCTGAAGGTCCAGGCTGTGGGTCTGCTGGTGATGGCCACTGGGGCGTCTAGAGAGGTGGGTGACATTGGGAGCAACTGTGGTAGGTGCCTCAAGGTTCCCAGCAGTGACAGGCTGGTGGCTTCTTGAGCACATGATGGTGGCTTTGTTAAAGTGAGTGGTGTGGAGCAGTGGCCTCCCCAGGTTCTGTGCAGCAGTGTCCCCTCACATGGGTCCTCGTTTCTCCTGCTCCCTGAGGCTGGCGGGAAGCAGCTCAGAGACAAGAATCTCTGTCCACAGCTGGATTCTTCTGTGAGTTAAACACAGATTCCTGGTAGGTGCTCAGCCTGAGAGAGAGGTGTTGTGTTGACTAGAGGGGCTGCTTACTGGGACTCTGCCTGGGAGTGAGGAGGCTGCTGGGCCTGCTGTCCGGGGGGACTTGGGAGCTGACCACATCTGCAGGAGGGCAAGATGTGGCTGCTCAGCCCGTCCTGAGCAACCCCAGCTCTGGGGCCCACTCCCTGTTCTGTGCCTAGGCACAGGGCTGTGCGCGTGCTGATGTGTCATGTGCCTCCTGGTGGAGGTGGCCCTCTGGGACACTGGCCAGCATGAGCACCGTAGCACCCCCAAGGCTGAGCTCTACACGTGCCCAGCATCCACCTGCACTGGCTCTGGCTTCCGCAGACTGTCTGCCCTAGAACAGCCTGCCCTAGGTAGCTTCTGGGATCGGAGGCTCGGCCCCTGTGCTCTGCCATCTTCAGAACAGCTCCCTGGAGCTGGCCCGGGGCCTCAGATGCCCATCTCTGCAGCACCCACTGCCTGGTCTGGCTGCGCTGAGGCCCAGGCTGCGCTTCCCCTACGCCCGGCCGGCAGGAGCCCCCTCACCTGCGGGATTCACCAGCTTTCGTTGGTACCTCTGCTCATCTGTATGTGAGAGCCGGGCCCTGGTGACCAGGGTGGGGCCCTGGGCCTCGGTGCACAGGAAGCAGCCCAAGGGCCATTCGTGCCCAGAGGTTCCAGTGGGCTCCTTCCTCCCTTTCCCACCTCTGCAGCTGTGACAGGAGGCCTGGTCTCTCCTGGATGGGGAGGGGTCCTGAGCCGACACCCACCCTAAGCAGCTCTGGGGGGTCAAGAGTTTTCAGTCCCTGCCACCCTGGAGGGACCAGTGTGGAGAGGGGCCAAGTGGAGTGGTCACCTGGCCCCTGGGTCTGACCTGCATGGGGTGAGGAGCTGAAATTCCCTGGGGTGACAGGAAGGAAGGCATCCCCTGCGCAGCGGTCAGCTGTGGCTATTGGCTCCATATGTGTCCCGGGGACTGCAAGGCAGGGTGAAAGTGGGGTTGGGGGACCAGGGCAGCCGAAGATAGGAGGCGCCTCGAGGCCTTGGGAGCAGCTGCAGCTTCCTCAGGTGTGTGACCCTGGCCATCCCACACCCCAGACCCTGGTGGACACAGGCTCCCACAGGGCCTCTGCTCTGTTAGCATCTCATGATTGTTCTGGGGCCTCAGTTGGTCATCTGTAAATGGTGCCCATGCATGCCAGTGTGGGGCAGTGGATACCTGGGGCTCGCTGGGCCCCTGGGATGGAGGGTCCTTCTCAGGTTCTGGGTGGACTCGTTAATGCCACTTGGTGCCAGGCAGCACCGAACCACCCATGGAGCAGTGGCCACGTCTCCTTGGAAAAGGAGGGGACAGCGCAGTTCCACCGTTGAGTGGCTGAGCCATCCCGCCTGATTGGCTGCCTCTGCAGGCTCAGCAGTGGCCTTCTGGAGGCTCACAGTCCGGTCCTCGCCCCGTGGAGAAGCCTGGACCTGGTCTCAGCTGTGGCCATGCTGCAGGCTGCGATTGCCCTCGAGCTGAGGAGCCTGGGAGGGTGCCCCTTAGCAGCCCTCCTTGGCAGTGCTGAACACGCTGGGTCTTCTGGGCCCTGGTGGCCACTGCAGCTGGACGGTGCCCGTGTGGCCCTTGGCAGCTGCACGGGGAGGATTCATTTTCCTTTGGTCCTGCAGAAGCCTCCAAGGCACTTGTAGCTGGCTTTGAGCTCTTAAGTCAGAGAAACTAAGAAGCATGTAAGTTTTTTTTTTTTTTTTTAAAAAAAAGGACGCAATACCTCCATTTGTCTATCTTTATGTGGTGCGGAGGATCGACCCCAGGCCTCACGGCTAGGTGAGCGCTCCACCCACCGCCCAGCCCCAGCCCCAGCCCCAAGCGTGTGATATTTTAATACGGAAACTCAGAAGATGGTGTCACCCCAGCTGTTGGGGTCCTGCCGTCAGAAGGCAGAGCACTATATGCAGGCCGCCTGTGCCTGGACCCCCAGCTGGTCAGCAGGCAGGCCCTCCTGGCTGTCATCCCCACTGTGGTTGATGGCTTCGTCCAGGGTGACACCTCAGCCAGGGCTGGACCCTCCTGCGCGGCCCGTGGTGCTGAGCCGACATCCTGACAGGACCAGCCTCACGTTTGCTAGGAGGAAAGAGACCCGCTGTGGTTCTGATTCTTGTCCTCTTGACCCGAAAGACCTGAACTGGTGACGTGTCCCCCACAGGAACCGTCCCCTGCGGGGGCCTCAGAGAGGGTTGGGGTGGGGTGGGTGGGGTGGGCCCGGCCCTCCGCCACACCTGGCCTCCTGCCCGCTCCTCCCTGTGGGGCCTCACAGGTTCCTTCCTGGCCAAGCCCCGGGATGTCCACGCTGCCGGGAGGCTCTGCTGGGCCTCCAGCCCTGCTCAGACCCCTGCCCTCCACCTGCCCATTCAGTCCCCGGCCCAGCACCTAGCCGTCGCCCCTCATGGAGTGCCCGCTGGCCCTTGCTTCCCAGAACACCTCACCAGGTACCAGGACATCAGGTCTCAGAGGCCTCCCAGAGGGCTGGAGCCCCACTGGCCTTGGCCTTGTCCCTCCCTGCCCGGGCATCCCTGTGGCCCTCACAGTCCCCTGTAGGCAGGACCTGTGCCTTCCTGTGCCTGCAGGGACCCACTTGTGGAAGTCACGGCCAGGAGTGGCCCGTTTGCTTGGTGGACTCCAGGGCTGGCCTCACCATGCCCCCCGTGGTCTGTGTTCCTGATGCAGGAAGAGGTCTCAGTCTGAAAGGAGAGCCCTGCGTTTCCAGAGAGATCGGGGGACCAGCGTAGCCCCACAGGGGAGCCCCCGGGAGGTCGGGCAGAGCCCCCCCGTCCCAGGGAGGAGAGGCTCTGCAGGAGGGCGTGGTCACCTCGGGTGGCTCTTGTGGGGAGGCGGGTCCCTTGGGTGGCTCTTGTGTGGTGTGGGTGATGCCCGTGTGGAGCTGCCTTCCTGACCTGGCAGCCAGGGTCCCATTGTGCCTCAGTGAGGCCCCGGCAGTGTCTGGTGCCCATCCTCTCTTCGACCCGTGTTTGAGTACCTGGAACTCTGCCAGCCCGGCGTAGGCTGCTGGGCAGCAGCAGTGATGTGACCCTCACTGCGCACCGTGGTTCCCAGAGTGCCGCCGGCAGAACAGGTCCTGGCCCTCCTGGCCACTGCTTCCAGCAGCCCTTCCTTGCAGGGCAGGAGTCCTGCTGCCCGGTTCCGGCTCTGCACCGCCCTCAGCCCCGTTCACCCCAGTGTGCTCAGATGCCGTGGAGCAGGACACACACCTCCCCCTTCATGCTGAGTCAGGGTCTGAGCAGGGGGCTGACCTCACTGTCCCCACAGGGTGCATTTGTCGCAGACCCGCACTGCTGATAGGCGGCTGTCAGGCATGGGAGGCTCCATCAGCCTGGGTGAAGCTCGTTTCCTGCCCACTGTGGCCCGTGACTATTGTGTCACTATACGGGCAGAAAACAGCTGCAGACAGCTCCAGTGGACCTGCTGTGCCGACCTAGGGACAGTCTGTGAGGACAGGAGTAAAACCAAACCCAGCCATGCAGCACAGATGGCAGCGTCAGCCCCGTCCAGGATCCCAGGACACGGAGTCGGCCAGGGGAGCCGCCAGGAGGAGTGGGTCGGGCACAGTGAGGGTCTGCCCGTGAGGCCGCTGTTCGTGTGCAGAGCCCTCAGGTCCAAGAGGACGTGGCATGGAAGAGGCAGGACAAGCAGAAGGACCTTGGTCATCTGCGGGCCACGTCAGCACAGTCACAACCCCAGTGGGCTACAGAGATGGTGTCAAGATGAGCAACGGGTCGGGCTTGACCGCAGGTGGGATGGCAGAGTCCTGGCAGAGGCTGGAAGTAACAGGGGCAGGGTCCACCACAGCAGGACTGTGCCAAATAGCCCTGCCTACGTGCGCAGGAGGGCGTGTGGCCAGGCCTTGCGGTTCAGACGGCACCTGAGCCACAGACCCAGAGGCTCCATGCAGCCTGAGCAGAGCAGAGAAGGCCACTCTGGGCACGTCCCGGTCAGCCTGCTGGTGACCCATGGTAGGAGAGCTCTGTCCACCCCATGGTGGGCAGCGGGGAGGGAAGCCAGCGGGAAGGAGCAAGGCCGGGGTGCCAAACACGCCGTGGGGCCACAGGCGATTCCCACAGGAGATGCTGTCCTTTTCCTGTTTTGAAGGGAGACTGAGATGCAGTGGGCTTAGGAGATCTCCCCAAGTCACCCTGGAACGAGTCCTGGAGCCAGGTCCCGGGGGGCCAAGCCCGCAGAGCCCATGTCCCGGCCCACAGGCTGCTCTGCCTGCCCCCGTGAACTCCTGAGCCTGGGCCGCAGGTCCCAAAGGGGCAAAGGTGACCCACAGATGGCCAGCTGGGAGGCAGTGCTGATGAACACTCCAGCTGGGGGCTGCCAGTGCAAAGGCCCTGAGGCAGGAGTGAGCCACACATGCTGGAGACAGGAGGGATAGCAGAAGTCGGGGAGCAGTGAAGGATGGCCCTGAATGCACCCACACTCCTCCTCCAGGAGCTGGGCCAGGGAGCCGTGGGGATGGAGGACCACGGCGTGGGCATTCTGGGTGTTCCAAGCCCAGGAGTGGGGAGGGGTGTCCCTTTCCTTCCTCCCATGGACTCGTTTAAAATGGCTGGTTTTCAAGAAAGGTACACTGGCTGTGGTCCTGGGGACGTGGGTCGGCTTCTCCTGCCTGTGAGACCAGCTGTATTCGATGGTGTGTCAGGAGTGGCCAGGTCTGGCCAGGATGACAGAGCCATATGTGGGCATCCTCAGGGCTAGCAGTGCCCAGCTGGCCTCCTGGGCTGTGCTGGGGAGTAGGGCCTGTCCCCACAGTGGACAGGTGAGGTGGCTGGGGCTGGCCACTACCCTCCCACGGCTGGGCCCCACTTGGCAGAAAGGCCCAAGGCCAGCGTGGCCAGGGGACCCTGCTCTGGCCTGCCCAGCACACCCACATCATGTCAGGGTGGACGCTGGCCTCCTGGCTCGGGGAGGCCTGGCCCTGGGGGCTCTTGGGCCTGGCCTGAGCTCCTCTCGTAGAGCATGGCACAGCAGGCAGTGGGGCAGGAAGCAGGTGGGGGCCGCCTTTGCTTGAGGGCTTACTGGGAGCAGCAGGTGGCCACGGAGGACGCCACATCTCCATCCGTGGCACGGAGGGGCTCGGGCCTGGAAGACAAGCTCCAGACCAAAGGGCAAAGTGGCCAGGCCAGAGGACCCGCTTTTCCACTGGGTCACTGCCCTCTGGCCGTTCCTAGGCCTCGTGGCAGGAATTGTGGGTGCCCCGCTAGCCGGCCGTGACCGGGTCTCCGCCCGCTCTTGCTGCGCTTCCTGTTTGAACACCTGAGGGGCAGCGTGCGGCCCCCCTCAGAGTTCCCTGCACTGTCCCAGCCGCGCAGCAGCCTGGGGCTCCGGCTGTCACTGGGCAGGTGGTGTGTGCCAGGCTCCCGGGACACGACTTGTCTTCACACGTGGGCCTCGGCCACACTCTTCCCCGGGTGGGTTTGGCCTCTGCTCCTCTGAGGCCCCCTGGGTGCTGCGAGACGTCAGGGTCCTGCCGGGGCCTCCTCTTCGTCTCCCACAGCCGCTGCCAAGAACAGCAGCACGTGGCGGCCGTTGGGCTGCGTGCAGGTGTCTCCACACCCTGCGGCCCTGCGGGGCTGCTCAGAAGGGGAGTGGACACTCGCAGCTCTTTCTGAGCAGTGCTGTCCCCGGGGCTGGTGCCGTGACCAAGCGCAGGCCCGTTGGGTTCCAGGACGTGTCTGGTGAGGACTGGCGAGCCGAGCCTTCTGAATCCAGGAGACAAAGCAGGAGAGCGTGGCTTCCGTTCTGTTCTTCTCCGGCTGTGCAACAGGAAGCACAGGCTCTCCCACCACAGGGGAAAAGGCGCAGTCCAGTGAGCTTCCCTGGAAGGGTCCCGCGGGGACCGTGCAGGCCTGGCGTGAGGCCAGTGCAGAGGTCGAGCGGGTCTGGCCTGCGTTTGTGGTGTCGCAGCTCTGTGCGGCTGGGCTCAGTGATCGGCCAGCAGAGCAGGGCCACCCACCGGGGTCCCCTTTCCCTGTAGAATCGTGTGTCGGGGCCCTGGCCAGATGGGCGAAGTCTGGCCCACTACTGGATAGCCTGACACCCAGCATCAAACTGAGGACAAACCCGGGGTGCCAGGAGTCACAACCCGATGGACATTTCATGGCTGCTAGGCCTGGACAGGAATCCACGCACCTGTGTGTGCCTGCGGTGCGTGCAGGGTGCCATGAGCACGTGTGTGGGCTGCACGCAGGCCCTGCGTACATGTGAATTCAGCATGTGTGCTGAACACTGCATCCCAAGCCAGGGTGCCATTTGTGACACCTGCCTGCCCCGGCCACACCTGGCAGATGACGTACAGCCCCGGGGATGCAGAGTCCCCTTCCCGTGCTTGGGGAGCCGCTGTGCTCTTGGCTTCTGCCCGCTGACACTAGCTGACGTGCATGTCACCTGAGCCCCTGCAGACAGAGAGCCATATGTGGGCATCCTCAGGGCTAGAGTGCCCAGCTGGCCTCCTGGGCTGTGCTGGACAGTAGGGCCCTGCAAGCCGAGAGTCTCACTGCCTGGTCTTTACCCAGCTCTTGCTGACACTTGGTGCCCCCTGCATCCTTCCCACGTCTCACAGGTGGTCACCGGTCAGCCCTCGCTCACCCAGCAGCTCACTGTGCACAGGGGCCAGCCTGAAGGACTTACGGGCCCTGGGTCACCTCTACACCCCAGGCCCACGTGTTCTGGGGTGAGTGTGTGTTGCCCGCAGACCAGGGGCCAGTGTGGGGGACCCCCATCTTCTCTATGGAAGCCTGCACGTGATGGAACGTGGTGGGGTGAAGACGGAGGTGGGGACATTGTGCTCTCTGCCTGACACGGGAAGCTGAGCCCCAGCGGAGCTCTGGCTCATGAGGATGTAACCAGCAACTGTGGGGTCAGATGGCCCCTCTGACCCCTGCACCTGGTGCCGTCCAGGAAGGAGGCGGGAAGCCCCTGTGCCCCCGTCTGTGGCCCTGTCCCTGAGGGCTCAGTGTTCCTCTTCAGGCCCAGAGGCTGGGACCATGTGCATGCGCCCTGGAGGGGACCCACCCGCGGCCCCTGCTGCACATGGGTTGGAGTTGGAAGCCCATGAAAGGACCTGTCACATCTGAAGCTGTTCAGCGCTGGAGTGGAGGCGGCGACTTCAGAGCCAGCTGTGGCGTTTCCAGACGCCAGAGGAGCCCCTGGAGTCGATCCTGCCTGAGGCGAGGGCCTCTCCCCCACGCTGGCTGCTCCCTGCTCCTCAGACCTGCGACTGCCTGCCTGCCCGTGAACACTGCCATCTGGCCACACGCTGGGGACATCTTGCATCTGAAGTCGCTGAGGAGAGCCGCCAGGTTCCTTTGCCTTTCGAGGGCCTGGGAGGCAGAGGCGCAGGCCTGTGCTGCCCCTGCTCACAAGCCGCTTGCCCTGCCTCCTCCATGTTCCTTTCTTATTTCCTGCCGGCAGAGGCTGTGGACCTCCTTGGCCTCCCCCTGGGGCCTCCCCTGGTCCAGGCCCCCTTGACCCTGTTAACCCCAGCGCTGAAAGAACCAGGATGCTGGCCCCGGCTCCTGCCCTTCCCCTTGGTCCACCCCGTCCTCAGGGTGCCTCAGGGTCCTGCAGTCCCTCTGTCTTTCCCCAAGTGTCCACTTCTGCCTGTGGGTGATGCCTCAACGCTGGGCCAGCTGTGAGCCCACTCAGCCGCACACCTGGCATGCTAGTCGCCCCCAGACAGGAGCCTGGGTCCCGCCGGATTCCCCACAAAGGGCAAGGGTCACTGCTGGCCTACCACAGCATTGTCCCTGATGCTTGCCCGGCTACAGATCTTCCCAACTGCCTTCAGATGGCCCTGGCCAACTGCAGGACACTCTGATGGGAGTCAGTGTGTTTGGTCTTGGGGCCCTCATTTTATGGACCTCAGGTGGGGAGGTTGTGTCTGGTGAGCGTAAAAGCTCCAGGTACTGGTTTTCCTGATGTGATGTGAGATGTGCATGTGTCCAGGTGCTCTTGGTCTAGTTAGAGGAAGTGGCATGTGTGAGTTATTTATCACTCTGCGTAACGCTGGTGCCCAGCAGATGGTGGCTGTTCACTGGTACAGAAAGGAGCAGAGTCAGCTGCCTGGCACCTGTGCCCAAATAGGGGTTGTTCATGGAAAGCTCCTGTTTACAAGATGCAGAGGCTCAAGGGCAGGTGCAGCGGAGGACTGCTGTCCTACACACTGTGGAGTCACCAGGGCAGGCACAGCCTGAGGACTGCTGTCCTACACACCATGGAGTCACCAGGGCAGGTGCAGCCTGAGGACTGCTGTTCTACACACCATGGAGTCACTCAGGGCAGGTGCAGCCTGAGGACTGCTGTACTACACACTGTGGAGTCACCAAGGCAGGCACAGCCTGAGGACTACTGTTCTACACAACATGGAGTCACTCAGGGCAGGTGCAGCCTGAGGACTGCTGTACTACACACTGTGGAGTCACCAAGGCAGGCACAGCCTGAGGACTACTGTTCTACAAACCAGGGAGTCACTAGGGCAGGCGCAGCCTGAGGACTGCTGTTCTACACACCATGGAGTCACTAGGGCAGGCGCAGCCTGAGGACTGCTGTTCTACACACCATGGAGTCACTAGGGCAGGCGAACCCTGAGGACTGCTGTCCTACACACCTTGGAGTCACCAGGGCAGGTGCAGCCTGAGGACTGCTGTTCTACACACCATGGAGTCACTAGGGCAGGTGCAGCCTGAGGACTGCTGTTCTGCACACCTTTTCTTGACATCTGCTCTGCCCAGCCTTGTCTGAGGACGTGAGTATCAATTTCACTGTTCAGAAAGTCTCTCAAAAGGGACCTACATCTTCCTAATGTCTCTGGACAGGTTTTATAGCAATTAAAGCTCTTGACCCTTATTTAAGCTATGTGATGTAAATTAGAGGGCAATTTCATGTCAGCAGGACAGATTTAACTTAAATCACTAGTCACAGATAGCAGAGTGACTCTGCCACAGGGCACATCTTCCCCTTTGATCCCCTCTGCTGCTCAGATCATCTGCATTTAACTTCAAGATGTTGGGTACCCTGAGTGGTTGTGTGCCACATACTCTCCAGTGACACTGCTAGGGTGGGATGCTGGCTGCTGTGCCCTGCATTGCTTCTTGTAGCCTTGGTTGGTTACTGTAGCCTTGGCTGGTCTTGGTAGCCTTGGTTGGTTACTGTAGCCTTGGTTGATTACTTAGCCTTGGTTGGTTACTGTAGACTTGGCTGGTTACTGTAGCCTTGGTTGGTTCCTGTAGCCTTGGTTGGTTACTGTAGCCTCTGTTGGTTATTGTAGCCTTGGCTGGTTACTGTAGCCTTGATTGGTTACTGTAGCCTTGGCTGGTCATGGTAGCCTTGGTTGGTTACTGTAGCCTTGGTTGGTCATGGTAGCCTTGGTTTGTTATTGTAGCCTTGATTGGTTACTGTAGCCTTGGCTGGTTACTGTAGCCTTGGCTGGTCATGGTAGCCTTGGTTGGTCTTGATAGCCTTGGCTGGTTACTGTAGCCTTGGCTGGTCTTGGTAGCCTTGGCTTGTCATGGTAGCCTTGGTTGGTTACTGTAGCCTTGGTTGGTTACTATAGCCCTGGTTGGTTACTGTAGCCTTGCCTGGTCTTGGTAGCCTTGGCTGGTCATGGTAGCCTTGGTTGGTTACTGTAGCCTTGGCTGGTCATGGTAGCCTTGGTTGGTTACTGTAGCCTTGGCTGGTCTTGGTAGCCTAGGCTGGTCATGGTAGCCTTGATTGGTTACTGTAGCCTTGGCTGGTCATGGTAGCCTTGGTTGGTTACTGTAGCCTTGGTTGGTTACTGTAGTCTTGGTTGGTTACTGTAGCCTTGGCTGGTCGTGGTAGCCTAGGCTGGTCATGGTAGCCTTGGTTGGTTACTGTAGCCTTGGTTGGTTACTATAGCCCTGGTTGGTTACTGTAGCCTTGCCTGGTCTTGGTAGCCTAGGCTGGTCATGGTAGCCTTGCCTGGTCTTGGTAGCCTTGGCTGGTCTTGGTAGCCCTGGTTGGTTACTGTAGCCTTGCTTGTTTATGGTAAGTCGGTTGGTCATTGTAGCCTCTGTTGGTTGTAGAGGGGATGTCTCCAGAAGGCCAACCCAGGCCTGCGCAGACTCTTCTTGGTAAGTGTGTCAGTGTATGCACACGTGCCTGGAGCTAGGGGCAGGGCCTCGGGTTGGCTCCGCACGTACTTTCCCACTGAGCTCCACCCAGCCCTTCTGTCTTTTAGGTTCACGTTGCCTGTCCACCTTATTCTCTGGCCGTAATGCTGAAAGCAGGTGTTCAAGTTGTTAGGGAGATAGGAAGTGGAATGTGCCCTTGAACATCAGCTCTTTTAACTGCCCACAGGACACCCGGAGTGGTAATGGGCATCTTCAGGGTCGCAGAGGCCTGGGATCCAGCCCCAGCCTGTCCACTCACCCTTTGGTCTCCTCCAGGAACCATCCTTGGCTCCTGACCCTTCCCTGGGAGCTGCTGCCGTCTGGCCGCTGGTGGACAGCTGTCAGTGAGGAAGAGAAGGGCTGGTTCATGGTGGTCTCCTCCTAGGCCATGGTCTCCGTGCTCACTCTCCTCAGTCCACAGCACGCTGGGACATCGAGAGACCAGCAAGATCCCAGCCCTCTAGCTGCTCGGGGAGGGGGCTGAGCCCCAGAGGAGGTGGGAGGGGACAGTGGCGCGTCAGCCTCACCACCCTGCAGGCCCCACCCTGTCTCAGAGCCCAGTCCTGCAGGGCCTTCTGAGGGCGGGAGCAAGTGCCCCAGGAGAGGCCCCCTGGGCGCCTGGGCACCCGCCCTCCCACACGCCAGCCTTGAAGAGAGCGGCCCCCAGTGCGGCAGTCATCTTGCCAGTCCTGAGAAGCAGCTTGAAGAGACTCCAAGTTCATTTTGTCTCTGAGTTTTAAGGTCTCAGCCCGCGATTGGTGGGCCCCATTGCTCTGGCCTATGGCAGCAAACTGCTCACCTCACGGCCAGGGTCCCTCTGCCCTCCCAGGGCATGTTCCCAGTGGCCTCAGACCCCCACGGGGCCCGCCCCTTAGGTCCACCGCCTCCTGAGGCTCCCAGCTGGGCCCTGCCCTCCAGCCTTCGCCACGCCTGGTGTCAGCCAGCCTCGTACCCGTGCTTCGTGGGCAGTGGACTCGCAGCACCCAAACTTATAACCTGGGGTGTGGCCCCAGTGCTGGGCACTGGTCCCTCCAGGAGGACGAGCAGCCTGCAGAGGCCCAGGCCGAGCTGCAGGCAGCACCAGGAGCCTGTGACGGCGTCTCCACAGGCGGATTCCGTTTGCAGCAAACATCTACAAGTTAATAGGTTTCATCTTCATGTCCACCTGGGGCAGAGCTCACCCCTGTCCTGCGGGTCAGAACTCCTCTGGGCTCAAGTGGATGGCGCACGGTTAGTGAGTAGTGAACGGGCTTCACGGGCCGGAGCAGGTCTGTGCCTGTGGGCTGCTCGGTGAGCAAGGGAGGTGGTGCCTTCTAAGACGAGCTCTCGAGTGGTGCCCCAACGCAGACGGGAGCTCTTCCTGCTGGCTCTGAAGTGCGGGGAGGCAGGCGATGACAGGCTCCCGTGGGCTTGGCGGGACGTGCAGGTTGCCCCTCTCCCCATGGAGGCCCTCCTTCCCCGGGCCCTGCAGCCTCACGAAGCCGTGTCTGTCCAGGGGCCCGAGGGCCTGGTGCTGCTCCTGGTGCTCAGGCGCCTCTTCCAAGCCCCAGTGGGACGGGGACCTGTGCCCTGGCGTGGAACCATCCGGCTTTCCACGGCTGTCCTCTTCTGGTTCTTGCTGAGCCTCAGCAGGACAGGCCAGGGCAGGGTGCCCCCGACCCTCCCACTAGGTGCAGCTTTACTGCACCCCTGCTCTAGGGCTGAGGGAGGCCCACCTCCGCTGTGTCCCAGGGGTGGGCATGAGCCCTGGAGGTGGTGCTAGGTGGCCTGGCAGGAGGTTGGCAGGTTGGGCAGGTGTCCCCAGGTCCTGGGAGATGAGGAATGGGAAGGGTGTGGGCCCAGGGAACGCTCAGGGCCTGGCTCCTGGTCACTGTGGGCAGATGAAGCTGTGCCGGGACACACCTGTGGGCCTCAGAGGCTTTGGATGAAATGAAACCAGGGTCGCCGCGTCACTCTCCTGTCTCCAGCTACAAACAAAACTGTGCTCTGGCCCTGCGTCACCTCCAGGGACAGATTCCATTTGGCGGGTGGGTGGGGTCTTTGCTCAGCCCTGGGTCTGCTCAGGGGCCCCCAAGGCTTTGCATCCACCTAGAGTAAGAAACAGAAATGTCCAGCGGCTCCTGGGCCTTCTGGATGCTTCCAGGGCTGGGGGCCTGCAAGCGCGGGGTGGGGACTCTGCCTGACAACCCCCACAGCCTTTGCCCCAGCTCTCTGAGCACGATTTGTTTCCTTTCTGCTCTGTTCTGCAGAGTTTCTTGGCTAAGACGGACTTGGATGTGTCTGAAGTCTCCCCATTTTCCCATAACTGGCCTTGAGGTCGGCGGTTGGTGGAGGGGTGTCTCCTGCCATGGGCCGTGCCCTGCGTCTCAGCCTCACCCTACAGAAGGCTCTCAGGCTCTGGGGGGCTGAGGCAGGGGGCCTGGTGGCGCCTTTGTACCTCTGGCCTCTTGTATTCAGCTGTCAGCATGGTGGGCTGGGCTCCAGGGCCATCCAGACTCTTGCTTTGAACAGTAGCCGGGTCCTGGTCCTGGAAACACCCAGGTGGAACTTGGGTCAGAGCTGACGCGCAGGGACCTCTGCCAGTCATGCTGGGGTGTGGAGGGGCTGGTGTTCCTGACTCAGAGACCAGGAGAGCCCAGGAAGCCTGAGGCCCAGGTCCTTCTGGTCCTGCCGCGCAGACCTTGTGCTCATGTCCTTCTGTCTGCCCAGCTGAGCCTCATGATCACTTGCTATTCTGCTTCCTGCAGGAGCTTCCCAGTGGGGACCCCAAGGATGGGCCTTTCCGGGAGGACCAGGTGCCCCTAGAAGGTGAGTACAGTCCTGACGTCCCCTCCCAGAGCTCACAGCACCCCATTGAAGGCCAGTGTCCTGAGGTGGCCTGACACCTACCAGCATAAGTGTGGCAGCAGCCTCGTGGCCACACTGCCCCCCCCCCCAGGATCCTCACTGGACAGGCAGCTTGCATCTGGCCATCACACGTGGTCCAGCCTGTGGCCCCGAGTGCTGTTGCTCCATGTCTGGAGCTCTGCACCCTGTCTGTGGGCACGGGCTCCATGGGGACAGCTCTGGGGGGCTGGGGCAGGGGGCTCCCCAGACCATGACTGGGACTGTGAGCCCCAGGTGGGCATGGGGGCCACTGTGGAGTGGGCCTGGGTGCCCAGCACATACCAGAAGAGTCCTTGCCAGGGTGCATCTCTGGTGGGGGACAGTCCTCCTACAGAGGACAGTCTCCACAGGCCACCTGCCTATCAGGTGCAGGGTGCAGGGCCACCTTTATACGGCTGCTAAGGCCAGGGGCTCCAGGACCCCCCACCCCCTGTTGGAAACTCAGGTTCTGGGCACCTTCCCAGCTCACAGCTGGGAGAGTGCTGCCCGAGGGGCCTGGGGCCCTAACCTGGCGACACGGCTTGTGAGAGCCAGAGAATAACGAGCCGTAGGACCGAGGCACCTCACCATCCACAAGCAGAGGCTGGGAGAGGGGTCTGCTCAACAGACAGCCTGCAGGCAGCCTCACCTATGGGTCCTGGGCTTGAGGGCTGTCGGGAAACTGGACCGTGCATGGGGGGAGGGAGGTCTGACCACACGGGGCCATGCTGGAGGCCCCACGAGCAGGGACCCTTCCCACAACCCTCTGTGCAATGTTGGCAGCCCCCTAGCCCCCAGAGGACAGCCTGCTCCCCGGGAGCCACTGTGGGAGGTCGGCGAGGCAGGACACCTGGCTGCAGCTGACTCTGGAGAGGCCTCCCTGCTGGTCTCTTGGTGCCCCTGATTCCAAAGGCCGACTTTCAGCACAGGCCCACGTGGGAGGGGTCCGTGGCTGGGGGAGGTAGCGGAGGGCAGCAACAGCTCTCCCTGGCCAGGCCCCATCCTCCATTGTCCCCTCTGTCACCAAATCACCTACCTGGGCAGGGCACCTCCCTCACCCCTTCTTGTTCCCCGCAGTGGCGCTACCCCCCGAGAAGGCCGAGGGCCACAGGGGCCCAGGACAGCTCTTCAGCATGGACGAAGGGGAGAGAGCCGCAAACTGTGAGGGCTCGCGAGGCCTGGGCAGGAAGCGCCTGAACATTGACGTAGGCCTTTGCCCCACTCCACACAGAGCGTCCCGGGGCCCGGGGTGGGCAGTGGAGGCCCCAGGTGGGTGGCCCTGGGCCTTCCAGCTGGCCTTCCTGTCATCCAGCATAGGCCCCCAGGAGCAAAGCTCGTGAGTGTGCCGGCTCTGGGCCCTCAGCACAGCTGTCTCGGTGAGCTCGGCCCGGCCTGGCCAATGAGGCAGAAGTGGAGAGGTCTCCGCATGGTGCCCAGACCCCAGGGGAAGTACAGCGGGGGCTGGGGACGGGTCCTGCCTCCTTGTGGGGCCTGGGGAGGAGCCGGCCACCTGGTTTACAGTCGATTTCTGGGGCTGGCACTTGGCAGTGGGCAGGGCCTCCTCATCCTGGGAGACGCTGGGCACTCGAGCAGGCACAGGCCATAGTGGGAGATTGAGCACGGTGCCAGGTCCGCTTGGAGGGCTGGAGCAGGCAAGGACGAGTCTCCTGGCCGCACACTAGAAATGGAAGACCCCTTGGAAGTGTCCCTTGGAGTCACAGGCCCCCTGGTGTGACAGGGCCTATAGAAGACCCAGGGTTGTGGGGGATGACAACAGTATTTCCTGTGCCCTATCCCTGCGTGCTACCAGCAGGCCCTTCAGTGTGATGTCTCGGTGGAGGAGGATGACCGCCAGGAGTGGACATTCACGCTGTATGACTTTGACAACAGTGGGAAGGTCACCAGGGAGGTACCGTGCCCGTGCATGTCAGCTGTCCACCAGAGGGTGCTCGGGTGTGGCCTGTGGCATCTGGAATCAGGCTGGTCCAGTAGGCAGATGGACAGACAGAGACACCCAGCCCCCGAGATGGGGAGGCAGCTCCAGCTGAAGTAGGAGAGGGTGGGCCTGTTGCTGTGGGGAGGTGGGAGGCAGACAGGAGGGGCCCACTGGCTGTCCTGGCCGGCCAGAGTGGGCGTCCTGTAACCCAGGGCTGCCTGCTGACATTTCCCCGCCCAGCCTGGTGTGGTCTGTGTCTGCAGCTGGGATGCCCTTGGCCAAGCCTGGGCCAGCAACCCTGCAGGGCAGCCAGGTCCCAGGAGTGACCCCTACCTGGCTGAGCTGTGAGTCTGGGACCCAGAGGCCTCTTGAAGTGAAGCAGGGGACAGGGACATGAACATGCTGAGATAAGCATGCCTGAGTGAAAGTGGAACTGTCCGTCTGTCTGCTGAGCCCTTTGGCAGAGAGCTGTGACTCCAGGGGTAACGGGGTGACCGTCCAGCCATGGAAGGCACCCTCTGGGCTAATCTAAGACATTCTCTGGCCTGGGATTTGGAGTGCATGGCGCATGGGTGCCAGGGCAGCAGGGGTGGGGGTGTTTAGCAGCAAGGGTGCGCAGTGTCTCCTCTCAGGTCAGCTGTGCCCTCCCAGGACATGTCCAGCTTGATGCATACCATTTATGACGTCGTCGACGCCTCCATCAACCACTCCTCAGGCAGGAGCAAGACCCTCCGAGTGAAGCTGACCGTCAGCCCCGAGCCCTCTAGCAAGAGGAAGGAGTGTCCTCCCACCAACCAGGGTGGGGCCCTGGGCCAAGAAGCTGCCCTTGCTTAGATAGTCCCGTCCCCACGGCACTGCCCAGGCCTGGTTTCAGGGGCTGGTCACCCGGCCCTATGCCTGGGCCCTGCCCACACTCTCCCTTGGCTCTCGCCCCCTCGCCACCCCCCAGCGCAGTGCACGACTCCTGACCCCATGCATTTCTCACTACCCGGCTCCTCAGCCGTGCTCTGTCCCCAGCTTCCACAGTGGCCCCCTGCCCCCTGCCCCTGCGGGGTTCCAGACTGCTAGGCCAGTAAATGCGAGGCTGCCCTGCTGGGGGGATGTGCCCAGTGAGTGGCACCCTAGTGGAGGGGCGAGTGGGGCCGGGGACTCGCGGTGGACGGAATGGATGGGTGCAGGGCCAGCAATGAGTAGTGCCTGAGCCAAGCTGGAGAGCGCCCACCCCTCTTGCAGACCGGGAGCCCAATCGCAGCCAGATGGAGAGCGAGCTTGCAGAGGATGCCCGGGTTGCGGAAAAGCGGCTGTCTGCCCACGTCGGGTGAGTGGCCACTGCTGCAGCTGCCCTGGGAAGGCCCTGGGTGGAGGCCGGGCTGAGCACCCAGCCTGAGTGACAGGCAAGGCTCTGGTGGCAAGTGCTAGGTGGGCCGGCACCCCTAGCCTGGGTCACTGCACATCTTGGGTTTCACTGGCCAGTTTGGGAGGTGTCAGTGGCCATAAACAGGTGACCAGAAAACACCCCAGTGTCACTTCCCGAGGCTCTCTGAGGACATGGCAGGTGACATCCTGGATCCATAGGACTATGGACCTTGTTCCTCCTCCACCACCACCACCACCACCACCACCACCACCATCATGGACTATGGACCTTGTTCCTCAGGATGGTGCCCAACCTTCCTCAGGCTGCCCCAGGCCATGGGTACTGGTCAGAGCACCCCGGGGCCTTGCTGCCTCTACTGATGCCCCCTCGTCAAAGGAGTGAGGGTCTGGCCAGGGGCGCCTGGTCAGGCCCCTCCTTTCTGCCCCTGCAGGAGGCCCAGCGTCGAGCCCCAGCCCTGCTCTGTGCGGGGGCCCTACTGCGTGGATGAGAACACCGAGCGCAGAAACCACTACCTGGACCTGGCTGGGATCGAGAACTACACCTCTAAATTTGGCCCAGGTAGGTAACGGAAGACCCTACACCACCTGGCCCCAGGTATGCCTCCACGAAGGTGCTAGCCAAGCGGAGGGCTCTGGAACCCCCACATGGTTGGGGCCAAGGGTGCCCCACCCACTCAGAGGACCTGGCCCACTCCTCTGCACCAGCCAGTGCCTGGAGCAAGGCCGTGCCTGTCCAGGTGTGCATGATGGACCCAGCCCTGGAGAGGCCAGACCTCGGGGGATCCATGGCAGAATTACCAGCTCCCTCAGAAGCATTGGGCAGCCCACAGAGTGGACAGAAGCAGGCCTGCCCACCACTGGTTCCTTCTGACTAGGAGCACCCTTTGTGGCATTCAGTAGGTTGCCATGGTGCTTGGGCCCTGTCCTAGGGGTGACCTGGGTCCCCTGACACCCTGACTCTGGGAACTGACTCCCAGTAGAAGTCCAGGGCTGGGCTTCAGGGCCTGTGCCTGTCTGACCTCTGACCTGGCCACCAGGCTGGCCTTGGATGGGAGCCCCTGGTGAGGCCTCCCCCTGTGGACCTTGAGCACATGTCACTTCCAGGAAGAGGAGACAGGACTGACCCCGGTTCTGGGCCCCGCATGGGCCCATCCTCTGTCCCCTGTCTGTAGGGCTGCCGGAGCAGGCAAGGCAGGAGCAGCAGGGCAGGGCCGCCTATCTCCAGAGCAGGTCCCGCTCCCAGGAGCCGGACACCCGTGCTGCCCATCACCGCAGGTCCCAGATGCTGGCCGAGCATGCCATGCCAGTTCCCGAGCCCACTGTGAGGGCCCTGGACATACAGCCCCGGCTGAAGGGGCAGGAGAAGCAGTTCCTCAGGTCCCCCAAGGGCCCAGGGAAGCCACTGGGGCTGGCAGGCAGCAGCAAGCCGGGGAAGGCCCTTGGCTACTACCTGCCGGCTGCCTCGGCCCCCCAGGCCCCTCAGGACGGCCACCACCTCCCACAGCCCCCTCCACAGCCCCCACCACAGCCCTACGGCCACAAGCGATACCGGCAGAAGGGCAGGGAGGGTCCTTCGCCACTCAAGGCCCCACACGGCCAGCCTGTGGTGGAGCACGAGGCCTTGCGGGACCTTCCAGCCGTGCCGGGGGCAGAGGGCTACATGGTGCCCGTGGTCCAGCGGCATGAGCACCACCACCATCACCAGCACGAGCACCACCACCACCACCACCTCCACCACCTCCTCCTCCTCCCATCCTAGCACCCGCCCTGACCATGCAGGCACCTCCTCCTCCACCACCACCACGTCCTCCACCTCCACGTCCTCCTCCTCCACTACCACCTCCTCCTCCTCCACTACCACCTCCTCCTCCTCCACTACCACCTCCTCCTCCTCCACCACCACCTCCTCCACTACCACCTCCTCCACTACCACCTCCTCCACCACCTCCTCCTCCTCCCATCCTAGCACCCGCCCTGACCATGCAGGCACCTCCTCCTCCACCACCACCACGTCCTCCACCTCCACTACCACCTCCTCCTCCTCCACTACCACCTCCTCCTCCTCCACCACCACCTCCAGCACCTCCTCCTCCTCCACCACCACCTCCTCCACTACCACCTCCTCCACTACCACCTCCACCACCTCCTCCTCCTCCCATCCTAGCACCCGCCCCGACCATGCAGGCACCTCCTCCTCCACCACCACCACCTCCTCCTCCTCCACCACCACTACTTTACAACCTCCTCCACTACCACCTCCAGCACCTCCTCCTCCTCCACCTCCTCCACCACCTCCTCCTCCACCACCTCCTCCATTACCTCCTCCTCCACCTCCTCCTCCTCCCATCCTAGCACCCGCCCCGACCATGCAGGCACCTCCTCCTCCACCACCACCACGTCCTCCACCTCCACTACCACCTCCTCCTCCACCTCCTCCATCACCTCCTCCTCCACCTCCTCCATCACCTCCTCCTCCTCCTCCTCCATCACCTCCTCCTCCTCCTCCTCCTCCCGTCCTAGCACCCGCCTCGCCCACCCCAGGCACCTCCTCCTCTACCACCTCCTCCTCCTCCCGTCCTAGCACCCACCCCAGCACCTCCTCCTCCACCACCACCACGTCCTCCACCACCACCACCTCCTTCTCCACCACCACCTTTACCACCACTTTCACCACCACCACCTCCATCACCACCTCCTCCACCACCTCCTCCTTCTCCACCACCACCTTCACCACCACCACCTCCATCACCACCTCCTCCACTACCTCCTCCTCCACCACCACCACCACCTCTTCTTCCACCACTATCTCCACCACCTCCTCCATAATCACCACCTCCTCTTCCTGTCCTAGCGCCTACCCTGCCCACCCTGGGCACCACCACCACCACCTCCTCCTCCACCACCTCTTCTACCACCACCTCCTCCTCCTCCCGTCCTAGTGCCAGCCCTGCCTACCCCAGGCACCACCACCACCACCACCTCCTCTACCACCACCTCCTCACCTTCTCCAACCACCTCCACCACCACCTCTTCCACTACCTCCTCCTCCAACACCTCTACCACCTTCTTTTCCACCACCTCCTCCTCCACCACCACCTCCTTCTCCATCTCTTTCTCCTCTTCCATCTCCACCTCCTTCTCCTCTTCCACCTCCACTACCACCATCTCTTCCACCACCACCACCTCCATCACCTTCACCACCTTCACCACTTCCACCACCTTCACCATCTCCACCACCTCCTCCTCCACCACCTCCACCACCTCCTCCTTTTGCCATCTTAGCACCCACCCTGGGCACTACCTCCTCCACCACCACCAGCACCTCCGCCACCACCTCTTCCTCCACCACCACCAAAACCTCCTTCACCACCACCTCCACCATCACCAACTCCTCCACCACCACTACCTCCTCCTCCACCACCTCCACCACCTCCTTCTCCTCCCTTCCTAGCGCCTGCCCTCACCCACTCTGGGCACCACCACCACCACCACCTCCTCCTCCCCCCATTCTAGTGCCTGCCCCATCCACACTGGGTGGCACCACCAGCCCGAGCATCCACCACCACCACCTTCTCCTCCAGTCCTAGGGCCCGCCCTGTCCCCTATCCACCCTGGTCCTGTGGATGCAGCTCAAGTGCCCTGTGTGAAGTCCGGTGCAGAGCCTGGTGTCCTGACCCTGCACTGGTTCCAGAGGTCAGGTGGGCACAGCCAGGGTAACACCAGGACAGACATAGGCAGGCAGGGCTCTGCTCAGTTTCCCATGGATGCAGGTGGTCGGATGCCACTGTGGTTCCTGCGATGAGCAGTTGTCTGTGATCATGAAAACTGCACAGAAAATGCACTTCACTTGCTGCTGTTCATGCATCCAAAGCGGGCCCAGGGCACAAGGGGTCTGCTGCGTGGCTCTCAGCACACCCTCCGGCAGGGTGTCACCTCTGAGTTAGGCTGTCCTTGTGCAAGCAGGTGGAGGGAGATGAAGCCCCTTGGAACATGTGTTCTCTATGAAGTCAGGCGCAGGGCCTTCCTGAGCACACCAAGTGTCCTCCCCAGACACAAGTCATGGGGAGAGGGGCGGCTGCCGGCTTCAGCAAGAAGTGCCAGTGCTGGGGCCGGAGAAGAGGTGGTGGCAAAGTGCTCTGTGACAGCGCAGCACGTGGGTCCCCAGCGTCTGGGTGGGCACCAGCAGAGAGGTGCAGGGTCAGGAGGTGAGTCTCACACTTGTCTCGCCCAACCAAGCGTCTTCCCCGGGTGAGCAGGTGTAGGACGGCAGCTTGGCCTGCAGAGGCCGTGAGATCCCTCCCGCAGCCTGAGTCTGCCGGGATTATGGGCTTTCTCTCCTTGGGTTGCTTTTGAGGATAAAGCCAATCGGTGGCCTGCTGGTCTGTGAGAATTTCTTCCAGGTGTAAGAAAATCACGCGTTTTGTGATGCCTCATGCTACCGCATACCAAAAGTTTTCCAGAGAGCTGCAGTCAGCGCACCTATTCCAAGTGGCCCCGGGCGCAGCCCACAGGGCGTGGGCTGTGTGGACAGTATGTCTGCCTGGGTTTATGCAGTGGAGAGGGAACTTGCAAGACACACAGGAGTGCACATCACATCACTGCGTAGGCTTTCCCACCACACTGCTCTGAGACAGGACACGGGGAACACTGGGCCCCGTGTTCAGGTGCATAGACCTTGGCTGGCGTAGGAAGCTGGGCTTCCAGCCAGCAGGGCCTGTTGCAGGGGCCCACATCCTCCTCGGATGTTGTGGTTTTAAGAAACCCCTTGAGACTTTTGGGGCTGGGGTTCCTCCCGTGAGCCAAGCCATGGGCACCCACCTCTCCTGGCACTTTGTGTGGGGAACCCCACGCTGAGGTGGGTCACACCCCGAGGTTCCTTGCTAAGGCCGCCTTCCCAGGACATGCCGCCTTTTCACAGCTGAACAGGTCCACCACACAGACTCGGCTGTGGACAGTGCTTCTGTGGAGTCCAGACTGACGTCCCCTCTCAGGTGTGTCCCCAGGAGGGCAGCTGTGGCCCATAGGGTGACTTGACAGTGTCACCACGGTGACCTCCAGAAAGCCCATGCCAGGGTCCCCATTCCTCTGCACCCAACACCTTGCCAGATGCCCACCTGCTGCAGCGAGCAGCACTCTGGTCAGGCCTTCCCTGGTGCAGACTGTGGGTTGAGCCACGGGCTCCTGGTGCTGCTGCCCAGCAGCTGGGCCCTGGCCTGCCTCCTCCTGGCCAGGCAGGCCAGGACCCAAGCCCGGGGCTGAGCTGGTGGACCCGTCCTGCGACAGCCCCTCCGAGAGGAGGGAGGGTGAGCCCATTCCTCCCGCTGCTGGACTCTGCTCAATGAGAAATTCTCCCAAACCTCAGGTTTCATAGGACTTTATTCTACAAACAGAATCAGACAAAGACAAGGAATCTATAAAAGGAAACCATGAAGTCGATTTTGGATGGCTGCAGTGACAAGGCAGGTTCACAAAGGAAAAGCCGGCCGGGGCGGAGCTGCAGCCCAGGTCCCCTGGCCCTTCCTGGGACGAGGCAGGGGCCTTCCACACGGCTCTGCTCTGGCGGCCCTCGGCGGGCAGGCCCACTGCCTGTGTGGGACATGAGCCGAACAGTGGTCACTGGCGAGCTGACCCTCCCTGTGCCCTACAGTGCCTCTGCCCTGACCTGGACTCTGTGGACGGGCTTATTCGCTAGGGAGCCCTGGAAGCCAGAGACAGCCCAGGGCCTGAGTGTGGGACCTCTGAGGAAGCAAGCTCTGTGGACAGTGGGGTCGCCCCCAAAAGGCCCCAGGGTGTTTAAATAAATAAATAACCCACGCAGCGGGCAGCGAGGCCAGCAAGGCCAAGTGAGCCCACAGCCTGCCCACACAGCTGACCTAGAACCGGAAAGCTCCAAGGTAAAGTGTGAACCAGCAGCAGGTGGTGAGGGTGCCCAGCTGTTGCTGCCTCACCGCACGGGGCCCACGCCCAGCAGGGGGCTCGTCCAGCTGAGGCTGCCTTCTCCTTCACAGGGCAAGGGGTGGGACGGCACTCCACTCTGCACGTGGGCCATGTGCAGAGTTCCCGGCTCTTAGGTCCCGCACACCCCCACTCAGGGCAGCAGGCCCCCGCCGCCCAGGCGCACACTGGCAGGGCCCTGTGGGTGCTTACGAAGAGCAGCTGGGACCCCCACATAGCCGCAGCTCGGCAGGGGAGCCCCGGAGGGACCAGCTGGCACTCACACCCCACCGGGACGCAGGCTCTGTTCAGCACCCTGCCCAGTGTGCACTGGCCCAGCTGTTCATGGGAGACTGGGAGGCACGGAGCCCCACGGCCACACTGACATTCTGCCCTTGGCCCAGGGGACAAGCATGCTTTGCCATAAGTGTTCTGTGTGGGGTGTCAATGACATGTGAAGTCACAGTCTGGCTGAGGCTGGGCAGTGGACACTGGTCAACCCCAGGTTGCTGGGTACATGGAGCTCTGCCCTGGACGGATGCAGGGGGCTCTCCAGTCACTCGCGGCCCCTCTCAGTACTTCCTAGAATGTCTTCTGTGTGGAGGGAGCCCAGGTGGTGGCTCTAGAAACTTCTGTAGGAAGCCAGGTGCAGCAGGTCAGGTGGCCTGAGTGACATCTGTCAGTCTGAGTTGGGCTGGCACCGTCCTCACCCCATCTGGCATGCCCACCGTCATCAGGCCTTAGGAGTAGATGGTGATGACCTCCCGGCCACCGCCCCTGACCAGAAGCACCCTGTTCAGCCCCTCGGTCAAGACCTCAAGAAACTCCATGTCTGGGTGCAGAGTTAAGGCCAGGCAGGTCTCCCTGGGCCACGTGCAGGGGAGACCCTCTATTACAACGCACAGTACACCTGGGAAGGGGCCAAGACCAGCCAAAGAAGACCCTGTTCTGGGGGGCGGGATGGGGGACCCCAGGGAGTGGGGAGGACATGGAGGGGCTGCTGGTCAGGAAAGAGAAGGAAGTGGCTGCCAACCCCGCAAACCTCAAAGCAAACCTCAGCCAGGTGACCGGATCAGAGCCAGCACCTAGAACCCAGGGTCTGTCTCTGACCCAGAAGCCCAGGAGATGCCCACCCCACACAGCCTGGGCACAGGGCTGGCTGCAGTCTCGAGGGAGGAGTCCAGCAGGACCCCAGGCATCAGGCGTGCATTACCAACAGCCGAACCACTGAGCTATGGTCAGCGGACATGAGCTTCCAGCCCAGGGAGCTGGGCTCTCACTGCCTGCCCTCCTGAGCAGGAGCAAGCTGAAGCTCAGGATGGCCCGGGGTACAGCAGGCAGGATGCCCTACCTGGGCAGGTGAGGGCTGCCCCCCACCCCCACCGGGCTGGGTGCTCAGGCTTGGCTTCTGTCCTGTTCTCGCCCTCACTCCATCGTGGGCCAGCCACAGAAAGCACCATATGGACTCGCTACTGTCCAGGCCCAGTGTCCACACCACCTCCTGTAGCCTAGCACTGACCCCCAGTGTAAGCCAAGAGCACCTCATGGGGCAGCACTGCCCTGGCCCCCACTGGCTCAGCCGCAGCGTCCTCTCTCCAAACCCTGGAGGGACCCACCCCACCTACCCACGCCTACTCTCAGGTCTATGCCAACCACAGGGGCCAGCCCACTCCCCTTCTGTCCCAGGCTTCCCCCAGCTCCAGGGGCAGTGCAGGGTACGTGCAGGGGGACCATGTGGTCTGGCCTGGTGACCCCAGGTGGGCCCCTGCCTACTTGCCTTGGGGGCCTCTGTTTGGACAAGAGGCAGCACAAAGCCCAGCCACAGCCCCTAACTCAGAAACCACTGGACAGCCCCCACGGTGCCCACGTCCCTGCAGGCAACATCACAGGAAAGGATACAGTTCTCATCCCCCTGCCGGTTTTTTGGGGGCCCCGGCATGTTCAGCAGGACCAGCTGGGCGTCCTGGGACTTGTTGAGGACGACCCCATTGAGCTTCACGGCCGTGTGCATCCTCCTGACGTTGGACTGGTCCCTGCGGGAGGGGCGGCAGCAGTGGGCAGGAGGCTTCAGCCTGGCTGACCCACCCCTGGCTCCTGGTGCTAGGCAGGGCCGGGCCAGGAGGATTGTGGCCCAAGGGGTCCCGGGGGGCAGGCCCCTAGGAGAAGCGCTTGGTGGCAGGCAGGGCGGCTCTGGAGCAGCAGGAAGCACCTGCCGGCATTCTAGACTGAGCGCCACTACCACCAGGCCTCTAGTCTACGCGGCGGCTGGTGACTACAGAAGCACAGGACATCCACAAAGCAGAGCTTGCAGGAGGAAGCAGGTGCGAGGGAGCGGCTGTCCTACAGGCTTGGGAATGGGCCACAGGCCTGCGCCTCTCGGGGCTCTGACACGACCCTGCTCACACCCCTGGCTGAGCGGGTCCAAACGGAGCAGAGGCTCTGGTTCCGGGCAGGGCCAGTGCTCAGGAGGGAAGCGCCCACAGTGCCCCAGCTGACAAGCAGCCACTGCAGGGCAGCTACTCGTAGGCCCCTGCCATGTGGACGGGCTCAGCAGAGAACCTGCAGCCACACCTAGGCCCCTCCGCCCCGGCCTCAGCCCCTGGGCCATGCTGCACCTTGGCGGATGGTGGACAGGGCTTCCGGCCTTGGCGGTGCAGGCCTGGGTCTGCCCGCAGTGCATTCCCACCGAGTGCTGGTGCTGCGTTCCTCAGCGTCCCTGGTGGCCAGGCCCAGGGGTGACCACGTAACTCTGGGGCACTGTAGACTGGCACAGGCCCACGTAGGCACCCAGAGAACACAGGCCTCACGTCTTTGTTTGCCCACCCTCAACCAGGAGGCCACAGTCCCTTCTCTAGGTAGCCTGGGTCAGCTAGCTGCAGAACTGGCACTCCCAGAAGCCACGTGGAGAAGCCCTTCCACAGAGGACTCCCGCCGCGGTGTTTGTGTCTGGGCTAGAAGACCCAGCCGACGTGCTGACCCTGTCATGGGGTGGGACCTGTGCAGGCCTCCGCTAGTCTGCCCACCCGGTGTCCTCCACAGCCTTGTGCAGAGGTCACTTGTGCCCCAGACCTAGACAGCCAGGCAGAGGCCACCAGGAGGTCAGGGAAAGGCCCCGTGATGTCCTGTGCTAGCACCCTCTGATCAGCTCGACCAGATACAAGCCTCAAGCCAAATGCATCTGCTTACACCCGCCACCCACCTGGAGGAAAGAAAGCAGCGGGCCCCTCCCCCTGGAACCCGGCCCGGTCACAGCCGGTCTCCCCATGGCACCCTGGGGGCAGTCACTGTGTGGGCAGGGGGACTCCAGAAGGGCAGGGCGTGCGTCACAGGACTTCCTCAGCCTCAGAGGCCAGGCTGGGTCCCCAGGAGGTGGCCTGTGGAAGTCAGAGGACAGGAGAGGCCTCTGCTCCCAGTGACTGCAGACCCCCAACAGGACATCTGCACCTGGTGGCCCTCCAGACCGTATCTCCGGCTGGGAGCCACAGGGGCAGGACAGGGAGGCCAGGGGCAGAGGAGATGAGGCCAGGTCCACGCCAGCAGGCACACGTATGCACACTCGCGTACACCAGCACGCTCTTACACCAGCACGACACAGATGTGTGCACATGGGTACACACGAGCGTGCACACAAAGTGTGCTCCAGAGATGCAGTGAGACGTCAGTACACCTCACATCTAGACTGACCCAAAGGGGGGCCTGACCTTGACTTTCCAGAGCATCCTCACCCTTTCCACAGAGGCAAGCCCAAGACTGGAAGGAGTCTCGTGTGTGCATGTGTGTGCTGGCACGTGTGTGTGTGCAGGTGCACACACGCATGCACCCAGGTGTGTGCACGTGGGCACAAGGAGGGCCGGGGTCAAACGTGTTCCGGCACCTACTGTTTCTCATTGAGCCATCTGAGGCACCTTCAGGTTCACAGACAGCAGAACCCGGGGCTCCCCACACATCTGCTGGCCTCACTCCCAGTGGCCCCACCTCCCGGCCTCTCCAGTCGCATGGCTGAGGTGCCCTCTCCAGTGCCCAGCTTTGACACTGCCCTGGGCACCACCTGCCTTAAATCCAACAGCCTAGGAGGTCACTGTAGAGGGGATGAGGACCGGCAGACGGGTGGAGGGACAGAGCCGCAGCCCCAGCAGGTCCTGCCAGGATGGCCCCCCTGGGACTGGCAGCCTGGACCCCAGCTATGGGCTCACCCCTCAGACCCCTGGCGCTCCTGGTGCTCCTCACAAGCCTGACCACAGCGGGACTCAACCCACACCCCCTCCCTGGAGATGAAGGGGGACGCTCCTGAGGGTGGTCTGGCTGGGGTGTGGGTAGGGTCACTCGCTGTGGCAAGCACACGCCCACCCTGTGCTCCCTCAGGACCAGCCTCGGCTGCCACAGGGATCACTCAGGGAATGACGTTCAGCAGGCCCAGGGCCATTCTAAGGAGTGGGCTACACAGGACACACAGGGGCCGAGCACAGACATGCAAGCAACTGGACCGAGGTGGCCCACGTAAAGCGGCGGCAAAGCCGTGAACTTACAGGTTTCCCCATTCTCTAGAGGAAGAAAAACACGGAGAGCACGTTACTCCACGGAACCCCTGCTGGCCACGCCCAGGCTGCACCCCCAGTCAGCAGAAGTTGTCCTGGGCCCCTCTGAGGCCCCCCACGGGGTATGTAAAACCCCTCTGCCCTCCTTGAGAACCCGGGCCCCGAGGGTCAGCTCCACCACTGTAGGCTCAGCCGGCCATGGCTGGACACGGGACCAAGCCACATCTGCACCCCCGGGTCCCACTGCAGCCCTAAGGGCCTCGGCCGGGCCCAGGGCTCTTGGCACAGCGCGGGGAGAGGTGGCCCAGAGGCCTGCTGGGGCTCTCAGCTGGTGGAAAGTCGGGCACAAGTGAGGTGCTGCAGCCGTGTGCGGCCTTCACCAGAGCAGGGCAGCCCCAGGGCTGAGACCTGCCTCACCGCCCAACCCACCGGTGCTGAAAGGCAGCAAGAGGAGTCTCTGTGGACCTGCGGGCCCTGGGGGGGCAGGCGGGGTGCGCGGGGCAGGGGCTGCAGGGCCTGGCTCTGCCCAAGGCCTCACGACACTCACGGCTTCAGGCTGAAGAGGTCTTTGAACCCAGGGGTGCTGGCCTCCTTGCTCCTGTGCTTCTCCGCAATCAGCTTCTCCTTCGTCCAGGTCATCTGCACCTTGTCGGGCACCGACAGGGCCTGGGGCCTGGTGGCCGCCGCGGCATGGGACGCAGTGTTCCTGTCGTGGATCAGCTGGGCCTGGAGGACGTGCAGGGGTCAGCACAGCCAGAGGCTCACCAGAGCTACCCAGTGGACAGCAGCTGATGAGCCAGGCTGGCCATGGAAAAGGACTTCAGAGCAGTGGCCCGGAACCCCCGGTCACCCCAGCCCTGGGATAGCAGTCCCCCGGCTCTCAGCGCTGCTCACTCCTCCCGTCTCTGAACACCCCCCCCCGGCCTTGCCTCCCTGTCCTGGCCCCCAAAACCACATGGAGCTGTGGCCAACCACAGAGGGCCAGCCAGGTGCTGGGGCAGGGCCGTCGCGTGACCGGTGACCGCAGGGAGCTGACGCTGACCCCACAGAGCATCACCCCCTCTTACCAAACCTGTGATGCAGGGCTAGGGTGTGAGGCCTGGCAGGTGTGTCCGCAGAGCCCAGGGAGGAGACTGCCTCTCAGGCAGAAGTCAGCTGCCGGCCATTCCGAGTGTGGAGTGGCCAGGAGATGCCAATGCGCAGGTCACACCACCCTGAGGGCCCCGGAGGCCACAGCAGCCCTCACCAACACCCAAGCCCCAGGCTGTGTGCCACACGCACGGTCATCCATGCAGCCCGGGCCACGTGTGGCTCACCTGCCCAGCACTCCTGCCAGACTCCACGGGCTTCTGGGGGGGCAGGTGGCACCTCCCTGACCACTGCCCTCACCCCCACAGACGCCTTCCTGGGTGCATTCCTGGACGCAAGCCCACGCGTTCTGGGAGCGTCTGGCTCAGGCCCCACACACCTCTCTCTCCCGCTCGTTCTTGGACAGCTGCATCTGCTTCAGCATCTGGGACCTCTGCTCCATCACCAAGGTCTTCTCATAGGTGAACGCAGAGATGTCGTTCTCAACCTAGAGATGCACAGCACACAGGTGAGCAGAGCGCCCCAACAGCAGGCGCACGGGGTCCCTGACGCTCTGCGGCCTGAGCTGGGGAGCAGCTGAGCCGGAGCCCTGCAGGGCCCCTGGGGACCTCAGCTGGGCCCCAAGCAGCTTGGGTAGTGTGTGGACCTGAGTGTCAGGTGTGATCGGCAGTCACAGCAGGCAGGCTCTGCTGCCCTGGGCCCCTCCTGGGCCCTCTGCCATCAACATGTGGACAGCAAGAGAGCCTACCTCTACACCCTGACCCAGCACCCAGGGCACAAGGTCCTGGACAGGTCATCCAGCTGGTACCTCGGGGCTCACCAGCAACTCGTGCTGCTTTCTATGACACGCAAGCTCACACCACAAGACCCACAGGGGACGGCACTTAGTGCCACTGCCCAGGGACCCTAGGTTCTGCTCCATGTCCAGAGCAGCCCTGCCCACTGCGCTCACTCTAAACTGCCCATCATCCTGAACCATGGCCATCAAAGGGCCCCATTCCATCAGCTGATGATGTCATCTTGGGCCACTGGTGGGACACAGGACAGTGGCCCTCTGTGGCACTCTGAGGCAGCCAGCATTGCAGGCTGAGGGATGGGTGGTCACGCCCACAGATGCTGCAGGGTCAGGGGATGTGGCTGGCTCTGCCTGCCTCCCTGCCCAGCCCCTGTGGTCCTGAGGCCTCATCTCCTCCCAAGCAGCTCTTGTGACATGTGTGCCACTGTTCAGAGCAGCTGGACCCCGAGGGCAAGCCCATAGCAAGGGCTGCATGAGCTAAGGCCATCATGCAGGCGGCTAGCTCCCAGCAGCTGGATCTTGTCCTGACGCAGATGTGCAGTGCTGGACAGTGAGCCCCGTCGCGAGAACAGGAAGGGGCACTCAACCTGCTCCCGGCCTCAGAAGCTCCTTCAGAGCAGGAGGAGAACCACCAGGGACAACACTGCCCCATGGAGACCGAGAGAAAAACACCAAGGGTCATCATTGATGCCCGAGGAGATGCTGACCTCACTAGAGATCAGAGGTGCAAATCCAGACAAGATGCTGGAGGCTGTTGGCCAGCACTGGACCTCCGTACCCCCAGCAGGGGCCTGCCCACATCACTACAGCGGGAGCAGAGCCCCTCGGGGGCAGTTCCATGTGGTCCTGCCCAGCAGCTCTACTCCAGACTGGACTGCAGACTCGCCCGAGCTGGGCAGGCCCCATGCTCACTGGGCGTCACCCACGATCAACAACCGGGAATCGTTGGTATGAACTGCAAAACCGCTACCCCACCCCCCCCAAGGGCAACCAGAGGCTCTGGGGGTCAGGAGCCTCACTGCAGGCCACAGCAGCGCAGGGCACCTAGGGTCCAGGGGCCGTGGCTGGGACAGATGCTCCCATTGCCCAGGCCGCCTCCACACCTCGCTCTCTGGAGGTGCCTGGGACTCAGTAGACACTGTCCACCAAATGACCCATTTGTCCTACACCTTGCCCCAGGCTGACCTCACTGACTGATGACCTGTGTAGACAGAGATGGCTGGTTATTTCCAGTTGTGGGACCGTGAGGCCATCTCCCACCGGTGGCCACACCCAAGGCCTAAGCAGGCTGGAGGCCAGGGGCAGGGAGCACCACGGGTTGCCTGGTGAGGAGGCGTACCTAGGCCGCAGACATCAGCCAGAGGCACTGGGGACATTGCACTGTCCCTGCGAGCCCAGCTCTGCAAGCCACACCCAGCCCCACGGCGCCTCAGGCCGGCAGCCACACACACCATCTCCACCACCTCCACCTCGGCGCTGATCCTCAGGTGGTACAGGAACACCTGCAGGTCCTTCTTCATCTGGATGCTGTTGTCGTCCACCTGGGCCACTGTGAAGATGCGCATCCGGCACTTCCGCCACACCTGGGGACGCAGCAGGGGTCCCTAGACCTGGGCAAGCCCTGCCTGCCCCAGCTGCCACGTGCATGGGGAGCCTGGCAGGCATGGCCAACCCCATGCTCCCTGGGTACAGCCCACCTTGAACAGGCACAGCTGCCCCCCACACCTTGGACTAGGCCCACCTGTGTGGGCACGCCCATCCCCCACGATGTCCACCTGTTTGTTATGCCCCCCACCTCGTGCTGGCGCAGCAGGAAGGGCAGCAGCATGAGCGTGCCCCCCACCCCGCCACCGGGCATTGCCCACCTCGTGCTGGCGCAGCAGGAAGGGCAGCAGCATGAGCGTGCCCCCCACCCCGCCACCGGGCATTGCCCACCTCGTGCTGGCGCAGCAGGAAGGGCAGCAGCATGAGCGTGCCCCCCACCCCGCCACCGGGCATTGCCCACCTCGTGCTGGCGCAGCAGGAAGGGCAGCAGCATGAGCGTGCCCCCCACCCCGCCACCGGGCATTGCCCACCTCGTGCTGGCGCAGCAGGAAGGGCAGCAGCATGAGCGTGCCCCCCACCCCGCCACCGGGCATTGCCCACCTCGTGCTGGCGCAGCAGGAAGGGCAGCAGCATGAGCGTGCCCCCCACCCCGCCACCGGGCATTGCCCACCTCGTGCTGGCGCAGCAGGAAGGGCAGCAGCATGAGCGTGCCCCCCACCCCGCCACCGGGCATTGCCCACCTTGTGCTGGCGCAGCAGGAAGGGCAGCAGCATGAGCATGCCCCCGTCATGCACTATCCACCACACGTCGATGCTCCCCTCGCTGAAGCGTTCCTGGTTTTGCGGGAACAAGTCGATGTTCTTGGCTACCAGCAAGGCCTGCTGGGCCGCTGTGGTGTCGCGGACAGTGTCTGTGGAGAGAAGTGGCGGCAGCGGGTCACTGAGGGCGGGCTGACCCACGACGGCATGGAGGCAGGGTCTCCATGAATCCCCCGCCCAGGGCAGGCATTGAAGGGCCCTCACATCACCAGGTCCTCCTGGCCCAGATGCAGACACTATGTGTCAGAGGCTGGGGACCCCCAACTTGGGGACAGGGCTCCAGGGAAGGGAGAGCCTCAAGACTGCCCAGTGGCCATTTACTTGTCTGGTGACAGTGTGGCTCAGGCCTTCCATGGCCCCAAGGAACACGCTCGGGCCTGGAGACTGAGACCCGAGTGGGCAGGGACCACACCCAGCAGGGCTGGGGGGTGCTGGCTGCCACACCCACCGACAAAGTTCTTCCAGGAGAAAGGGTTGTCCTCCTGCTTCCAGGACCCGGGCCAGGCCATGAGCACCGTGTTGTGCTTCATGCCCCCCAGGCCGGCCGACTGGATCAGGTGCGACGTGCCGTCCCGCAGGTTGGAGGACACCACCAGCTGGCAGAAGCCCTTGGTCTTCTCCAGGCCCATCAGGAACCGGATGTTCTGCAGGAGACGGAAGGGATGCCTAAGGGCGGCCAGACCAGCATGCACCAGGGGCCCCCACGGGACCCTGGCCTGCAGCCATCAGCTGTGCATGCACAGTGAGGAAGACGGGCACAGCAAGCAGGTGTGCACAACACCACCAGGCACAGGTGCCGAGGAGGGTCACCTGCCCCCGGCGGTTCTTCAGAGCTGTGTCGCGCCACATCACCATCAGGGGATCTGGGCCACGGGCCACATGCCCAGCACACAGACACTACCTGAGTGGGTCAGTAGGACCTAATGACTTCTGCAGAAGAATGCGTGGGGGTCCAAGAACAAGAAGCTGGACAATACCACTTTGCTGTCTTTCTGCCAGGGCTGTGTCTGCCCAGCAGCGACCCCCAGCAGCCAGATGTCAAGGGGAGGCTGGACACGCACGATTCATGATATGTACCCCTAAGCCGTGGCTCCTGCCCTAGCCGCTGGACTCCTGGGACCCATGGGGCTGGGCTCTGGCGGGCTGGCTCCAAACTCGTGCTCCTGGTTCCCCCAACCTTGCCCTGTGAACAGTAGTGCCTGCCACGGGGACCCGCTGTCCACATTTCCAGCACAGAGACCCTCCGAGCCGCAGGATACCACCCAGGGGGTGCAGAGGCAGGACTGGATGGGATTGCGGCTGAGCTGACGCAGCAGCAGTTGGACCTTTTGGTGACGTCTCAATGTCATGAACATTTTGCACACATGAGATGTGAACTTGGGGGGTCATGAAGTGGACTGTAGAGGGTTAAATGGTGGCCCCAAAAGAGATGGCTATGTCCCAACCCCAGAACCTGAAGATGTGACCTTATTTGGAAGGTGTCCTTGCAAATGTGGCTGGAACTCTCATGGTGAGAATGCTGATCACCTGCCTGGACCCGAATCCAGCAGCAAGTGTCCGTGTAGGAGTCAGCAGAGACTGGACGCAGAGAAGGGCTGGCAGCAGGGAAAGACGGAGGCCAGACTGGAGGGACCAGCCTGGAGCCAGACACGGCAGGAAGCAGTCTCAGGACGCAGCCTGGCCACCCTGCACCTCAGACACTGTCTGCAGACCCTCGACAAGCTACTGCAGGCCACGTGAGGCTCACGTGGGGGCCACGGCCACCTCTCTGCCTCCTCTGTGCGGTTCCAGCTGCCACCTGCACCAGCCCTGCAGTGACATTACTGGGCTTCTCAGCTCACTGGGGGCACCCCAGCCACGTACCCAGCAAAACCCTCCTTCTCCCTCCCGCCACCTCCAGGCCTCTGTCACACACCGACCCCCCAGGGCAGGGCAGAGATGTGGGGACCACAGACATGCTCCCCCTTAGAATTAGCTCAAGTCAAAAACTGCCCAACACGCTGCCAAGGGGAGCCGGCCGCGGGCAGCCTGGGGTCTTGAGGGATGGAGCAGGACGCCACCACAGCCGTGTCTCAGCCAGGAGGCCACTGGAGGGCATCGGTGCCCCTGCCGCAGGCTCTGGACAGGTGTCCGCAGACGGGGTTCTGGGCTAGGTGAGCAGCGGGACCATACCACGCCCTCTCCTCGTGCCAGCAGGGCAGGGAAGAGGACTTTGGCTCCAGGGTTCTAACGAGTCACACGGAATAGAAGCTTTTGTGACTTAAAGACTTTCTGAAATTGTTCTCGATTTTATGCCACTAACTTAAAGTCTGATGAGAGCACACAGCTCCTAGGGAAAGCATGTCAGCCCCTGACGCTGGCCTGGGCACAGATGGGCCCTGGACGGCTGCTTCCTGCCTCTGCTGATCAATAAGGAAGCCGGCTCTCAGGGCCACAGGCCTGGGCCTCCACTTGAACCAAGCACATCCCCCGCTGAGGCCCTTTAAACACCTGAGCTGCCCAGGACCAGGTGTGGCGCAGGGGCAGACGCTGGCATGAGGCCCTGGGCTCCGGCCCCAACACCCCAGAAGAAAGGCCATGGTCAGGTATGGGCCCAGGCCGTTCCTATAACAGGGACAACTGTTGGACCAGATGCAGGGAGCCACCAGGCTAAGCCACCAGAGGAGCCCCCTGGGACCCGACAGGAGCCGGTCAAGCTCTGGGACAACAGCCCTGGGTTAACTCTGGGTTCACAGCAAGGGCAGCCGGGGGCCAGACCCCCAGAGTGCCATGAGCTGAGAGCCACTGGCCTCTCCTGCCTCCCCAAAGGCTCTGAGCCTTGGAGCCAACCCTCTTCCCGGTCTCCCCCCCACAGGCCACCAACCTGGGCTGAACCGAGTGCTAGGCTGAGCACGTGGACAGCAGAGGGCACCCTGCAGGACATGCCAGCAAGATCAGGCACTCCCGGCCCCAGGGAAAAGGTGGACACACCTACTGCCCAGAGGGAACAGCGGAAGGCCTGAGCTGGTCTGGCACCAGGGCTCCACAAGCAGACCCAGTTCCAAATGCAACACGTCACAGGGAGGGGCCAGCAGGTGACAGGACCCGGGCTGCAGAGGCAGCCGAGGCAGGTGGCCCCCATGCCTTGAGGTTTGTGGCTCCCCCAACACACAGGTGCAAAGGTAGGAAATGAAGAACCGTCGTGGGAACCCAGGTGTCACAGAGCCACCAGACCAGGGCCAGAAGGAGTCAGCACAGCACTGAGCCCGGGAGGCGCGGGTCCCACACCCCACCGTTCACGGAGCTGGATGGGCAGAATCGGGCAGCGGAGGCCCTCGCTCGGTCAAGCTGGTGGTCAAACCCTGGAGGAAGGCTGGGCTGTGGCGAGGGGCTCCAGGTGCAGAGGTCAAGGCTGGGCAGCCCCTCAGGGGCTCTGCGCTGCATAGGACTGGGTCCCTCCGGTTCTCACGCCTGCCCCTCAGACCTGCAACCTGCCCTTGTGACGCGAATGGCCCCGCGGCACACAGGACTGTTTCCCCGTGGAGGCGGAGGCACACTGGTGGCCCTCCGTGTGCCACACCCCGTCCTCTGCGCACACAGCCACCTGCCCACGCACCTCCTCAGCCTGCTGGGCCTCCAGGTGCTGGTCCAGGTAAGTGCCCTCCAGCACTGAGCCCACGATGGTGAGGCCCTTGCCGGCCTTCAGCTGTGAGGCGAAGGACAGCAGGCGGGGGTGCTTCACACAGCGCTGAGCATCCAGGTTCAACATCACCAACACCTGGGGCCTGAGGGGACAGCAGTGACCACGGCAACATGTAGCTGGACCCAGCCATCAACGGGAAGGGCAGGGGGCGGGAAGGGCAGGCTGTGTCTGAGGTGCCTGGAGCATGAGGCAGGGCCTCCACTACTGGCCACGCAGGCCAGAGCCTGCAGGGCAGGTGACAGCCCCTGGAGGTGAGGTGGTCCACAGGGTGAGCTCAGAGCCAGCCGCCACACCCAGAGCAGGGACCAGCAAGGACACTCTGCCCTTCTCCAGCAACTCTGCAGGGGGCCGGTGGGGGGGTGGGGGGGTGGGGGGGTACAGGGGACCCACCCTCGTGACCCAGCCTCTGTGGTGGCCCCAACAAGACCCCGCCCAAGGGCTATGGGCAGAAGCTTTAGGTCAACAGCTTCCAAGTGAGGGTGGCCTTCTTCCTCTCTACCCCCCAACACGCTCCTCTCTGTCTCCTTTCCTCTCTGCCCTCCCTCCTCTCTGCCCCCCCACTCCTCTGCCCTCCCTCCTCTCTGCCCTCCCTCCTCTCTGCCCCCCTCCTCTCTGTCTCCTTTCCTCTCTGCCCTCCCTCCTCTCTGCCCTCCTCCTCTCTGCCCTCCCTCCTCTCTGCCCTCCCTCCTCTCTGGCCCCTCCGTCCTCTCTGCCCCCCCACTCCTCTGCCCTCCCTCCTCTCTGCCCTCCCTCCTCTCTGCCCTCCCTCCTCTCTGCCCCCCTCCTCTCTGCCCTCCCTCCTCTGCCCTCCCTCCTCTGCCCTCCCTCCTCTCTGCCCTCCCTCCTCTCTGGCCCCTCCGTCCTCTCTGCCCCCCCACTCCTCTGCCCTCCCTCCTCTCTGCCCTCCCTCCTCTCCTCTGCCCCCCCACTCCTCTGCCCCCCCTCCTCTCTGCCCCCCGACTCCTCTGCCCCCCGACTCCTCTGCCCTCCCTCCTCTCTGCCCCCCGACTCCTCTGCCCTCCCTCCTCTCTGCCCCCCCACTCCTCTGTCCCCCCTCCTCTCTGCCCTCCCTCCTCTGCCCTCCCTCCTCTGCCCTCCCTCCTCTCTGCCCCCCCACTCCTCTGCCCTCCCTCCTCTCTGCCCCCCGACTCCTCTGCCCTCCCTCCTCTCTGCCCCCCACTCCTCTGCCCTCCCTCCTCTCTGCCCTCCCTCCTCTGCCCTCCCTCCTCTCTGCCCTCCCTCCTCTGCCCTCCCTCCTCTCTGCCCCCCGACTCCTCTGCCCTCCCTCCTCTCTGCCCCCTCCTCTCTGCCCTCCCTCTTCTCTGCCCCCCTCCTCTCTGCCCCCCCACTCCTCTGCCCTCCCTCTTCTCTGCCCCCCCACTCCTCTGCCCTCCCTCCTCTCTGCCCTCCCTCCTCTCTGCCCCCCCTCCTCTCTGCCCTCCCTCCTCTCTGCCCTCCCTCTTCTCTGCCCCCCCTCCTCTCTGCCCCCTCGCCTCTCTTCCCTCCGTCCTCTCTGCCCTCCCTCCTCTCTGCCCCCCCTCCTCTCTGCCCTCCCTCCTCTCTGCCCTCCCTCCTCTCTGCCCCCCGACTCCTCTGCCCTCCCTCCTCTCTGCCCTCCCTCCTCTCTGCCCTCCCTCCTCTCTGGCCCCTCCGTCCTCTCTGTCCCCCCACTCCTCTGCCCTCCCTCCTCTCTGCCCTCCCTCCTCTCTAACCCTGCTCCTCTCTGTCCCTGTTCCTTTCTGTCCCCACTCCTCTCTGCCCCAGGGCTGTGGCCCACTCACCTCCAGTTCTTGGTGTGGGGTGGCCCGTGCTCCAGGCGCAGTAGGGCGTAGCGGGCAGCGTTCAGAGACAGGCCCCTGATGCCGTCTCCCCACTCCTTCTCAGCCCTGTGGGCAGAGCGGGTGCTGGGCCCAGCAGTGCCTCTGGCAGGGCACCCGTGGGGTCTCTGCGACCCTAGTTAACAGATAGGGACATGGGGACCCTGGGGGAACAGGGAGGTGGAAGCAGCAGGGACCAGCCCCTGAGTGGGACTGACCCACAGTGCCATCAGGGACAGAGGGCAGTTCAAGTGATGGAAATGGTGCTCTGAAGAGCAGACAGTGACCTTGGGCACAGCTGCCCAGGGACCCCAGCCCCTGTCCAGCTGCCAGGAAAGAAAGGGAGGGCAACTCTGCCCTGGCACCCACCTCCATCAGGGCCAGGTGGGCCATCCAACAGGCTGGGTCTCCTGGGAAAGCCCAGAGGGCCAGGAGCCGGGATACAGAAGGGGCCGGACCTGACCACAACAGGTCAGAGTTCAAGAGGAAGAAGGCCACCACGTGGGCCACGGTGGCTACCTCACTTTCTCAAGCAGCCCACGCTGTGCCAGGCTGGTTTCGGGACTTTGGTCAGGGAAGCCACAGAGGCAGGTCACGGCTGTGCGGGGCGCCACTCACCCGCGGTACTCGATGTACTTGTAGATGCAGCCGGCGATGAGCATGGCGAAGAGGGCATAGTACCAGGAGCAGATGAACATCAGGGCCAGGCACAGGCTCATGCCGAGGAAGGACAGCGTCCTGGGGGGCACACAGCTCAGGTGCCGCTGCCCAGCTCCTGGTCCAGCACCCGTGCGGCTGCCCACAGAGACTGCCCTTCCCTTCATGACCCTTCCTACGTGCTGGGAAAACATGCTGGCCACCTGCCTGTCGGGCCCTCCCAGTCCAGGCTGACCACAGGTGGGCCCAAGAGGCCCACATGTGTCCTGGGGTGGACAAAGAGCATGGAGGCAGACAGGCCACAGGCTCTGGGCTTTGCAGGCTGATTCTACAGGGCAACAGGGGCTCCGGCCCAGGCCACCGCCAGCCTTGAGGTATCCTTACCAGTGGTAGAACTTGAAGCGTGGACGCCAGTTGGGCGTTCGCAGCAGGGTCTGCACGGCGCAGGCCAGGTTCACAAACATGTAGCACATAAGGAAGAACCTGCAGCAGGTGGGCAGCACAAGGGGCCACTGACCCCTCAGCCAACGGTGGCCCCAACCGGCTGCCCTGTCCACACTCTGCTCACTACTGCACTCCTTGGGGTCCCCTGTCCACACCATGGTCCCCCCACCATGGGAGTCTCACTGCATCCTCAAGTCCAGCTCCAGTAGCTGACCGGCCTCGTGGACACATCCCGCCCTGCCACCGACAGCCACGTGTTGCACAGCCCTGGTGTCCACCACAGCAGCCTTCAGTCAGCCACGCAGCCTTGGTTGACCAGACAGCTCGGCACCCACGTGACCCTGTGGCCTGCTGCCCTGCTGTCTCCTGCACCTTCCCGAATGCATGGTAGCCCTGTGCCCTCACGGGGCCACTCACATAGACAGGATGGGGGCCACACTGTCCAGGGAGGCAATGAGGATGCCCATTTCACAGATGAGGGTTGTGAGCAGCAGGGCCCAGGTGGGCTCCCCGTTGGCCTTCCCATGTCCGAACACCTGCGGGGAGGAGGCACGTGGGCTGGGGGCAGGAAGGGTCTCCCTCGGGTGAGCCACCCAGCGCCCGCCAGCAGGGGCCGCCAAAGACGGAAGACCAGAAGCCCAACCTCCACAACCCATCACCAGGACAGAAGTCCCAACAAGGAGAGGCCCTGATAGCCAGCCCATGACACCTCGAGCTCAGACGTCAGCCTCCATAGCTCAGAGAAAATAATCTTTTCTCCTGTGTGTGCACACGTGCGCTGGGGCCCGGGGACCACTAAGGATGGACCCAGGTCCCACTCATGCTGGATAAGCACTACCGCTGACTGTCCCCCTGACCTTTTATTTTGAGGTCTAACGGCGGGTGTGGTGCAGTCCAGTGGCCCAGTCACTCATCTGCATGCCACCAACTTCCTATGCTCTGCAGGAGGTCCCCAGACACCCAGGCCCTGGCTGACGTGCAGTGGGACAGCAGGGAGCGTCCCCCTCAGGCGAGGAGGACCAACATGGGCCTCACGGCTGCTCGCAGAATAAATCTCAGAGGCATCTGCAGGCCTAGAGGGCAGGGGCTGCTCTGCCCACCACACCACGCACTTAGCCCAGCATCCAGAGGGATAGTGACCACTAGTTGGGGTGGAACACGTGTCTACTCTCTTTACCCTAAGGGTTAGGGTTGGGGTTAGGGAGCAGACCCTCGGGGACCCTCACACACAGGACCCTGACCTTCCCAGGGCTCCTTCCCTCAGCAAGACACCTGATGTCCACCTACCACAGCCTGGGCCAAGGGCTCACCTGCAGGAAGGGGACGATGCCATCACGGGCGATAGCCTGCAGCAGACGGGGCGCCCCCGTCAGGCTCTGCAGGCCAGCACCACAGGTGGAGAAGAAGGAGCCGATGACAATGACCCAGGGGGACGGCCAGGCCAGCATGCCGATGACCAGGTTCCCTTGCAGGGCTTCCCCAAACCTGTGAGCAAGCAGGGTGGGCAGCTGGTACAGCTTCCAAAGGACGAATCAGAGACCCTGACCCCAAGTGAGTGGGACCTGGTGGAAGGGCAGGGGGGCTCCTCAGGGGAAAAGCCAGGCCCAAGACCCCTCCAGACCAGAGACCCCACCAGGACCCTGAGGGGTTCTGGTGTCGAGGGCACCGCTCGCTGCCGGGCCACGCCTCACGGGCCGGGCAGCACCAGCCTCCTGTCGGCAACCCAGCAAGGCCCCGAGGCCTCCACTTACTGCTCCCCACCCAGCAGGCGCACCTCACCGTCCTGGACCTGTGCCCCCACGCCCCAGCCCGCCAGGCACCGTGGCTGCACCCCGTGGCTCCCCAGGCTCTGGGCCCAAGCTGGGGCCTTGTTAGCGCCTCGGTCAGGCCGAGGGTGCCCAACCCCAGCACAAGGGCTCTCAGCTCAGACGCGGAGCTGAGACGCTCTAGGAAGGTTGATTTTAAAGCTGAAGCTGCCCTCAGGAAAGAGGGTGCTGACCACACACGCCTGCCCAAGCCTCCGTGGAAACCAACGCACTTATCTCGCAAGACCACGCCTTCAATGCAGGCCCCAAAAAGCACTATGCAGGAGAGATCTGCAGCCAGGTCAAGGTCGGTCAGTCCAGAGTGACAGCACAGCAGGCCGCGGGGGAGGGTGGCCCACTGGCCAGCAGGGCCCACCCCAGGCTCCAAGTGGGCCTCCTGGGCCAGCGTTCCCAGAGTCCCATCCCCACACCCTGACCCGCTGCTGTGCCCAGACCGCATGTCTTCAGTCCTCCCCTCTCTCCATCTCTGTCTGGGGCTCCAGGGGTCAGGGTGCACTTGGCCTGCAGTGTGTGCTCTGGGGAACAGCAGGAGACCTGGCAGGAGGTGGACCTCGGCTCGAACGAAGACGCCTGGAGTCCTAGCCCACCCGGTCGGTGTGCACACCAGTCACCATCAGCTGTGGCCACACACGTTCCGTCAGACATGACAGTGTGGGTTGCCAAGCCAAAGGTCAACATTGTGGCACATGGCCACCCTGAGGGAATCCAGCTGTCACGCTTGGTTGGGCGCATCGCACCACAGCACCCACAGCACCAGGGAGGGCAGAGGCACGGCCAGGACCCACCAGACCTGGAAAGCCCCCCCAGGCTGCTGCTGTGTAAGTGGGGAGGCCAGCGTCCACTCAAGGATACAGATAAAAGACGTGGTTACAATGGCCAAGATGGTCCCTGTGGGGATGGACTTCTGGGCGTCCCTGAGGTCCCCGGAACGGTTGGATCCTGCCATGATACCTGCAGAGGCAGACAGGAGGAGTGGCGTAACAGGCAGCCCTGGCGAGGCACGCCCGAGGCCCTCGGCAAGGGCCAGCCAGGCCACAGCTGCCCCCAGAGGCACCCGCAGCCGCTGCAATGTGGACAAGCTGGCCCAGAGGGCCCAGGCCTCCTCTCTCCACTCCGCAAGATGGCTGCTACAGGGGCAGGCTGAGGACCCCAGATGCCCTCCGCGGGAGATGGAGGTCTCAATAACCTCCTGCAAGCTGCAAAGCGGGGCCAGCGGGGCCCCAGCATGCCCAGGATCCTGCCACCTCAGTTCTCCCTCGGGGTCCCAGGTCACAGACTCCAGAAGACGGAGCCCAGTGCCGACTGACTTGCAGCCTGATGGCACCCAGGGTTGCAGGCACATGGCCCTGAGACAGCTCCGGCCTTGCTAGGCTGCCCTCAGTCAGCCCTCTCCCACCAGACCCCCAGGAGCAGCCACCCAGGGCCTGCCGCTGCCCCAGCCGCACCAGCAGCTGCACCGCAGCCCGTGTGTGGGGAAGCCCAGCCAAGGCACGCCTGGCCGGCCTGCACCAAGAAGGCACTGCAGGGCCGTGCAGACCCGGGTGGGGCGCCCCCAACCCAGCAGCCACCTGGGGGCTCTGCACCGGCGGGGGAGCGGAGCACAGGGAGGGACGGGGAGGACAGGAGGCTCACCCGTCACGGAGGGGAAGTAGATGCCCACAAGCATGGTGAAGTAGGTCATGATGTCCGTGAGGACGTACGGCAGCCCGCTGGCCCGGCTCTCCTCGGACACAGGCACGGACGGCACGCCCTCCTTCTCCACAAATGCCCCCTTGTCCGAGTACGCGCTCCACAGGTTATCTGCAGGAAGAACAGGTCAGGCAAGGATACGTCCTCTGAGATTCTGGAACCCTCTGTCAGGGCTCCTGGGGCCACACAGGCCACCACGGAGGCCTGGGAAGGCTCACACTCTCCCCAGGTCCACCTTTAGAGGAGGATGCCCAGCGGGAACCACATCTGGGAACCCCCTCCCCAAACCTCTGAGCCAAGACTCCAGCACTGCAGGAAAGCTCACACATGCCCCAGATGGCACCTCGTCCTGCACCCCTAAGTACAGGGAGGACCCAGGCCTGCACAGCGCTGACCAGGCGCTCCAGGGACCCCACTATCTGCAGACCTCCCAGGCAGACCCCAGCTGGGCCAGCACAGGTTCATGCCACCTGCATACACTGTAGGCCCTCCCCACAGGGGAGACTTCATGGCCAGACTTGCCCCTCTGTGCCCCACAAAGCCCCCGCCGAGGCCTGTTCAGAGGGCCGCCTCCTAGGGGCTGAGCACAGGCTCCAGCGCGGACACATCCAGTCCCAGCCAAACACCACAGGGCGGCCGCAGCCCAGTGCCAGGGGACAGCTCATGCTGTCCCCCACACACCAGGCCCGTCCCAGGGGCAGGGGTACAGACAACCACCGGCCTGGAGCCAACTTGCTGGCCTAACACACATGTGGCTTCTTTGGCTCGGGGAGGGTCGGGGGCCGCACGGGAGCCCACAGGCTGGTCGGCAGCAGCTGGGGAGGGCTGGCCATCCTGGCCGTGTCCACAGGACAGCACCCCGCACCCTTCCCTGGCCGGACCCGCCCTCCTTACCCAGGAGGACACCGCTGGCCACACCAGGGATGCCCTGGATCTCAGTGACATTGTTCTGCACAAAGTACTCGTCGCAGGAGGCGCTGGGGCTGGAGCTGTTGCAGAAGAGGCTCCAGAGCGCGGTGGTCACCGTGCCGTTGCTGGCGATGTGCGTCTTGGCACAGGCCTCGAAGCTGCGCTTTGCAAGGGTGCGGTTCCCGAGGAGGCAGACCCTGCACGGGGAGGCAGACCCCCATCTCACCACTTCCACAGCTGACTACAGGAGGCTCCCGAGGGCTCTGATGTGCCACACACCAGGGACAGCACCTGCTCCAGCTGCAGCAGCTCAGGACTCTTAGGGGCTGCCCAGCCCAGTGCCAGGGTCCAGTCCAGTCCTGCCCCAGTCCCGACCAGCCCAGGCCCTGGGCCCCACTCGGCCAGCCCACAGGGCCAGTGCTCCACGGATGGGTGGTGGCCCGGCCTACAGGCCCACTTGCTCTCTGACGCTGGCCACCCCCCGCAACCTCCTCCTCCACGAGGGAGACAAGGAAAGGGCCCAACGGGAGGGCCTTCCATGAGGGTGCAGGAAGACTCTGGAGAAGCCCGCTGCCCAGTGGTCCACAGGGCTGCCGGCCACCAGTGGTGAGCCGGGCCCGCACCAGCCTCCGTCCCTATGGTGTGCCCAGACCGGCTACCTGCACAGGGACCGGCGGCACCCCAGCTTCCTCCAGGGAAGGAGGGACCGCCCGGGGCCACGGCCAGCCTGCAGAACAGCAGAGGCCTGGGCCGAGGGCAGAGGCTGCAGAACCCGAGGGCCTCCCCCGCCAGGGCCACGGCCAGCGGCCCCCACTCACGGGATGTCGGGCGGGTCGAAGGCCGTCTTGATGACACCGGCATAGATGGCCAGGATGGAGAGCACCACGCAGGCCAGGAAGACCAGGGCCAGCTTGTTGACGTACTTCACGCCCACGAAGACCACCATGGCCATGAGGGCCAGCGTGCAGCTGCCGTACACGCGCATGTTGTTCAGCAGCGCCGCGGCCTCGCTGCCCGCCTCCGTGGCCTGGAAGACGGCCGCGCTGGGGGAGATGTAGGTCTGCAGGGAGCGAGGCAGCTCAGCAAGGCCCAGAGGGCCCCCGTCCAGGACCCCACACAGGGGCTTCGCACAGACCCCTTGGAGCCTCAGAGAAAGCACGTCAGGCACTGAGACACGAGGACCCTGGGGGAGGCCCACTGCACAGATCACAGGCAGTGGACATGGCCCCAGGCCCCATGTCCTTGAGTCACTCCTGACAACTGGGCCAGCCTGCGACCTGTGGTGTTTCCAGGACCAGGATAAGACTGCCCTTCACCTTCCAGAGCGGTCGCCCTGCCCCAGGCCCTCCCTGGCAGACAGGCCAGCGTGGCGAGGGGCAGGGTCCCAGCCACAGCCCTAGGAGAGGCAGGGCAGCTCACTGTCCTGCTCTGTGGCTGCTCTAACTGGCTGCAGCCTCCAGAGAGCCACCAGGTGGCCAGCCTGCCACCTGGCAGCCCCACCTGGGACTTGACTAGGACCAGCAGACACTGGCCGGGTAGAGGGCGACAGTCCAGAGCCTAGCTGCCTGGGTATGGCCCAGCACCAACTGGTGCATGAGGAACTTGCTAGAAATGTAACAGTGTCCACTTTATGCTCCGAATACAGCCCTTGCTGCTCGGGCCATCTCAGGGGAAACTCATTACCTTTCTTCCCCATCCCAGGCAGAGTGACCTGTCCCTGAGCACACACCCACCATAGGGATGAAGGCATCCAGACTTGGGGGTGGCACCAGAAGATTCAGAAATGACTGTCTCCCAAATTAACAAGTGGATCACACTCCAACAGAGAACACGGGAATGTAGCCCTTGAGTCACCCTTTAACTGCCCCTGGCCCTGCTGAGGGGCAGAATCACAGCCTCTGGGACAGGAGCCCCCTGTCTCTCCTTTGCTAGCAAAGCAATAAACCTTCTTTTCCCTTTTTCTCAAAACCATGTCCTCGTTACTGGATTGGCATCGGGAACAAGGACCCAGCTTTGGGTACCAGCAGCAGTCCCAGGCCCTGGCCCAGACCTGAATCAGAATGTGTGGGAGCCCAGGCTCCGTGTCCCCCCTGTGAGAAGGCAGGAGGGCCTCCTCTGCAGGGGAGCCGCTCAGGCAGAGGCCAGCCCAGCCCCAGCTCTGGGATCCAGCAAGCAGGGGCAGGGCAAGCACTCCAACTGCAACCTGGGGAAAGCCTTGCACTGAGGATGCCGACCACCAGCCAGCGGCAGCCGCTGAGCAAACACACCGCCCAGAAGGCGCATCCAGAAGCAGGGACAACAGGGGTGGGGCCAGGATCCTGTCAGGGGCCGCGCAGGGGGGTTCCAGGCCTCTCTCCTGAGCGCACAGACCACAAGGCCACACTGCCACCCAGGGCTCAGACGCTCGGGAAGCACCAGGTGCTCCTCACAGAGAGGACGTGAGGGCGTCCCGAGGGACACCTGCCACAGCAGAGAGCTGGCACCCAGTGCTCCATCCACAGCCCAAGGCAAGGGGGCAGGGGTCCGGCTCTGGAGGCGTGCAGGGCAGGGCACAGTCAGAGGGGCAGCATGGTGCCAAGGGGGAGGCGTGGATGGTGCCCTTTCAGCAGCATGCAAACCGGTCCCTGGGCGGAATGCCTTGGCAAGGGACCGCTGCAAACCGCAGACTCACCAAGAAGATCTCAATGGTGCCCAGGATGTACATGGCGCCTGCAAAGGTGGTGCCCAGGTAGAAGCAGAGACCCACGGCCCCTCCAAACTCAGGCCCCAGTGAGCGGGATATCATGTAGTACGAACCTCCAGCTACAAGCAGCAGAGAGAGCAGCCCATCAGGGAGCGCACCCCTGGGGAGCAGATGGCAAAGCGTGGCCCTGCGGAGGGACATGGCCCAGTCCCACCCTCCAAACTGCAGGGGACCCTGAGCCCTGGTGCCAGCCCTCCTGTGGAAAGAGGATGGCGTGGGTGGCAGTCAAGAGCCACTACACTCAGAGTCCAAGTGGCTCCCACCAAGAGGTCCATGGGACTTTAGTTAAAAAAAGAAATCAGGGAGCCAAGGTCCTTGGGGAGCTGCTTGGTGCGTTCTGCATCACCCTAAAGAGTCCTCAGGGCCTGCCACCCCTCCCTGGTCTGTCCACCAACAAGTGGGTTGACTCAGACCCTCACACCTCAGCAGGACGCCAGGAAGGTCCAGAGCACTCCTGGGGTGCACCCTCCCCACCCCAATCCAGCCCGCACCTCCCTCCCCAGGCAGCACCCCGGCCAGGCCACGGAGCTTTGTGCCTGAGCTGAGCCAGCAGAGGCTGGGAGAGGGCAGAAAGCCAGGGCCCCAGTGCAAAGCAAGCTCAGCTGCCCGCAGAGGGACACGGGGGCAGCGGGTGGTCACCACCCGGGCTGTGAACTGACGTGCTCGTTAATCATCACGCGTGTGTCCGCTAGCACGTCACCATTTATTCATCTGGAGGGGACATCCCGCTGCCTCTCTAGCTGGGACAGACCTTCGCAGGACGCAGGCCCCAGGCTGCAGGCCTTCCAGACCCCATTCTGCCCACACTCCCTGCAGGGGTGACTACATGGTGACGCAGGGACAAGTGAACAGGTGGGACTCCACGGGCTCAAGTGACAAAGAGAAGCAAGAAGGAACAGGACCAGGCCAGCCCGCACACAGGCGTCCCCACGCCCTGGGCTGGGCCATCTCGCCTGCTTAGTACTACTGCATGCTCAAGAGCCATGGTCCACGGCACGTTAAGACTCAGAACTCAAAAGGCCTTGGGCCCATGGTGAGCACCCGCCTCTGTCCAGAGAGCAGAGGCCGAGTCCAGCACCTTCCAAGCCCGCTCCAGCAAGCAGCCAAGACAGCAGCACTCACAGACGCAGCAACACACCTTCCCCGGCCCGGGCAGGGCACTGGAGGCCAGCCACTGCCCGCACACAGGGCAGCATGGCTTCCAGGAGAGCCCAGGCTGCCTCGTGGACACAAAACGCCATCCTCAGTCACAGAGGACAGCAGGCAGGTAGAGGTGTGTCTGCACGGGGGCCCCTGAGAACGGGGCCCAGGTTGTGCCATCCCTGAGCAGCACAATGCCCAGGCCACCCTCAGTCGAAGGGTTAAGGTCCAAGTCACCATCACCATGAAGCAGACAGGACTCGACCTCCATGTGCACGTGGCTCAGGTACCACACTGTGCAAGACTCCTCCAGACCAAGGGCAGGCGCCCCTTACCTGGGACCACACCATTGGTAGCGATGGCACTCATGGAGATGGCGGTCAGCATCGTCTGTAGAGAGACAGGCAGCCTTGGAGGACAACTCCAAGCTGCCCCAGGCACAGACCCTGGGCTGCCTGGGGCCCAGCCACTCACTCCGGGGCTCCTCATCTCAGAGAGACCACTGAGTGACCAGATCAAGAGGCGCAGGCCCTGCCACTGCCTTCTCCTGCCCGCCACAGAGCTTCACCTCGCACGCGCAGGCGGACCTTGGATTGGGACACTGCCCAGCCCTAAAGGCAGGGTCCATCTAGGTGTCCACCTCCTCTAGGGACCCAGACAGGGGTCCACCTATGCCTACTCATGGACACAGGAACACCCCCTCTAGGTGTGTACCCAGGAGGGTACAGGTGGCCCCATCTAGTGCCCACTTCCCCGGGGGGAGCCATGGTGTCCAGTTAGCCAGGGAGGGCCTGCCTCCAGCTACCCGTCCCTGCTGAGGAGAGCCTGTCTCTGGGCACCAGGAGTGATCAGCTGGGACAGACAGCAAGGTCTGGGGCGGGGGGCGTTAAAGAAGACTCCTGCTCGGCTGTGCTGCGGAGTCCTTCCCAGAGAGGGCACCCCCAGGTCACCCCGTGACTAGAGCCGCTCTTCCTAACCAGAGCAGGGGAGAGGAGCTGCGCTGGAGGGCTGGGCACCCAGAGGACCAACCGGACGAGGCAGCCGTGGTGGCAGAGAAGCGCGCGCAGGGAGGCAGAAGCCCTGGCGCCCCACATCTGGCCTGAAGGGGTGACGAGCCTGGGTCCTGGTCCCTACAACGGGGACCTGGAAGTGCCTGAGGCCCTTCTGAACTGGACAGCAACCTTGCAAAACCACAGGTCCTGCTGATGGGGACAGACCCGTGGCATCCTGGCGACACTGGCACGTGACACGGGGGTGGGGGCTGTAAGCTCCCCACAGCGTGCCGGGCAAGGCTCCGTGGGACCATGGCCAGCCTCTCCCAGGACCTCCCGCCCCTGGACAGAGCCCCAGCTGGACGCAGAGGGACCCAGCACCATGAAGGCTCCCGCGGGCAAGGACACCACCCCCAGGCCTCCAGGAAGACCGGCCACTCACGCAGGTGCAGCACAGGGAGACGATGAGGAAGGACTCCAGCACGCCGGCCGCGCCCACGATCCACGTCAGGCGCAGGAAGAGGATGACGCCCAGGATGTTCTGCAGGCAGGGCAGGTAGACGCCGATGAAGGTGCCCATGCGCGGGGCCTGCAAGAGAGCACTGCTGTCCGGGGAGCCCGCCAGGCCGACCCGTGGTCATGGGGTGGCAGCCATGGGGTGGAAGGGAGCCCCAGGCCCTGTGACCCCAAGGCCCTGGGGGTCCTGGGCGCACGGGAAGCTCTGGTCTGAGAGTAGGAGCCTAGTTCTGAGCCCCGGGATGACCCGGCAGTGAGGCCCCCGCTGGGCTGGGCAGCTGCACATAAGGAAGCCGGGCCAGGGCAGAGCTCGCCCACACCTCCCGCCACAGGCCTGGGTGACAGCATTTGTGGTGCAGGTGACAGAGGTGGTTTCGCTCTGAGCTCTGCAAGTCAAGTGGGCAGAGAAAGGCGTTGGGATTCTCAGCTGGGAAAAAGCAAGAACGGTGTACAATGCCCCAGGCACAAGGCCACGGCTGACCCCAGGAAGGCTGACCCAGGGTGTGGATGGCCCACGGACCCTGGACACAGAGCAGCCCTCCAGGCAGAGCCACGCTGGGACAGCTCCAGGTCCTAGCATCCTGGAGCTCGCCCTGTGGCCAGCGCCGGGACCCGCGTCTTCTGGAAGCTCTTTAGTCCTGAAAGGCGCTTGCAGAGGTCCATCGACCAGTCACAGCTCAGGAGATGGACATGCTGAGAAGGTGCCCAGACCGATGGATGGTCCTGGCTGGAAGCCAGTGTCCGCCTCCAAACAAGCTGTGTGCTCGGCGGGGGGACCAGGGAAGCCCCAGCCCCTCCATCCCGGGACCTCACCGGTCCCCTGAGCAGGGTGACCACCTCAGGACACAGGGGCTCTGCAGAGAAGCACAGGTGGCCCTGTCCTGGCATCGACTGAAACTTAGCCCAGGGACCAGCACCACATCCTCAAGCGCACTGCAGCCAGAGCTGGGTGCCTGGGGCGGGATGGGACGTCCTAGGGCCTGACCTGGGCATCCTGTACACAAGTCCACCAACTAGACACTTGCCCAAGAGCTCGATGGGAGGAGCCGGGCACTTTCCCTGGGGATCAGGCAGGCGCCCTTCCCGCTGAGCGGCTCCACAGAGCGGAGGCTGCGGGCTGCAGGCAGGAGTGTTCAGACCAGGCCCCACACACCGCACGGGTCAAGGTGTCCCCGACACAGGTTCCAGGAGACAGGATGGGGGACAGACAGGCCTGCGTCCTGAGGCCACTTGCATGTCCCGAGGCAGTGCCAGGGCAGGGACGAAACCCCAGAACACGCTCAGGCACCAATCCCCACCATGACTCCTTCCCCCGTGCAAAGTCTGTGCCCGGCAGTGGGGCAGGCCCCGGCAGGGGACCGCAGGAGGTGTGGTCCAGAGGCTCCTGAGGACACTGCCCCGTGCCTGCCCCCGGGGGTCACGTGGCCGGGTCCCCACAGCCCATAGTCCCACGTCTCAGAATCGCGGTGCTGGTTCTGCCATGTTTATGGTAAGAGGAAGGAAGGGGGACGTCCGGCACTTCGTAAAGGCCTGACTTCCCAGGGCTGTGGAGGCCAAGGTCAGGCTGGACGCTCACGGGGGAGGCGTTCAGGATGTGGCTGGGGAGGGCCTCCGGCCGTTGCACACCCTGGGGCCTTGGCCGTCATCCCCACAGGGGGACCACGGGGATGGGAGCACCCAGCTCCTGCCTCTGCAGCCCTCCTGGCACCGCAGACCCCACCCTCCACAGGAAACCGGGCCTTGGTGGGCTGAGAGCGAGGTGGACAGTCTCCTCCCGGCCCGGCTGGGGGAGCCCGTGCCGACCCGGGACGCTGGCTTCTGAGGAGCCTGGGGCTCCTGACCGGTCAAGCCCTCCTGTCCTTGGGAGGTGGGCCTGCTCCAAAGGCTCTGTGTTGGATCTGTTTGCAAGAAGCCGAGGGAAGGGGGATGCGCGGACACCTGCGTGGATCTGGGCCTCTGCCCCAGGGGTCTGCGGCCCTCCCGGGGCCAACCCGCGTCACTGCTGAGGCACCCGTCCTGGGCCCAGGGACCTGTCCTCCTGTGGCTCCCACATTCGAAAGACCAGACCCCCCTGGAGCCGTCCCCCACGAGAACCCTCCCTGGGGCTCCACTCCTCCTGAGGAGGGATTCCTGGGGAGAAATCCTCAAGCAATGCATCCTGGGAAAAGGCCATTAGGCTGGGGCAGTGGCTGAGGGGGAACGGTGAGGGCGGAGGGCAGGGGGCAGGGGACAGAGGGCAGAGGGCAGGGGGCAGGGGGGAGAGAGGAGAGGGCAGAAGGCAGCCCTGCAGGACCCTGGGCAGAGGGGAAGAAGGCCACTCCCCTCTGGGCTGCAGTCTGGACAGACTCAGGTGGGAGGGCACAACCTGACCACACCCAGGTGTGGCCCACCAGCGGTCAGCATGGGCGGGGACCAGGCGGCAGGTGCGGGCGGCAGGCAGCGTGGCGGTACCTTGGCCTCCCTGCGGCGGCTGTCCTCGTCCTCCTCGTGCTCCAGCACGCCCTGGCTCAGGTTGGTGTAGTTGGCCAGCTTGTTCAGCAGGGCGGACACCATGGGGTTGCTGTCCACCTCCTCCTGTGAGGTGGCCAGGCCAGGCACAGGCACGTGAGTCAGGTCCCCCGACACCCCAGGCCAGCAGGCCCCTCTGCCCACCGCTGGTGCCAAGCCACAGGCTGCAAGGAGCCAGAGAGGCCCTGCTGGCCTGCCCAGCAGGCTTGAGTCGGGTCAGCGCGGAGCAGGGCCAGGGGACCCCGCACCCACGGGGCGGCCAGGGCCCTTGAGATGGTCTGGGCTTGGGGTTCAAAGGGCTCCCAGAGGGCAAGCAGCCCAGACCAGGGGCCCCGGAGGGCACCTGGCATCTGTGTGCTGAGGGCTGCAAGAAGCCCGGGCAGGGCTGCCCAGCTTCTGCCCACCAGCGTGAAGAGGGGGATGGCTGAGGCCTTGGACCCGCGCCCATGGCCAGCCTGGGGCCGCTTTACTTCTGTGGGTGAAAGGCACTGCCCTGGGCACCTAAAGTTACCTCAAAGAGCGCCATGTTCTTCCCTTCCAAGTGACTCTCTCTCTCCAGCTCCACGCTGCTGAGGAAAGGGCTGCTCTCCCTGGGGTTCCCATCTCCTGCAGGAAAGGTCAGCGTCCCTCTCAGCACCACCCTCAGCCCCTCTCAGGGCCAAGGGCGGCGTGGGCTATGGCGACCTCTCCTTCTGGCCGCACGTCCACATCCCGAGGTTCCCGGGATGCTCCCCCTCACCCCAGCGTGGTCACATGGCCGTGCGTCCCCAGCCTCAAGGGTCTCCCGTGTGACCTAGGGTCAGTAAAGTTCTCTCCTTCAACCATCAGACCTGCTTTCCTGGCCCTCGCTGCTGGCCCACTGCCCTCCCCGGGGTTGGGGGGCTCCTGGCGAGTCCCAGGACTCCTGGTAGGCCTTCACCCCGAGCTCAGAAGCTGGGGGAGGCTGGACCTGTCACCCCCAGCAGAAACTGGATGGGTCAGGACCTCTGGTCACCAGACTGCAGGTGCCGGGAGCCTGAGGTCACAGGCATCCTCAGACCAGAGCACCAGACCCTCTCTGCCTCTGACCTCCAACCCCACAGGCGGTGTCACCAGCCCGGCCCACCCCTGGGGGCTACTGAACAGCACACGCAGGACTCCTGGAAGGGGACGCATCCTGGATTACCACACTCCAGCCACAAGAAATCAGGGCAACCGTCCTCAGGCCATGCCGCGCCCTGCCCAGGACAAACCCCAGTGGCCCGGATGGTGAGAGGCGATCCCGGGCACCCGCTGCCTCCTTGGGTCCCTGGAGTGCAAGACTCCCCATCCCCGGGGACAAGCACAAGCTTGTGCTGCCAGGTGGTCCTCCTGCCCGAGAACTGCCTCGGGTCCCCACGCACAGGATGGGACCCAAACCACGTGATGGCCTCAGCGACCGCCCCTGCCAGGCACACTGTGACCACTTAGGAAACTGGCCGGACTGGACCATGGGAGGGGCTGGGCAGCACTCCTCCAGGACCCCCAGGCCCCTGCGTTCACCTCGTGCCTGGCGGGAAGGTGCAGGGAGGCAGCGGGAGCTGCCGGGGTGGCCCTGAGCATGCAGGGGTGGGAGACCAGGAACAGGTTCAGCAACAGCAGGGGACGCCCCGGGGAGGCTACGCCAGGGCCCAGGACCCTGTGGGGTGCCCACAGAGGCACCCCATGGAAGGCGGGAGGCTCTGGCTCACCCTGGCAGGCGGGTCCCCAGCTGCCCCCCCCACCAAGCCCAGAGCTCATGCCTGGAGGGGCTCAGACCCAACTGGGACCCTCCAGGGAAGGCCCAGCAGCAGGCCCTGATCTCAGCCCAACCTCCAGGGACTCGGTCACGTCACAGTCCTGGAAGAAAGGGGCTACACGTGGGGGACCCAACTCCAGTGGCTGCAGTGACCCACTGGAAGGCCCTGGGCACTGCAGGAGGCCTCTGTTTAGGGACAGGGGCATGCGGTTGGGCACACAAGGTCATGAGGGTGTCCCGCTGCAAGATGATCACTAGAGCTCCCGGGCAGCGCGGTCTAGCGGTGCACAGAGGAAGCGCATCTCGAGGCTGACAGACCAGAGGTGGCGCCCCCTGGGAGCCCTAGGAACACAAAGACAAAGGGTCCAGGGGGCACCCAGAGGTGAACCACAACTGCAGGGCGGGTCAGCACCTTGCCCCGTGCGCACAGGCCACCCGTTCCTGCCAGGGTATCTGCTTGTTGGGCCCCCACACAGCCCTCAGCTGGACCTGGTCGTGAGGTGCCTCTGTGCTTTTCTGACACACTGGGGACAGACATTTTAAAAACCAGCATCCCACCTGCAGGTGGCTGACCGTCAGTGACTCCTACGCTACAGCCGGAGGGCACACATGCCAGTTTGTCTTCTTGTTTTGACAGCAGCTTTGAGTTTCAGATCCCCTAGATCCTGGCAAATCATACTGGCCTCACAGTGACTCTGTTTGTTCAGAGCACAGCTTGTCACCAGGGACCCCACGGACCTGACCCCGCGGACCTGGCCCACCCTGATGTGTCCAGGCCCACCTTGGCCTTTGTGGCTCAGGAGAGGCCGGACCGAGGCCCCAAGCCCCAGATGTGAGTGATCAAGGCCCTGAGGGCCCAGGCCTCCAAAGAACACAGAGCACCCAGTCCTGAATTTGACACCCAGCCACTCCGAGGCCCAGAAATGTGGCACCTGGTCACATGTCCCAAACACAGGCGGAGCAGGGAAAACCTTGGAAGGGCCAGCATGCCACCGACCAGAGGCCCCACCGGGAATCACCGGGCATCCGCTGCCCTGGGCACCCCAGGCTCCCCTCATCCCTGCCCCAGGGCCCTCAGGATGGCAGAAGAGAACAGGAGGGTAGGTCCTCTGCCAAGAGCTGCCGGCAGGGGCGGGGGCCATAGCCACGCAGGGCCTGCCTGTGATCTAGCCAGGTGCCGCGTGAGGACCCTGCGGGACCTATGGAGGCTCCTTCCCACTGAGCCCAGCCCCAGGTCACCCCAGGACCTGCACACTCTGCCCGTTCTTCCTGGACTGGCCCAATGGGGACCTCAGGCACAGCTCCAGCCCCCGGACCTCCAGGGAGGTGGGCTACGCCCCACGCCACAGACGAGAACTGAGAACGGGGCTGGTCCTGTGCCAGAGTGAGTGGAAAGTGAGAGAGAACAGGTCTGCAGACCCACACGTGCACACACATGCCCACACACATGCACATATACACATGCACACGTGCACACACATGCACACACACGAATGCATGCATGCACTTCCATGCATGCCTGTGAGCACGTCCAGGGCTCTGCAGCGTGCTTCCCCCGGAGGTGCTTCTCCACAGGGACTGCCACAGAGTGGACACCAAGCCAGGCCTTGTCTACGCAGCCACAGACCAGGAACAAGATGCATCAGGTGGGCGGGCTTCAGTGGGACACACGGTAGCAGGGCCAGGCCCAAGGGGAGCCAGGCTGGTGGAGCCAGGGCCAGGGGGACTCAGGAGCGAGGAGAGCAGGGCAGGGTGGACACACTCTGGAGGGACACTGGCCTTCCTGCCAAGCCACCTGACCCCACATGTGATCCACCTCCACAGAAGCCCACAGCACCAGCAGAGATGCCCTCTGCACAGTCCGTGACCACAGCTCTCAGGCAGCTCCCAGCTGCAGCTGCCACGTGCGTGACCCACATGTGGGGCCAGGACATCCACAGAGGACGGTGGCCACGTCAGGGAAACACACACACACGCACACACATATACGCGCTCTGAAGCAAAGGCACTCTGGGAGAAAGATGCCGGACATGCAGAGCCATGTGGCCCTCCACCTGACACCCCCGAAGGTCCCCAGGACCAGCTGCAGGGACGAGGCTGCCTTCCTCTGGGGAGCGAGCCCCCTCACTCGGCCTGGCCCCCCTCCACCAGGCCAGCTCTATTCTGCACGAGCAGCAGAGCCAGGCCTTTCAGGCTGCGCCACCCGGCTGCCATCCAGGGAGAAGGACCCAAGCAGGGGTGAGGGGTGCTGCACCCCGAACACAGACAAACCCCGGCTGGCGGCCCAGATGTGATCTTACAGTCCTCAGTTCCTTGTGCACAGAGCGGTGGGTGAGCCACACCACGATGACCTCGTGTGATGGCAAGGGCGGAGTAGGTCTGAGCTAGCTCTCAGAGCACTGTGGGTAACTGGGCCAGCTTCCACTGTCCAGGGAGCGCAGACCAAGGTGAGCTGGCCATGACGCCACGGCACATGTCAGAGCGACAGAGGTTTTCCACCTCTACACGTGTGCACAGTGTATGTGACCACACACCTGTGTGTACAGCTGCCTAACCCACCACTGGAGCCAGGCGTGCAGGAGCTACCTGGGCTCAGCTCCCGGAGCCCCTGTGCAGGTAGCCCCTGTGCAGGTAGCCCTGGAGGAGGTGATTCCAGCACTGGTACAGGACATGCGCCCCAAGCCTGAGGACGTGTGTGGAGCGGGGCAGAGGCAGTCCAGAGGCCGGTGCAGCCCACGATGGTCTCCCACCTCCACCCTTCAGAGTTAAGAGGTGCACTGACAGGGAGCTCCCCAAGGTGCATACGAGGGGCACAGGGCAGGGTCCTCCTCACCTGAGGGACCTGCAAGGTGGGGCTCCTCCTGCAGAACACCAGCCATTCCAGCAGTGAGTGGCAGAAGCACAACCCACCAGCAACCACCACGGGTTGAGCCAGAACCCTCCATGGCCCCAAGGACAGATGAGAGGCTGGGCATGGACAGTCCACTGTACCTCCTGACGGGTAGGTGACAGGGTAGGGGACACAACTGACATCCCCATCAGATTCAGTTGGGCCCCAGAGGCTCCTGATCTGCCACCCAGGGAAGAGGAGGCATCCTTGGGGGTGTTCTGGCCAGGGACGACACCTGATTCTGACCACAAGCAAGAATCAAGCAAATCCAAACCAAGGGACGTCAGCAAGACCCAAGCCAGCCAGGCACACAGCTGGAAAGACAGGCAGAGTCCCGCAGTGGGCGGCCTTACCAGGCAGCGGGGAGACCTCCGCTGTGGCCATCCCTGGGTCAGGCACCGACACTCTGGAGATTCTCTTTGGTCCTGCTTGTTTCTGGGGACTGCACCTGGGCTTGGTGCGTGCTGGGCAAGCTCTCTGCCACCAAGCTACCTCCCCAGCCTGCTCTAGACATAGAGAAAACATGTTGTCCTAGGAATACACCTTCCGTACAAGGAGCCTGCTCTCTGCTGCACTCTCCCCAGGTCAGGGAGAAGCGTGGGTGTGGCGGACAGGAGGAGAGAAGGGGCAGGAGGGACCGAGAGCCAACACAGGACAGCGTCAACGGGAACCCGGGCACTGGGAGATGGAACTCTGTGCTCCTGCAACTCTTCTCAGAACCAGGCCTAAAGGAGATGCCTGCTGTCGGCCGTGGGGTTCAGTGAGCAGTTCAGGGACCTGCAGGCAGCGACCCGCTGGACCACAGCACACCTGGCAGGACTCGTGGGGCGAGCGCTGAGCCCTCAGCCAGATGCTCTGTCTTAAGACAGCCCTGGCCCCGGGCCCACTGCCCCCATGAAGGGATGGACCCAGGGCCTCAGGTTCTCACTCTGTTGGAGCCAAACCCAGCTCACACCCTTGGACCAAGTCACCAGCTGGGCTCAGGTTCCTGCCTCCCGGGAGGATGTGGAAGGGCAGGTGGTCTGTAGTCTGTCCTTGCTCTGTCCTCCACCCCAGCTCCGGGTCAGGGCCACCACTGGCCTCTCTGAAGGGCAAAACAGCCCACCTGTGGCTGACCTGAACCACGAGCCACTCGGGCACACACTGCTGCAGGCGTGTGATCCAAGGACACCACCCTTCCTGGGGCCGGGGCTCCTGGGCAGGACCACACAGCACGCTGGGCACACAGCCTCCTGCAGGGCTCAGACACAGCCCCCGCCTGACACCTCACTTCAAGGTGCACAGCACGAGGCTGAAGCATAGGAGCGTGATCAAGCTGGGTGAGCGCCTGGTCATTTATCTACTTTAGAGGATGACCATGAAGACTGAGAAATCTGGCAAAAATGTAACAGAAAACACCTTACAAGTCCAGGCCAGGGCCAGCCCACAGGGCGCTGCGCGGCGGGCAGGAGGCTCTCTTGAAACAGCACAGTGCAGAAGACGGGAACAGAGCCTCAGAACAACGACACAAACATCGGAATTGGGTAAATCCCTCCAATTTGGGGCAACACTGAACACACTGCGTTTGCACCAACCCTGAGCACTCTCTTGCCCAAGTCCTGAGCCACGACCCACAGCATTCGGCCTGAAAAGAAGGCATTCGACCGGGCACGGGGCCACCTGTCCTCCAGCTACAGAGGCCGTGAGAGGACGGCCCGTCCCAGCCAGCCCTGGCAACTCTGCAAGACCTGCCTCAAAAGCAGCTAAGAGGCTGGGTGTGGGTTAGCAGGAGAGCGCTTGACTCGCAGGTGCAAGGCCCTGGGCTCGGGCCTCAGCACCCAGGAAGGGAAAAAGCAAAACCGATCCCCTTCCTTTTTTAAAAAAAGTATCCACTCAGTCACCACGAGCTCGGGTCCTAGGCAGAAAGGAAACACCCACTCCAGAGGTATCTGGGAGACCCGGACAGCAGGTGGACCCAAAGCCGAGGAGGAGCACAGCCGCCCCACTCTGCCAGAGTCAAGAGGAAAAAACCCAGATACGCCGACCTGGGGCACCTGGGGAGCCACCTGCATTTCCACAGACGGACACAAGTCCCCTGGCCTGATCCGCATCGCTGGGCGCCACACTGCCAGGCAGCATGAAGGGCCGCTGGGCTAGGGGTGAATCTGCTCACCTGCAGTGGCCTCAGTGTCCCCTTCCCCATTGGTCAGCACGTCTACGACAAATGGAGGGACCGGAGGACCAGCCTGAACAGAGGAGAGCTGGTGCACAGCCGCCAGGAGGGGGGCTGGGAACCTGCCGTGTGCTCTGGGGTGAGCCCCAGGACAGGGCACTCTGCCAGGGTGGCCTCTGCCCACTGAATGACGCAGAGGGATGGCATGCCAAGAGACAGGGGGTGACTGGATGGAGTGTCCTTGACCAAGCACTTCAACTGACACCACTGCCAGCCAGGGAAGCAGCACCTGGACGCTGGCTGTCCCCAGGCAGGCTCGAGGACCAGCCCTCCTGGCCAGGTCACTCTGTGAGGACAGGCTGGTATCCGGGGGGTCGGGAGCTCAAGCACGGTGGCCCCAAACTCATCCCCACGTCCCACCCAGATCAAGAACCCCCCTGGCACAATCCTCACGCACAGGCAGCCCCAAGTTCCCCGTCAGAGGCAATGAGCAGCCACCCACCCACCATTCTCAGGGACCCCACCTGAGAGGCACCAAGAGAAAGTCGCAGCCACATGACCCCACCAGACGCAGGTGCAGGGTGCTGGGTTCCCAGGCTGTGAGCCAGGATGGGGTGCACCGTGGGTCACCCTGTCCCTCCTGCCTCGCACTGTGACTGTGCCAGCTGCTCCGTCACTGAGAAACGTGACAAGCAGGGTTTTAAAACAGGATGAAAAAAGGAGAGCCGGAACACTGCAGGATGGGGAGGCCACCTGGACAGGGTGGGTCCTGCCAGAGTCCCCAGGGCCACCAGGCTGCAACCAAAGGTACCAACCAGGGGACTTCCCTTCGGGTGCCAGTGTGGGGCCATTTCACCGAGGTGCGCACATCTGTCAAGCTGCCCTGGCTTGTCACTGCCCCAGGGCCGGCACCTGCAGTGCCAGCACCTGCAGTGCCAGCACCGGGCAGATCCTGAGGAGCAGCCGAGAGCCTCCGATGGCCCCTGCGGCCTGGCTGGAGGAGCACAGGAAGGCAGCCGGGGGTCAGTTTCGACACAGCCCCTCTGCCCCGCTCACTTCTCACCATCTGCCTGTCGGCCTGCGTAGCCACTTCCCGCAATCAGTCCCTGTGTGTGCACACCAGGGAGAGAACCCGGGTGCTCACCACTGAGCCACATTCCCAGCCCTTTCTATGTTTTATTTTGAGTCAGGGTCTAAGTCTCTTAGGGCCTCAAACTTGAGATCCTTCTGCCTCAGCCTCCAGAGTCACTGGGATTCCTGGGCAGCTTGTCTCTTTAAAGCCCTTAAAACGCTTACTGAGTGCTCTTAACAGCTCCTGCAGGAAGTGGCCCCAAATTCCCTTGGCCACCCCAAGGCCCAGCCTGAGCCCTTGGCAGCTGGAGTCGGCCCCCACCCCCTGCCGTATCATCCCTCCCCCGTCCACCCAACACCCAACAGTGGGAACCAGCTACGTCCTGACCGTATCACTCACAGCCCCGTGCCGCTTGCTCAAATAAAGTCAAGGGCTGGGTGGGCGACCACAGGGGCACGAGAGCAGGGCCACTCCATGTGGGGACACCCAGCCGGTCTCTCTGCAGGTGGGCAGGATCAGCAGTACAAGGTGCAGGGACAGCGTGTGCCCACCCGATGCCAGGGACAAGTGTGTGCTCCTCCTCCAAGTCACACAGGGACTGCTGCAGAGCATCAGACGACCCCTTCAACAGGCCTCTCCAGGTCACCAACAGAGCCCTCACCATGGTCACCGGAAGCCAGGGGAGTCTGATGCCTAGATGTCCTGGGAGACCCCGAAGCACCCCCGGGCACACTGCCTCTGGTCAGCAGGTCCAGCAGAGGCCATGGAGCAGACCTAATGCTGCTGTGGGAACGCGCAGGGGCTGGTCCTTCTGCCTTGAGGCTGCTGGGTGTCCGGGGGCTGGGGCCTCACCTCGTCCTCTGCCCTTCCACTGCATCAAGAGGACATCCATACTGGAAAGCGGACGGCCCTCCTGCCCACCTGCCCCTCAGACGTCCAGCCCAGGCTGACGCCCGCACCCTCCAGGACTGGTGGCAGGCCCATCCCAACGTCGCCGTTCGAGGCGTACCCATGACCTCCCTGTGGAAACCCACTTGCAGACTCACCCTCACCACCAGAAAGCTGCCCTACCAGGGCGGCCCTGTTCTGGCTCCCCGCGCATCCCACAGCGGCCTCTGGGGTGTGCGCAGCAGGCAGTGGCCCTCCAGAGGCAGGCCTCAGGCCCTGAGGGGGCTCTCTTTAGACAGAGGTGGCAGGCCCTCTGGCCGGGGAGGGGCGGCCACTCTTCTAGACACATTGGGTGTGAGCAGACCTCCATGGTTGACAGGCGCACCCGGCGGGCAGACCCCAGACTCAGTCCTGCCAAGCCCTCAGCAGCCCCGGGGGTCTGCTCTGGGACACCTGCTCAGACCCTCAATTCCCAGCCATGCAGGCCAGGGAAGGACCCCCAGTCGGCAGGGAGACCCCTTCTTGGGTGACCAGCTGCAGCCTGTCCAGGCCTCCTCTGGCTGGACACGGACGCTCCGCCCACCCTCGCTCCTCCGCTGGGTCCAGGCTTTAGCGCTGGTCTCTCAGGATGGCTGAAGGGAGGGGCAGAGAGCTCTCCAAGACGTAGCCAGAAACACTCCCTGTGGTCAGTGGCGCGGGCTGGCTAAGGATGCCCAGCGGCCCCCCGCCCCTTCCTGCCACCAAGTGCGGGCAGGAAGTCTGCCTGGCTGGACAGCATTGGAGGCCTGGCGAGGTCACACAGCGGCCTGTCTAGACACAGAGGCTGCAGGCCTGGGGGAGCAGTGGCCAGCAGGAGCACACCACAGGGCACCCACAGCAGATGAGCCCCGCCTGGCAACCTCAGGAGCTGCACTCAGCCCCCTAATGCCAGACACAGAAGACCCACCCCACCCCCAGCACCTCCGGAAGCCACTTCCTGGTGACAGTGCTCTCAGAAGTGTAAGTGCTGGGACAGCGTCTGCAGGCTCCAGGAACCGGGCAATGACGACCTCTCCTTTGTCCCCCAGCCCTGGTACTTTCTGCACCCTGAAACCCAGCAACCTGGCCAATCCCGGCCATGCAGCACCCCGGGCGCAGCACAGAGAGTTCTGCCTTCAGCCAGAGAGCTGAGCAGCTCCAGGCCAGAGTGTGGGGATTCTGACAGCAAGATTCTGGCTGAAACGGCCACACATTCTGAAGAACAAACAGGAAGTACTGAGAACAAGAACCACCCACAGCCCACCAGCCCAGAGGGCCAGTCTGCATCTCGGGCATTCCCGGCCAGCATTCCTTCCTCTAGTGAGGGCACCGGGAAGGGCCCGCCCAGCTCCCGACCTCGAGGCTGCAGAGAGTGAAGGGTTACCCTCGGAACACCCCTTCTCCGCCGCCCCCCCTTGACCCTCCCGATCACCCAGACTCAGACAGGCGCCTGGAGGCCCTGGCCCCCGGGGCACACACATCACGTCAGCAAATCGGACGGTCACCTCCGCACCTACATGCTCCCCGTGGCCGCAGCCTTCCTGCAAACCGCACCCTTCACATCCAGTAGGTGCTGCCCTGAATGGTACCCAGGCAGCCATCCAGGACTGAGGGGCTCTCAAGCAGAGATAGTGGCTGGGGTGCCCTAACACCAAGGCCGCAATACCCCAATATGAGTCCAGCCCCGCAGGGTCTGCCCAAGCAGCAGGCTGGCCCCACCCTCCACAGGGACAGTGCAGGCCAGCAGACACCGGCCAGCCAGGCACAGGGGCAAGGCTGAGGCCCGGGTGGGCAGGGAAGCCCAAGGATGCTCAGCTGGCTGCACAATGCCAAGTGCCCGCTCTGCATTCAGAAGTAGAGGACCACAGAGCCCAGCAGGTGCAGGCAGAGGCCCACGCGTGCAGCCATGGGCCTCATGGAACACACATGCCTGTAGGTCTGTGTGCTCACACAGTGTCAGACACGACAGTTCCCACTCACCCACACTCACACACACGGCAGTCCCTGTGCACACACCCTACACACTCATCCACGCACACCCACACAGGCCCGTGGCTCACAGGCCCTCGTGGCACACACACCTGCAGGGAGCCGCAGACTGTGCCACCAGGAGGCAGGCCCAGGACGGGCCAAGCCCTGTGAGCGCACAGCCACATGATTCTGGGACTTTCCATCTAGAGGACATGACCCTTTGAGGGGAATGCAGCCTCTGGTGACTTCAGCCCCTGACACCCCGTCGTCACGCGGCTGGGGCTGGTCCTGGTCCAGCCTCTCTTCCCCAGAGACAGGGCTGCGTCAGAGCCATGGAGGCGCAGCAAGGAAAGGGCCCTGGGATAAAACGGGGGCAAGGTCACACCTGCGCCTCGCGAGCCCCGCAGGCACCAGCAGAGCCCTCCTGGGGCCAGCTCCCGTTACAGGCCGTCCGGCTGTGGTCAGCACCCTCCACTTATGAGGGAACCCAAGAGAGGCCTGGCGCGGCCCAGCTCCGCTCCCGACCATACTCGATCCTCCCCGTGACTGCGCTGCCCCCGCCCTGAGAGCCTGCCGACCCGCCGGCGCCAGGGACCTGCAGCCAGAGCCCAGGCACGGGAGGTCACAGCCACCTTCAAGGTGGGCCACTCCTGTTGAGGGAAACCAAGGCAGACACTCAGGGCCACTCTGATGTCCTCAAGGACACAGCAGCCTGAGGTAGACATCCCCTGACAGAAGCTCAAGCGGGGACAAAGCCAGGGACAGTGGCCCCAACCCCTCCAGCGTCCCCAGCATGGGGACAGCCCCAGGACACAGGCGCACTGACCAAGCAACAGGCCAGCGTGCATGTGACACCAACGACCCAGCCTCAGGCCAGTTATTCCGGCCACCTGTAAACAGGATGGAGCAGCTGACCCCTTCAGACCCTCCCCAGAGGGCCATGTGAGTGGACGTGGCCCTAATGGGGCTCTCCCAGGCGGAGGCAGTAAACGGCCCTCCTTGCTTGCACCATGACACACTGACCCAGACCCACAGCCCTGCACCCATCAGTCCTCTGAAGAATCCACCCAGGAGAGAGCAAGCAGAACCCGGGTGTGCCAGGGACCCGCTGGAGAGCGCCCCACAGACACCCCACACCCCCGAGGGCCCCACAGCAGCAGCACAGCCCTGTGGTTCACTCCTGGCAGGAGGGACAAAGACCCACAGCTGTGGACCCACCCAGGTGACAGCTGGCTGATCTGCAGTCAGACCCCCTCTGCAATCTCCCTCTGACTATTTGTGGTCACTCCTACACCCTGAGCTCACCACGCCCAGGAACCCCGACCCTGCCCACTGCCTGGACACTGTCTGTCCTCTCCTCAAGCCGTCCACTCCAGGCCCACTCGGCTGTTGGCTACAGAGCTCCCTCACCCCAGAGGAGGGTCTCCTTCCTGAGGCCCCAGCCACCAAGGGCTCCTGCCCCAGAGCAGCTGTCACTGCAGGAGGACCACCCCACCCAGCTGCCCAGCTGCCCCAAGGAGAGCGGTTCATACTCAACCTGAACTTCAAACTTTGCTCTCAGGGCTTAGGCCGCAGGCAGCTTGGCCCTCACACTTCAGCAGGCCTGCCTGCCAGCGACACAGGACCCCAGATGGCACACCAGCTGGACCGCTCCCTGCTGTTGGGAGGTCACCAGACCCACCACCACCCAACCGACACCCAGCTGCGCTGCAGACAGGAGAATCCTTCCATCCACAGCTCCCAAGGACAGAAGCCCCAGGAAAGCCATCTGACCCAAGGTCACCAGCCCTCAATACAGGGCCCAGGCCTGCCTGTGAGTCCCCAGGGCAGGTCCGGCAGGCTGCCCTGAGTCCAATGGACAGAGGTCCTGATGAGAGCATCTTCACTCCTATCTACCTCCCTGAGTGCCGTGGACAGGGTTCACACGCCCAGGCCCACTGCCAAGGTCTGTGACATTCACTGGCCACTGCAAGGACTTCCCATGGCAGCTGCTGCCCAGAGCCCTGGACACAACCTCACCCTTTCTCTGGGCAACCCCTTCTCCAAACGCTGCTGCCGACCACAGGGGGGGACATCTGGGGTCAGCTACCTGAAGAAAACCAGGACCCTCCACTTATGAAACCCAGCAGTACTACCCCCAGAGTGATGGACAGCCACATGATCCCCAGTGGCCTCCCAGGGTCCCTTGAGGCTCAGGGGACGTGGGTGTTCACACATGTGTGTGCATGCTAAGTGTGCACACATGCAGCTGGCTGCCCAGCCACGGAGTCCTGAGTGCACACCTAAGGGGCTGGGGACAGCAGCCACCCTGCAGGTCTGCCTGGCCCAGCAGCTGCTCACAGCCACGGCAAGGCCTCCCACAGCTCAGGGTGCCTCCTCCAGGCGAGGCCTCCTCTCAGGTGGGGGCCCTGCTCTACAGGGGCACCCTGGGACCCCGTGGTGTCACATGTGCAGAGGCTCCTCCTGGCGGGCTCCGAGCCTGACACACCCCAGGCCAGGGACTTCACACTCATCTGGGGCTGGAGTCCGCACTTCTGGGAGGCCAGCTGCTCATCCTTGTCACTAAGGGATCCCTGCTCGGGCTCTACATGGCACCTCGCCACCCCCACCCACCTCTCTGCTAGCACCTGGCCCCACCATCCCAGCATTCTGCACTCGCCTCCTTCTCGGCAGCCACCCTGACCCCCACCCCCTCAGACTCACTCATGACACCAGGGCTGCTTACTGGACAGACAACCCGGCCACAGGGAAAGGCAGGGGACAGCATCCAACACATGCATGCCCCTCTCTCTCCTTGGTGTGCACGCACGCACACACATGCATGCCCCTGCCACACCTCAAGACGCAGTGCCACCACCTCCTAAGGGCACGGCCTATTGCCTGGAGACAGACAGACAGACAGACAGCCAGGAACACAGGGAGCGCCTCCAGGGCTACCTGCTTCAGGTGCCTCCTTGTTCCCTGGGTTTGGTTTGGCCCTGGGACCCAGCCTCGGCTGTTGGGCAAGTGTTTGCCACTGAGCTACACCCCAGTCCCTCCTTTGGCTGTGGCAGCAACTTGGTGACGGCACGTTGGACCGCCTGTCTGGCCCCATATTCACAGACTGTCTCCCCAGATGCCAACCTCAACCCCAGCTCCAAGGGTTCACAACAGGGTGGTTTGGGGTCCATGCCCGCCTGTCCCTGCTCAGAACACCTCTGATCTCACTGTGACGCAGTCCTCCTGAGATCAGAGCGGCCACTTCCTGACCCTGCTCAGCAGGACAGGACCTGGACCCCTGTGCTGGCTCCCCTGATCCCCACTTCCCTAGCTGGCCAGACAGGCACAGCCTCTCATCACGGCTGGCAGCACCCCTCCAGGGCAGCACAGGGCATCACCTGCTGCCAGCCTGCCCCCAACAGGACCAAGGTGGCCGAGGACTGTGTCAGGGGCAGGGCTCACTTACAAGGGAGGCAAGAGCCCCGAGGTGACCCACGTGAACCCAACAATGGAGCACAAACCATGAAAACGGGATCCAGGCAGAAAAGGGACCCAGAAAGAGGAACTGGAACCCCGGGAGAGGAAGACTGAGCTAGGAGGCCAGGCTGGGGACAGAGCCGACCACGTAGCAAAGCCTTGCCAAGGGCCAGCACGGAGGCTCCTTCCTGAGGGAGGGCCTGGCACCTTCCCGGGCAGTCTCCCCACATCCCCCACAGCATCCCGAGACCTCAGCGGTGGCACATGCCTGGGGACGGCCAGTCTGTGCAGGCAGCAGGCCCTGGCCCTTCTCTGAGGTCAGAGAGGAAGTCCCCGCCCTCCGACACTCTGCACCACTCCCACCAGAAGCTAAGACTACTGTGCCTTCTCACTTTCAAGAGAGATCTCACACCAAAATAAAACTCAGGAACATTCTGTCCTGCAGAAGTGCTGATGGGCGTGGGGAGGCCAGAAGGACTTACTGCAGGGTGTGACCCGGGAGCAAGGGACCCCAGGCCATTCCAGAGCACAGGAGGGGTGGGCAGAAGCTAAGGATGTGGGAAGTAAAGCAGGAGGTGGGCGGCCCTTGTCTGCCCCTCCCCCTCCCAATCAATGTTCATCCGTTTTGAGGAGCAGGTTCCTCTGGGGGAGCCTGGGGGCTCCATTACCAACAGATACCACTCAGGCAAAGGGGACACCACTTCTTTCTTGGCTCTTAGGTGCCAGTGGCAGGCCTCACCTGGGTCCAAGCAGCGGGGAGGCAAGAGTAACGCTTCCACCACGGCTAGCTCTGAGAAATCGCCCTGGCCATCATGTCCTAAGGAACAGCAGCTGCCGGAAGCCCCGCAGGGCTGTCCAGCTCCTCCAGCCCTGCACGTCACAGTGCAAGAGGCCCCGGCTCGCTTGAGTCGGCTCACACAGGACCCTGGGTCCCAATCCCCCACAGCATGGTGCCTCCAAGGTCCACCTTCCCCACCACCACCCCAGGAGGCAGCCCAGAGGAGGGAAAGACCTGCGGTGAACACAGATGACTCCCAGCATCAGGGGGCTTGACCCTGTCCTGCAAGGACCCCATACCACAGGCCTCTGGAAGGCCCGGCTGGTCCCAGCTTCTGTAGGACTTGCCCACCAAAAAGAAAAGCGTGTGGTCCCTTCCCCTGCTGGCCACGGGGCACACCTGAGCACCAACTCTCAGCTGGCAGCCCCTATTAGAAATCCGGACACAACCAAGCAGATTCAAAGACCACAGCACAGCCACTCCCAGGGGCACAGGCAGCGGAATTCCAAAAACCTCTCCGTGGAAACGCAAAGCGCCCCAAGCCCCGGATGCAAGTCCTACAGGAGCTCCGCCAAATTTCACAAGTCCAGCTCAGACCATAAAAAGGGCATTAACAAGCACACAGGAGGCCCACACTTCCCGCCAGCACCCACGGTGAGCGTCCTCAAGCCCTCAGCGGGAACTGAGAGCAGGCAGATGGCAGCTGTGCTGAGAAGGGACAAGAACATGAGCAATGGGAAATTACCTCCGACTGAAACAAACACACTCAAGTTCTGGAGAGAAGTGAAGGCGGCCTTCCCTAGGCTCATGGATACCCAGGGAGGGTCACTGAGGCTCCTTCTGGGAACCCAGAGTGCAGCCCCAGAGACATGCCAGAGTGAGCTTAGCCTGGACAGAGCATATCCAGGAAAGAGCGGACTCACAGGCTCTGCCTTGACTCTCACCTAGTCTTACACCTCAGCCAGGCAACAGCCCTGACCAGCTCCAGCAAGAAGCATCAACCACCGTCTGTGCAGAAGAGCCTGGACAGCCAATCCCAGGGAGAGGGCACCAAGGGAGGTGGCAGGACTGACCATGTGTGCTGGGCCACTTCACAGCGTGGACCCCTATCCCACGTCTGCTGGCTCCTGAGGTGTGTCCAGAGCAAGCACCCAGACAGGGGCAACAAAGCTTCTGAGGCCAACCAGCTGCAGGACTGTCCCTTGACGGGCCTGCACTCTTCCTCTGCCACCTCTGGAGCAGGGAGCTGAGTCCCCAGCATGATGTCCACACACTGTGCACTGGGTCCTCTCACTTCTAAACAGCCCCAGAAGGAAGGCCCTGGGGCCCCAATTTCCAGAGAGGAGCTGAGACCCACAGATGAAGTAGCTAGCCCAAGGTGACCCACCATCTGCAGCAGGGAAGCCAGACTTAGAGCTGGGATGGAGGGAGCTGGGATGGAGGGACCCGGACGGGGAGACTTCCAGGCCATCCCCACCCACAGAAAGTGAAAGTGCCAGAGAGCTGGGATTCCAGAACAAAGAGCAAAAGGGGGACACTGGCGCCAGGGGCCCGTCCTCAGTCCCCCAAGGACTACTGTCCTTCCTCAGGTGACCCCAGGGGAGGTCTGGCTTGTCCAAGGTCGGGCAGAGGCAGAGCTGGGATCCCAGCCCGGACTTATCTGCGGCCCTGGCCCGGCCAGGAGTGAGGGAAGGCAAGACAACGGGTAAGAAGCACTCTGGCATGCCACCACCCAGGGGTCCGCACCCACTTCCCACCCACCAGGTGCCACCAGGGGCCTACACACACACACACACACACACACACACACACACACACCCGCGTTTCCATGGCTACCTCCAACAGCTCTGCCCCTCCTCCCCCGTCCCAGCCAGAGTTGAGAGAGAAAAGTGGCTTCCGGTGCCCCTGGCCCGGGTGCCCAGGGGCCAGCCACGCTGGGGAGCCTGGGTCCCGGCCCTGGCAGGCCCTGCGCCGGCCGCCGGGCTTGGGGCGAGGGGATCTGCAGGCAGGGGACACCGGGAAAGGAGCCGAGGGAGAGTGGCGGCCAGGGCGGCAGCCTGCGCCCCGCCTCGGGGGGCTGCGCGGCCCGGTCACCCCTCCTGCTGGGCCGCCCCGCCAGCCACCGCCCGCCCCAGGCCGCTGAGCGCGGCAGACCGGCGGGAGGCCCGGCCTCCGTCTTTGTCCGGCGGCAGGTGCGGTCGCGCTCACCCGGGCTGGGGCAGTCGGGCTCCGCGCCCTCGGGGACCCCCGGCGCCTCCGCCAGCCCGGCCGCCTCATCCACGCCGCCGTCGGCGCGCGCCTCCACGGGCACCACGGTGAAGTTGGTGGGCATGGCGCCGCTGCCCTGCGCGCTCCGGCCGGGCGCAGCCGCCGCTCTGCCGCCGGGACCCGGGCGCAGGGGCGGGGTCCGCCCGGCCCGCCCCGCCCCGCCCCGGCCGCACGTGACCTCACCTGCCCGCCCCCGCGGCCCGCGGAAAAGTTTGCCCGCTGCCGGGCTGCTCCACAGCCGGCCCGCGATCCCGCTGCCCACCCCCACGGGCGGTTCACCCGCCCGCGCCGCAGGCCACGCCCGCCTCTAGGCCGAGACCCACGCTGGCGAGGCCGACCCCTCCCGCTTCGGACCTGCTCAGGCCCCTGGCCTGGCTCGGGGCCCTCCCAGCCTGCCCGAGCAAGGGATCCTGGGTTAGCCTTGGGACGGGGTCCTCTGGAGCTTGCCCCACCCCCGGCGCCCTGTTAAGATACTCGCGAGAGGGATGTGACCGGGACCGCCCCGTGCCCCAGACTCATTGTGTCTGCGGCGGGAATGCTCTGCGACCCCGCCCTAAGGGACCCTTGCTCCGTGTCCTGGGGATACAGCTTCCTTCATCTCTTCCCGCCTTGATCTAAAGAAGCTCCACGAAAAGGAACCCCGGGCTCCCGACCCCCAGGTCACAGCACTGGCCTTCCCCTGCCGGCACCTGGTCAATTTTTCAGTGAATGACTGGTGGAGAAGTGGAAACAACCAGATGCCCAACAGTGGAGGATTGGTCTAACATGCCACGCTCGGGTGCAAGGAAGTGCCCCAGAGACGTTAGGCTGTGTAGCACAAGTGCAGCAGGGTGGCCAGAGGGTGCACTGGGAAGCACCTGTTTGGTGGGGTGCACCAGAGGCAGCTGCCAAGCTAGCAACTGTCCGGGGCGTGGGAGTTACAGGGCTCTGCATTGTGTTCTCTCTGATGCCCAAACAATAGAAAACAAACTCAGAAAAGCCGTCTCCAGGGAAAGGCCAGGAGCACCCAGGGTGACAGCCCTTCTGCACCCAGCAGGTCCCCTGCCTAGCACCAGCCTCTGCAGAGGCACAGTGCAGTGGCCTGGGCCACATGCCCACTCCCACTCTCTGTCAGGAGCCCCTGGAGTCCAGTGGGAGTTAGGTGAGGGTCGGCTGGACAGAAAATGGGAAGAACCGTAAGATGCCACTGAAGCCGACTTTGCGAGATGACCTGGTGCCGAGGGCCCTGCAGCAGAAGCGCCCCTGAGTCTGTGTCAGATCTGCCCTGGGTCACCAGACAAGGGCTCCCTAGTGCAGCACTGACCACCTTCTCCCAGCTACCCAAAGCTATTCTTTTATTTTTTTCAAAAACAAGAATTTCATGATTTATTATGTATTTTACAAAGAACTAGAAAGAAGAGAAAGATTTGAAGTTTCCCAGTATAGAGAGATGAGAAGTGATTCAGGAGGAGGAAAGGCTAATTGCCCTGATTTATCATCACATGGTATGTTAAGAACAATCCTTGCACCCCACGTGTGTTCAACCATGCAGGTCAGTTTACAATAAAAATGAAGAATAAATAAAAGCAAAAAGGGGTGGACAGACCCTCCCAGCAGGAGGGCTGTGGGGACAGGAGGAGCCTTTGGCTGCCCTGCAAGACCTGGACTCCAACTGAGGAGGCCTGCTGGGGGTGGGAGCCTCCTGCCTAAGGCCAGGTGGTCTCCTGGGGCCCTGTGACAGCCACATCTGCTGCAGCTCAGGGGCACAGCAGACAGGTGCAGCAGAGGCCCACGCCCGCCCTCCAGCTCCCAGCAGGGACAAGGCATCCTGCTCTCTGAAGTTAGTTGACTGTGGACTCTAAAATTCTGGCCTGCGCTCTGCAGAGCTGACGTCACCAGGGAAACCAGCAGATGAAGAGTGGGCCTCACCAAGGTACTAAGCAGACAGTACTGTCCCCAAGTACCCCAGTTGGGTTGAGGACTATGAAGGTCACCACTGGGACAGGTGATAGAATGTGGGGTTCACTGTACTATCACTGTACATTATGGTGGGTGTAGAATTTTTCCAAGTAGAATAATCGCATAACTCCAGGTAAATGGCTCTTATTTCAGTGTAGCCAGTGACTGGGTCCTGAAAACACTGGTCTCCAGGTGCACCCCGCTCTGCAGGCAGGTCTCCTGGGCCTGCAGGACCCTCACTGGGGCAGATACCTAACCTGCTGCAATTGGGCCCCGTAGATCCACCTGGCCAGAGGCCTCCAGGTGAGTCCTTGAGTAGGGATCAAATCCCCAAGCCAGAGGCAGGAAATAGCAGGAAGTAGAATCTGGACACAGAGGGCAGATGGCTGCCTGCTGTCCTGGAAGACCTTGTCAGGGCTTTACTTTGCGTTTGAGAAAAGCAAGTAATTCCAAAAGAATGGCCAGAGACCTCCTCCCACTAAGCCAGCCCCACTGCTGCCCTCCTTAGCAGGCCCTGGTCAGGCTCTCCCCACCCTGCAGGCCTCTGGCCTTCTCTCCAGTCCTTGTTCATGTCAAGTGATTTAAATTTTTGCACTGATATTCGTATCACAGCAGGGACAAATTGAAGGCATCTCATTTCTTTTAGTGTCGGCCACACAAACACTGTTACCTCTGGTGCTGTTCTTGTCTTTCTCCGTCTTACAGTGCTAAGGATGGAACCCAGGACCTCAGGCAAGCTAAGCAAATGCTCTACCACTGGGCTACATCAGTGACTTTTCTCTCTCTTTTTTTTCCCCCTAAGTTACTACTTTTGGAATAAGTCCTGGACAAAGGTCTGGTGTCAGCTGGGGAGGCCACGCCAGACAGAGTCCAAGGGGCTCACCTGGGTGCAGGGCTGCAGGAAAGGGAGGAATGCCTAAGGCCTGAGACAGGAACTGTGGGACATAGCAAAAGTGCAATCAGGCTAAGAGGGAAGTGCCCAGGAGCCCTTGGAATGCAGGAAACCCCCATGAACCTTTGAAATGTAAAGCAATCATCAGCAAGCAAAGCAGCCCACCTTGTGTCCTTAGCCTGTGCCCCTGGCAGCCCATGCCCCTGCCTGCCAGAGGTAGGTAGCATGAGGCCGGGGCAAAAGGGTTGAGAGTTCCAGACCAGCCTCAGCAACTCAGCAAGGCCGTGTTTCAAAGTGAAAAAAGGGCTGGGGGTATGGCTCACAGTCCCCAGCAATCCAACTACAAAGGACAGTGAGGGCCAGGCACAAAGGCTGGAGAAAGTGTGGCCTGCGGGCTGTGCCCAGGCTCACCTTGGCCAGGCCTTAGCCATGACCCTGTAGATATGAGCACACCACATGGAGGGTTGCTCCCTCCTCCTGGCTGCTGCTCTCCCCTGAATGTGCACATTTTACTTTACCCCAAAAATGCCTCCTCAGAGATAGCCACATTCTCCCTCCAATGTGTCCCACTGGTGCAGGCTGAAACTCTTCTTTGTCACATGTCATAAATCTCACTTGTCCTAAGTCAGGTTCCCCCCCCCCCCCCGGGAAGGGACACTTTATACTTTGAATACAGCCCTTGCTGCTCTGCCACTGCGACTTATTATGGCTGGGGGTGGGGAGTGGGGGGAGACCACTGGGCATTGAACCAGGGCCTTATGCGTTCTAGGTAAGCACTCTACCAACTGAGCCACATCCCCAGCTCTGCAGCTTCCTTTTAAAATGGACACATTTCTTTCTCCTCCTCTCTCCTGCTCCTCCCTAATCTCTCCCCTCCCTAATCTCAGAGGAAACTCATTACCTTTCTTCCCCATCCCAGGCAGAGTGACCTGTCCCTGAGCACACACCCACCATAGGGATGAAGTCATCCAGACTTGGGGATGGCACCAGAAGATTCAGAAATGACTGTCTCCCAAATTAACAAGTGGATCACACTCCAACAGAGAACATGGGAATGTAGCCCTTGAGTCACCCTTTAACTGCCCCTGGTCCTGCTGAGGGGCAGAATCACAGCCTCTGGGACAGGAGCCCCCTGTGTCTCTCCTTTGCTAGCAAAGCAATAAACCTTCTTTTTCCTTTTTCTCAAAACCATGTCCTCGTTACTGGATTGGCACCAGAGACTAGGACGAAGGTTGTGGCAACAGTCACGCAGGCAGTCAAGGGCCTGGGGCAGGCACTGCCGGGCAGCCAAGGCGGGTGCTATGCTCCCACACCTCATCTCCACCCTTCCACCCAGCAGGGACCTAGGCTGGGCCCCACCCTTCTCTGGAAGGCTGCCTTCAGGGTGCAGGCTGGCAACACGCCCTGTGGCTCCAGGGTTCCCTGTGGAGAGTTCCTGGAATGGGTGAGATGGGGCCTGGGCAAAGCCCGTGAAGGGCAGGCTGGGGGCCACTGACCTCCGGTAGGCCACCTGCTCCCTGTTGCTGCCCCTCTCCTGGCCACAGCACACTCGGACCACTGCCCGGCACGTCTCCAGTATACCTCTTTGTAGCTAGGGTCAACTCTGGCCTTTCCGCCCAGTGGACATGTAAAGCCGTCCTCATCCTTGAGGCCCATCCAGACAAGGTCTTGGGAGAAAGGAGAACTAAGTTTCGTTGCTTTGCTAGCAAAAGAGAAACACAGGGCGCTCCTGTCCCAGAGGAGGCTGTGACTCCGCCCATCAAGGGAACAGGGGGCTGTTGTAGAGGTGATTCAGAGAAAATGGGATTAGTGAGGACAGATTAGGGAAAAGAAGAACATCAGGAGAAGGTGAGGGAAGAGAAGATCAGGGAAAAGAAGATCAGGGAGGAGGGATCAGAAGATCAGGGAGAAGAAGGTTGGAAAAACATGTAAGTTTCAAAGCCGCAGGGGACACAGTGAAGCACGGAGTGAACCCCTTCAGCTCTCAGTTTCTCTGCTCAGTGGATGCTCCTGGGCAGAGGGAGGCCGGCCCACCCTGTGGGCTCCATGGGAGGCCCCCTGGAGCAGAGGCCCCCCGGGAGGGCCCAGGCTTGCTGCACTCCTGCCATGGGGGGCTGCCAAACACGGACTCCCTCAGGAGCAGGGCTGCGGGACCCTCTGTGGCCTCCACGCTCCTCCCAGCAATCAGCTGGCAGGGGAGGGCTATTAAAATGGCACCCTCTGTACCGGAAGGCTGTTGAGGGCGGAGAAGCAGACACAGGAGCACAGGGCGCCTCGGTGCAGTGACCAGCAAGGCCTGAGCTGGATTCTGCAAAGCCACAAGGAAAAGCCAGAACTGGAGGAAGAGGCAAAGCCCCAAAGGACCCTCCACAGGGGAGTCGTGCAGTCGGCTGCTCCCCAAGGTCCCACAGGCCAGTCAGGGATGGCCACAGTTGGGGCAGCTCCCTGCAGCCAACCAGCCGAGTGAGTGCTGCGAGGGTGCTGAGCCCGTGGACGCCCCTGGACCAGCAGGGCCTCCCCCAAGTGCAGCTGCCCTAGAACACTGTGAGGCAGGGAACCTGGACACTGAAGGCACCTCTCAGTCACGGCCCAGAAATCCCACCCCCAGCAGACACGGAGACACCAGGACACTTGGCAGCCCAAGCCGGATCCGCCCCACTGGGACAGTGTCACCAGCAGGGCAGTGGCGAGCAGAACAGAGGGAGCCTTCAGCAGGGCCCACACAGTGGTGCAAGCAGGGCCACAGCCACTCACAGCGGGGACTCCCTCACGGCCCCACTGAGGGGTGGCACTGTCCACCCACAGCACAGAGAAGGGGACCTAGCTAGCCCCAGGGCAGCAGCTCCACGGTGAGTGCCAGGGCAGGCCAGGGCGATGCTTGGACCTGGGCAGGGAGCTCTTGGGACACACTTGCAGGAACGGGCTGTCCTTACTGGGAGGAGAGGGTGGGTGCAGCCTGGGAAATGGTGGTGCTCAGCCTGTGCCCTCCAGGGCACTGCCTGCCTGGCACCCTCACCTGTGCCCTGCACCACCTCCCGCACATCCCCAGAGCCCTCGCTTTCCTGGTGACGAGATCTGGGTTGTTCCTGACACATACCACTGTCAACCAGAAGAGGCGAGTAGCTGATATTGGTTAAGTCACAAAGCCAGCGAGGTGCCTGTCAGGGCCTGGAGTTCCCCACACAGCATTCAAAACCTTCCCCCAGCCCAGTAAGTATCTGCCCCGGAGGCCGTCACCAAGTCTGCCAGGGCCTCACCTGCTCCCTGCATAGCTCGCAGCCTCGCTGGCCAGGGTGGAGGCCAGCATCCACACCCGAGTGTCCTGCTCCTCCATTCCAGCCCGGAGCCCTCTGGCTTACCAACACACCAGCACTCACCTGCAGCAGACGCTGCTCCGAGCCCCTTGTGAGCACCACTCAACTAATCATGGAAGAGGAAATGGCAAGCACCTGTAGGCACAATAATATGCTTCACTGACCAGCCCCCAGCTCAGTCCTGCATGCAGCACCAGCTCCACGCTGGGCACACGAGTGGGGCCCCAGGACCAGGGCTCCGTCTGGACTCAGGACCTGTGGGGGTGGCCCTGGCCTCCCCACTCCTGAGCCTTGTCTGCAGGCCTGTGCTCAAGCAGGCAGCCAGACCTCCTGGGATGGTGTCCCCACCTCCATCTGGACATCCTCCAGACTGCGTTTCTTGGATAATTAAATCTGCATTGAATCACCCATCCTCTCCAAAGGGGGCCTGACCCCTGGATGAGTGGCCCTCTGACCCTGGGGAAGCCAGAACCGCCTGCTCGCAGGGCTGTGGGAGGGAGGAGCCAGGTTAGGGGACGGTTCCAAACCTACTGAGGGTCAGACCGTTGGCCAGTGTCCACTGCATGGTGTAGATCATCCAGCACTGTGCTGCAGCCCCTGGGGGATGGCCATGGACACTGTTTCCAGCGCTGCCTCAGGTGGTTGCTGAGGAATGTCCACTCACTTGGACTCTGTTTCCCTTTTTTCAGTTTCATTTTTCTTTTTAAAAACCAGTGCCCAGGGGCTGGGCTGGGGCTCAGCAGTAGAGCGCTGGCCTTGCATGTGTGGTCACTGGGCTCCATCCTCAGCACCACATAAAAAAATAAATAAAATGAAGGTATTGTGTTCCCTACAACTAAACATTTTTTAAATCAGTGCTCGTCATCATACATAACAGTGGAACTTGTCACTAGGTATTTGCACATGACATGACCACAAGATTTAGTCAGTCCCATTCCCAGTACCTCCCTTTCCCTTCTGTCTTTCCTGATGTCCCAGAACACCTCCCCAAGAGAAGCCTGTGTCCTAACAAGGCCATGCATACAGGTGGAAGAGAAATGCATCCCAACAGCTGCATAAAACCCAGCACAGAATCCAGTAAAACACAGAAAACCAGGTAACACGACACCCTCCAAGGTTCATGATTGCCAGCAACTGACTTCAAGGTACAGAAACTGACAAACTAGCAGATAAAGCATGATTACTAAAGTGATCTGTGAATTCCAAGACAGCACAGGATCTCAACGAGGAGTTCAGTGAAGAGGTAGAGATATGGAAAAGGAACCAAACAGAAACCTTGCAAATGAAGGACACAACAAATCAAGTTAGATGTTCAGCTGACAGCAGAAGACAGAATCTCAGAGTGGAGGACAAAGGGCCAGACTGGGACATTCGGACAGCGTTGAAGAAAACATGTCCTGTGCCCAGAAGGTAGGAGAACCCTGGTTCGAGGCCAAGAGACCAGACTTCAGAATCACAGGAATCAAAGAGGATCCTGAGATGCAGGCTGAGGCTTTCACTTTTAAGAAAATTTATCTGTTTACTTGCAGTAAATATAAATGACATGAAATTTGCAAGAAACATGGGGAAATGGTTAAGAAATCTTCACCATTCCAGAGTGGACAGTTGTTGGCATGGCCCTGACACCCAGGATCCCAGTCCCTACCATCCAGCTGCAGAGAGCTTCCTCTTCCCAAACAGGAACTCTGCCCGTTGCCATCTCTCCCCCACCTTCTAGGCCAGAGCCCTCCGCCTGCCTTCATCCCCGTGAATGTGACAACTCCGGGGCCTCACAAGAGGGACTTGGACAGCATCTGTCCCTTCCTGGCTGGCCTGCTCTCCAGCACATGTCCTCGAGGCCTGTCATGCTGCAGGACGGTCAGAGTGTCCTTCCCTGTCAATCGATACCCTTCTTCCATATGTACACTCACCCGCTGAGGGACGCTGGGTTGTTTCCACACCAGGGCTGTGTGAACGATTTGATTTGATGAAAGATTTCCCCACCTGGGGTGATGGCGGGGTGATGCCCAAGGTGCGTTTAAAGCATGGGACTGCCTTTGTAGAGAATCCCCCACACAACTGGTCTGGGAGGGATGGGGATGCAGCAGGGGCTCTGCCTGCTGGGGGCGGGGGGGAGGGGCACAGGGGGGACTGCTCCCCCTCCCCGCCCAGGGGCTGACCTCTGGCACCCTCTGCGTTCTGTAATGTGGGCCAGCACTGTCAGACAAAGCCCTTCATGACCATTTAAATTAACCAGCTGCCCCTGTCCAGAGATAATCAGGCCCCATCCAGTGCCCCGGCATGATCTCTGTCCTATTATTACCCCAGCACAGATAAAGTGGCACACTCTGTGCCAAAGGGCACTCCGCATGCTGTGGACAGGCAGGGTCAGGGGGCTTTCAGAATCCCTCGAGGGAGGGGGCTCTGGGACCCACCCAGAGAGGCACCCCCAGTGTGCAGGGCAGAGGTCCTGCAGGGACCCCAGCCCAGAGAAGGGGACACGGGAGCCACCTGGTAGCCCTCCAAGGCCAAGGTGCTGACCCAGGATCCCAGCAGAAGAACCCCAGATAGTGGGGAGCGTCACCTAGCCAGACCCTGCACCCTGAGGCGCAGCTGCTCAGCCAGGCCACAGGGCCAGCTCAGGACGCGGGCACCAGGGTTGGCGGCCTGCTGCTCTCAGCTTCACGTCCCTTCCTGTGCCTGAAGCCAGTGGGCATGCTGTCGGCCACGGACACCAGCAACTCAGCTGTAGGTACTTCTGCCAGGTGCCATCCAAGCTGGCTTCCCACCTCCTCAAGTTCCAAACTTAAAATTTTGCTTGGAAAAACTAAGGAAAAATCAGGTTTTTAAACATTGTCTCCTATCATTCTGTTCTGAGCAGAGGGACGGGAGCAGGTTGCCTCGCTGTGGCTGAGTTGGAGACTCTGGGGGGGTCAGTCACCTTATTCCAACCTTGAACATTTGGCTTGGATCCCAGGAGAGCAGTTGGATGAACACAGCTAAATCCACGGCTATTGACGGAGAAGTACGGGGGTGCAAACGCTGCAAGTCGTTGGTTTCTATTTCCTCAGGGCAATGAGTTAAAAATAGAGCTTAAAATGGCCTTGATGTCCACTGAAGTCCACCCACAGCACGTGCCGCTCATGGCTCGGACCCACGACACCAGGCAGACCTGCCCACTACGCAAACTTGCCCCTCCTCAGAGACTTGCTCCACAGTCACAAAGGCCCTGAGTGCTGAGAGTTTCCTGAGAAGAATCTCCTTCCCAAGCAGGGCCGGGCTGGGGTGTGGCTCAGAGGCAGAGCACTTGCCCCAGGCAACAGAGCCTGGTTCCAGCCCCAGCACAACCACAAAAAGAAACAAACCCCGGCCCAGGGGCTGCCTGCCTGCCACACTCTGCCTGGAGGAGCAAAGGCACGACGGGCAGAAAGGCAGGAGCCGTGGGAGGCTGGCCCAGGAGCCCTAAGCTACAGGGAGACGCAGCAGGAAGCCCTGGGTGCTGCTGGACACTGACCAGCCTCCCAGGGCTCCCTGGAGGGCGACTGTGGACAGGTTAACGTGCGGCACACTTCCAGAGGCTGGAGGGCAGGCTGCACGCTCCACCGTGAAGAACCTGAGTGTTTGCCTTGCGAGATTGTGTTGACTCTGACTTGAACATTACACAAGGCACCCCATTAACGTGGCCGGGTCTGTGTTCCTAGGTATCAGTTAAATGGACGTAATTAAAAATAAACAGACAAAAACAGGTTGTGACTCTAGCTCTGGCCACAGCAGAGTTCCTGCCTGAGATTGTCCCAGAGAGGGCAGAGTCCAGACAAGAGTGGAAAGATACTGGCAAAGCACACAAAGGAGACAGCTGCCAACCTGCATTCCCACCCACCAACATGCTCATTCAAGACAAAGGCAAAGAGTCAGCGAGGTGGCGCCCATCCCAGTGGCTCAGGAGGCTGAGGAAGGAGGATCTCGAGTTCAAAGCCAGCCTCCACAAAATCGAGGCACTAAGCAACTCAGTGAGAGCCTGTCTCTAAATAAAATACAAAATAGGTCTGAGGACGTGCTCACTGGTTGAGTGCCCCTGAGTTCAATCCCTGGTACCCCACTCCCAGTGGGGGCGGGGGAGGTAAAATCAAGACATTTCCAGACAAACAAGGCGGCGGTGTGTGTGTGGTGTGGGGGGTAGTATATCCCAAGCACCGAATCTCTGCGCACAGCCTGCAGACAGGACTGAAACTACAGCCCAGGAGCACCGAGGAGCTCTGGGATGCTCACCTGCCTCACACGTTGTGGAAGTCCTACTTACAGCTGACCTGAGCAAGTCAGGCCTCTGTTCACACAAACGCTGGGGCCACAACTCTGAGAATATAGAATGTATGTCAATAAAGAATACACCCTTAACCCAAAGCAGGAGAGAGGGAGGATGGCCCCAGCAGGTTACAGCCCCAACACAGCCAACCCAAGCGCCAAGAGAAAGGCGCTTCCCTGGGAGCTCCGGAGCTCGCAGCACCGCTAACACAGGTCCAAAACTCAGCCCCTGGTGGAGTCGGAGGAGCTGGGACGGCACGGAGCAGCAGGGACCCAGCTCACAGAAGCCTGTGGTGGCACCTGGCACCACAGCTCTCACCTCCAGCAGCCCAGAGCCAAGGGACCATTCCAGCCGGCTGCCAAGAAGTGGTAACGGAGAACACGGTCTCTGGGCATGAGGAATGGAGCAGAAAATCAGCAACACCTCCAAGAACCCAGGCTAAAGGAGCCGTCTAGAGCCACACCAGAGTGGACACGCAGCCTATGAAGACCGTCAGGTGTGGCTACGCTGTGCGTGACAGTACCGTAAAGCTGGAGAGACTGCATGGTGTCTGGCCAGGCACCCACGGGAGTCCAGCCCCCGGGAGCAGTACAGCCCCCAGGTACAGTCACGCACAGAGTAGCCACACCTGACGGTCTTCATAGGCTGCGTGTCCACTCTGGTGTGGCTCTAGACGGCTCCTTTAGCCTGGGTTCTTGGAGGTGTTGCTGATTTTCTGCTCCATTCCTCATGCCCATGTGATGGACCTTGTGGGAATCGGAGTCTTCACCAAGGTTCAGTTGAGATGAGGTCACACTCACACGGGAGCCCGATGGACCCTAACCCGGGGCCTGGTGCCTTTGCAGGAAGAGCTGCAGACAGAGGGAAGTCAGGGGAGGCAAGATGGGTACAGAGTGGAGGCGGGGGGTGCGTCCATACGCTCAGGGCACCTGGGGGCCCAGAAGGGCCAAGAGGCAGGAAGCAGCTGCCCCTGTGGAGCTCTGGTCGCCTTTCCCTCTGCCCAGAGTCGCGAACTCTAAAGAAGACCCCGTCAGGACTGCGACAGCAGTTGCCCGTCAATACTGACGGGAAAGGAGCTGGGGAATGGTCCTCAGGCCCAGGATGGGGCGATCTTGAGGGTGCAGCACGGTGGCCCAGGCCTTTCCAGCCTTGTTCTGCGACTAAAAGTGGAGTGAGGCCGGCCACCCTGTCATCCCGCGACTCAGGAGTCAGGCAGGAGGGTCACAGTTCATCGTCAGCCTGGGCAACAGAATACAAAGAGGCTCCGGGTGTAGCTCAACGGCAGAGCACTCTGGGTTCAGTCCCCGTACTGGGAAACAAAAGGAAAGGAGGGGGTGGAATGGTGTCTAACTGGCAGGGAAACCATGTGTCTGTCTAGAGCCTGTGGGGCTGGCCCAGGAGACGAGCCACGGCAGGTATTCCAGCAGAGGGGAGCCCAGGCCCAGGGAAGAAGGCCACCTGTGTCCACAGCCTTCCTGCCCACTGTCCCTGCTCCTCCTCTCCCCCCACCGGGCCCTTTGTATCTGCCCTCGAATGGCCTCCCTGGGGAGGGAAGTCCCCCTCTCCTCAAGTTTCCAGCCCTGAATGAACCGGCCTCCCTTGCAGGGCCAAGCGGACCATCTTGGGTCTTGGGTCTTTGTTTGGCAGCCCTGGAGATAAACCCAGGGTGCTCTATGGCTGTGCCACACCCCCCCCCCCCCTTCACTTTTTAATCTAAATTGCCCGGGCTGGCCTGGATTTGGGGACGGAGAATTCTTTTTCTTTTTTCGTGCTGAAGATTGAACCCAGGGGTGCTTGACCACTGAGCCCCATCCCCACTCCTTTTCGTATCTTATCTAGAGACAAGGTCTTGCTCAGTTGCTTAGGGCCTCGCTAAGATGCTGAGGCTGGCTTTGAACTTAGGATCCTCTGCTTGGAGAATTTTTTAAGCAGAAGGAATGTCACTCCACTGTGTGCCATCAGAGCCATACCTGTCACCAGGGCACTGAAGCCAAAGCTCAAGGAGGCACGGTGCAGGTGCAGGTAGCATGGCGAGCATGTGGCGCTATCTGCATGACTGCAGCGGGACACGGGCCTGTGCTGAGTGCTCACATGGGCATCCTAGTCCTGCCACACCAGGACCAGACCCTGCAGGCGGCTCAGAGTCCCGCACTGAAACTTGACCCTCCTCAGGTGAGGAAGTGTCGGTGGAAGAGAGGTCACCATGCTGGCCAGGAGCCACAGGGGCCACCTGGGTTCTCTGGGGCCGTGGGAAGAGCCCTAGTGCGAGGTGTGTGAGCAGGACTCTGCCACCACTCTGGCTGCAGAAAGCAGACTCCCAGGCTTCTCCTGGAACCGGCACAAGTGTTGCACATGCCTGCACATTCACACCCATGACTGCCCCTGCTGCCTGCCCGCACAGGGAAGGCTCCTGTCACCCTGGCAGCCCACGGCTCCCTGCCCTCTGCCTGCACCCGGCTTTCCCTCCCTCTCCAGGGCACAGGCATGCCTGCTAGCGCAGGGCCAGGGGTGACCTCCAAGATACAAGCCATGGCCTTGGGCCCTTCTCAGAGCCAACGCACTCCTGCAAGCTGCAGTCACGGCCCCCACCCAGGGCCTGCTCAGGACACGAGACACTTCTTCAACGGGCCTCCCATGGCCACTGCTGCTGGCCCCTCTGTCTATCCTCCTGGGCCAGCCGGGGCAGCAAGGAGCAGCCTCACACTCCAGGTGAAAGCCCACCCACTCCTCCTCAAGGGTAGAGTGCCCTGGGACCTCAGCAGTGCTCAAGGTGTAGGGACAGGCAGGCTCCGTCCTGAGGCCCAGTCTCCAGGGACCTGAGAACCTTCAGGACTTCTCCTGGTGAAGGGGCAGAGGCGGTACCAGACCCTCCTGTTCCCTCTGCCCTCCCTGTGATGTGTGCAATTCAACTAGGAAGTCACTGGTGGGCCCAGGAGGAGGGGGACGTGACCCCAGGTGCCCAGCTGGCATCGACACCTCCACCAGCAGTGCAGTGGGCACCTCCAGCTTCCTGAGCACCACAGAAGGCTCAGGAGCCACCCATGGCTCAGGGAGGAGCTGCAGCCGGGCTCTGCTGGAAGGTGACCTCTGGACAGATTGGACAGGAAGGAAATCTAAGATACAGGCGGAGATTACATTCAGCAAGGCAGAGCCCTGGGGGCGAATGGAACCTCCCGAGCCTCCTCCTCTGCCCCACACGCTGGCCTGAGCAGCGGACACCTGCACTCTGAGACTCACTCTTCCAATCAGGGTGCGCAGCCTCGCAGCCCCAGGGTCCCTGCCTGGGCAGCACGGGGTGCCTGGTCCTGGAGGCCACGGAGGCCCCATGCCCCCGAGGTGATGCAGGGGGTTCTGCAGAAGCCCCTCCCTCTGAGCCACACTTCTGGGTTTTGCTGATGGTCATCAGGTCATGGCACAGCAGCTGCAGGAGCCGTGGACTGCCGCTCCCTAGGAATCAGAGAAGAGTCTGTGGTGTCTCTGGGACAGCGATTCCGTGCGGCCCAGTGGCCCCTTGATGGCTTGGCCACTCTCGGGCTGTGGCATGATGTCCCTGTCCTCCTGATGCCCTCACTCGGTGTCCTCTGCTCTCCTGGCACTGGCCAGCTTCCTCAGACCACCTGTCACCCCACCCTGGACCTCCCTCCTGGGTGGCCTCCCCGCCCTGGAACAATGAGCCACGGCTGGAGGTCAGCGGTTCGTCCCCCCCCCCGCCCCGGCTGCTTCCAGGAAACGGCCACACGGCACGAGACCCTGCGAACCCACTTCCAGGCTAGCGGACGCCACTGTCATGCTGGGTGGTCCCCGGGCACCCGGTGAGGGACTCCTCCACAGCAGGGCTCCAGCCAGGTGAGAAGGGTCGCATGGAGCCCGCTCCACAGCCAGCACACAGCGTGAGGAAGGCCTGCACTGACCCCTCAGACACAGACAAGGACAGCCTTCCACCTGGCCCTCAGGCTGTGGCTGGCAACATGGAAGCCACAGCCCCCTCTCAGGGTTCCGCAGGGCCCAGCCCCGGGGTCAGGTGAGGGCCACTCCTGGCTCACCAACCTGCCCTCCTTGTCCTCGTCCTTGGGCAGAAGGGCCAGGCTGCGGGCACTGCTTTCTCAAGGGTACTCCTGGCACTGACCCCCCCAGGCCACACCTCACTGTTACACTGGGGTTAAGGATGGACATAGATGGGGACCAGGGCATGTCTCCCAAGCTGGGCAGAGGCCAGCATGTGGCCCACCAGTGGGATGCCTGCGCCTCCGCTGCCCACTGAGCCACACTCCCTCTGGCTTGCACGTGTCCAGGTTCCTGGGACCCACACCCCCACACATGACCATCAGGAAGTCTCGGTGCTTCTGAAGTGAACCTCCAGTGAAACATTGACCTGAGCTGGGCCAAAAGCCCCAGCCCGGCTTCCGAGTTACGCCCGTCTCTAGGTGTGGGCAGAGTCCACTGGCGCCACGGTGAATGTGGTCAGGGCTGCCCAGGGACACGGCCAGGGCACCGGCCCAGGGCACCGGCCCACCCAGACCTGCCTCCTTAACCCAGCCCCCGATTTATAGGTCTGCAGCACCCCAAGGCGAGGCTCGAGGCTGGGGTCTCTTGGGGAGGGTCATCGGCACCACCCGATGGAAGGGGGGGGCTTTGGGCATGGGGAGGGCGGGGTCTCTGCGGGCTGGTCCTGGCCCTGCGGGCTGAGCCTGCCCGTGGGTGTCAGAGCCCCACTCTGGTCGCCGGGTCCTGAGCCCCCTCTCAGGCCTGGCTTGCTGTCCTGTACCAGGACATGGTGGTGGCACCCTGAACAGAGCAGGGTCCTGCCTCCTGCTCTCTGGGTAGGACCCCTGGAGCCTCAGAGGACGTGGGCACCACACCGACAGGCCAGGAGCCCCTCCAACCCTGCAGAGGAGACAGATGCTGCCCAACTCTCCTTTCCACCTGGCTGTGCTGACCCTGTGGGCAGCTATTCCCCCCTTTATGCCAGCGTCTCCTCCGGCACAGGCCCAGTGGCCATGCAGCGAGGTGGGCGGGTCCAGAGCTCTGCTTCCCGTCCCAGGCCTCGCATCCTGACTGTGGCAGACACGTGGTGCAGTGGCACGGGGCCAAGGGTGCCTCTCTCCCACCCTCCCTTCCTTCTTGGCTTTTCTGGGGTGCTGGCCGTGGCTCCGAGGGCCTCGTGCTCGCTGGGAGTGCTTTACCATCAGCCACACCCAGCCCAGGAGTGGTCTGCCCCCCCCACCGCCAGTGCTTCTGGGCGTGGGCTCGCACCACTGGTCCCAAGCCTCTGAGGTCACAGGTGCTGGAACACACCAGAACACGCCACCTGCTGCTGCTCCCGAGCACCCCAGCCCAGCACCCGGAGGCCTGAGAGCTGCCGCGCCTGCAGGGCTCCCAGACGCTCGGGGGCCTGGTGACCAGGGGTCCACCTGTCTGCTCTGGCGGGAGTCCACTGAGGGAGCTGTACCGTCCTTGGAAGGCCCTCAGGAGACAGGGCTCTCAGCAGCGGCTGGCTGGGTCAGCACGCAGAGCAGGAGCAGGTGCACAGGCCCTCGTACGGCCAGTGTGAGCGGCCTGTCCACAGAAGGCCGAGGCCTCGCCCAGTCCAGTTCATGGAGGAGACGCAGGCCTGTGGGACCCTTCGCCCCGCCTGCCCAGTGTAGGCAGCCAGGCCCCCAATGCGTGTGTGCAGGTCCTTCTCTGAGGAAGGCAGCCCCATGCCACCAGCTTGTCCCAGGCAAGGGACTCTGTGGTCCCCCCGGGCCCCGGGGCCCTTCTGGCTGCTTGTCTGTACATCTGGGACACCTGTGTCCTGAGCACCCCTTGGTTCTGTGACCCTGCAGGTCTGGTAGACACAGGTGAAGGGGGGCAGAGATGCTGCCCAGGCTGCCACACCACGGTTCACTCCCTCTCCCTTCCCAGGAGCCCCTCAGGAGATGTGGCTCTGTAAACAGGGAAATGGGGCCCAGCAACCTCACCAACATGCCCAGTGCTGCCCCGTGCCTCCGTTTGCCCAGGAACATGGCACTGCCCCTGTGGTACACCATCTAGTCCAGGGGGACGAGAGAGCTCTGGTTGCCAAGCAATGAGACGGAGGCATGGAGCCGTCCAGGGCCCCAGGGAGGACTCAGGTGGCCGGTAGAGGGGGTGCGGCAGAGCCTGGCAGAGGTGGCTCTTGGGAGGGAGAGAGCCAGGTGAGCAATTGAAAAGTACCTGCCTGGGAGAAGCGGAGCCCAGCACTGGCCACAGAGGCTCAGAGACCTCACAGTGGATCATGGAGAAACTGGGGAGCCAAAGAGGGGGCTCGGGGCAGAGAGCAGGGGCCGTGGGCTGGGCAGGACGGGCTGCCTCTCTGTCCTCCCTCACGTGGCTCCCTCTGTGAGTCCCTGGGCCCCCTCCCTTCTCGTGAGGCCACCCTCTGTCACATAGGGCATACAGCATGACCTCACTGGTTCCCATTTCTCCCTAAACGTCTGGCATTGGGCTCACTCATGCCGGAGTGAGGGCTCCCCTGTGAGCCGGGGCGCGTCCAGCTCACAGCAGTCTGTGGCATGTGGACACTTCTGTGGGTTTCTGAGCGTCCCCTTCCATTCCAGCCCTGTGTCTCCATGCAGTGCCCTTTGCTGGCTGCTGGGCCCCACGTGCATGGCAGACGCCGTTGGCATCTGCACTCTGCTTGGTCTCCACCTAGCCCAGGCCTGCCCCAGGGCTTGGTGCCTGCAGAGTCTGCTCAGAAGCACAGGGAGGCCCTGGACGGAGTCCCTGGTCTCTGCACGCGGCCCTGTGCCTCCTGGCACCCACTCCCACTCCCCAGTGTCCCCAGGAAAGGTCTCCCCTGTGGCACGTCAGCCAGCCACCAGCTCCCACCGCCAGCACCTGAATCGTCCGCTCAGTGCTCAGGGTGCAATCGGAGCAGCAAGGGGTCTGGAACACGGCCAGCACGTCTGAAAGCACGGGTGCCCCAGGAGAGGAAGCCCGGCCTGGGTCACGTCCCCTGGAGGGGCCTGTCGCAGAGGGTGCCTTCCCTGAGGACGCCCCTCCAAGGGCATGCAGAAGAGCCGCATTTCTAGCTTCAGAATGGCAAGGTGACCACACCCTCCCCCGTCCACGGTTCCCACCCTTCGGCTAGAGTTTCAGACGGGGTCTAGCCACAGAGCAGAGGGGCCTGCAGCTCAGACACACAGGACAAGGAGGAGACCACACAGCCGGCAAGGTGTCTGCCTGAAAGAGCGGACACCCAGGCCGGACGTGGTGGTCATGCCTGCAGTGCCATCAACAGGAGGCCCCGGGCAGGAGGATGGCAAGTTCCAGGCCAACCTGGGCACTTAGCCAGACCCTGGGGCTGGGGTTGAGGCTCAGTGGCAGAGCGCTTGCCTGGCATGTGTGAGGCACTGGGTTTGATCCTCGGCACAATATAAATAAATAAAATAAAGGTCCATTGACAGCTAAAAAATATGTTAGAAATAAATAAATAAAATAAAAAATGAAAAGGACTGTGGACTGCGGTGTGGCCCAGGGGTAGAGCACCGCTGGTTCAGTCTCCGGTGCCAGAAAGAGAGAGCAGACCCCGCAGAGCCTGGTGGCTTACGGCGTGGGCATGTTCATCGTCTTCAGGCTCACAGACCCCAGGCCTGGGGCGCAGTGCTGAGAACCCAAGGTCAGGACGGAAGAGGTACGTGTGGCACGAAGCCAGCGTCACTTCCAAATGCCCTGAGCTGTTCCTGTCTCACAGTGTCACGATGACATGCCGGTCAGCTCCAGTCCTGTGCAGTCTCTGCAGCTGTGGTCACCAACACTGACCACAGCATTCGGTGGCACGTGAGCACCGTAGTTGGGACACAGTCCCCACTGCTGCCTCCCTGGCAGCCACGAGGTCGCACTGGGACACTGGGTGGTATGCCTACCTGCAGGGCTCATGACATGGAGCGGGCACCACCTGCCTCAAAGCGGGTGGGACCCCCACAGCAATGGCACTGAAGGGGGTCCTGGCCACACGGTGTACAGAGGAGTCTGGAGAGAAACCAAAGCCTTGCCAGGGGTCATCTGGGAGCCCGCTGGGCAGGCCCTTGCCCTGGCCCATGGCCCCTTCTCGAGGTCTGTGTTTGGTTGGTGTTGCAATGACTTACTTTTGGGTGTGTGCGCATGTGTGGGTGGGTGGGTGTGCACATGTGCGTGGATGAACATCTGTGTGTGGATATGTGCACACATGTTCACATGTGTATATGGGTGAGATCACGTGGGTGGATATGTGCATCATGGGTGTGTGTATGTGGGGGTACACGTGTGTGTGTGTGTGTGTGTGCATGGTATATATGGGCCGTGTGCACGTGTGTATGTCAGTGTGAGATGTGCACATATTATGTGTGCATGTGGGGTGTGCACAGACACCTGCATGTCTTTCAGTGAGGTGCTCATGGGTCGACTGAGTGCTCCCTCGGTGCTGGGCCTGGGTGCCTGAAGGTGCTCAGTGTCCTGGATGGCTGAGCGTCCTGGGGGAGGCTGGCCCTCACATGTGGTCTCCCTATAGAACACGCCAGCCCTGAGCCGCAGGGAGCTCTGTGCAGCGGCTGGTGGCCAGGCCACGCCACACGCACACACCAACCTGGCCGCACACGACAAGGAGGCCCGTCAGAGCACCTGGCCAGCCCTCTTCACAGGGAGCCTGAGCAGAGCCCCAGCCTTGCCTAGACTGGCAGGTGGCAGTGGCAGCAGGAGGGAGAACATGATGGCCAGCAGTGTGGGGTGGACACTGAAAGCCACTTGCTCTGGGATTCCAGTCAGGAGCACCTCCACCACGAAGCCTGCGTGGCCAGCAACAGCCCGTTCACTGAGACTCCTCTTCTGTGGTCTCCAGGGAGAGGCGGCCATGGGGGGTCACCCCTCCCCTGAGTCCTGGCTGGGGTGCCCCTGCTGGAGCCCTATGTGTCCAGCTAGGGCAAGTGGGGCAAAGTGGATGCGGTCCCAGGAGAGCTGGATGGGGGACGGCAATCCATGTGCAATCCCCTCCCATCTCTGGCCCTCCCACAAAGGATGCTATTTGAGACAGGAAGGTCCCTGGGCAAAAATATCTCTTCCAAGATGCCTGCAATTGCACCTTGCAGAGAGCAATTTAGATTAAAATGGGCCCTTCCTGGAAGGACCGCCTTGGTGTAAATTGATTCAATCAAGTTGGCATCCTCCGGAAAGGAGCTGGGGCCAGGCGCCTCCGCCCTCTGGGCGGCCAGGGAGGACCAGGTTTGTGTCCAGGCCCTGCCTCCTGAGTGCACTCTATTCTTCTTGTTGTTGTTTCTGTATGTGGTAGAATATACATAACATGAAATTACCTTTTTATTTTTTCCTTTGAGGTGCTGGGGATTGAGGCCAGGGACACTCTACTACTGACCCTAACCCTTTTTATTTTGAGGCAGAGTCTCACTAAGTTGCCCAAGCTGGACAGAACCTGCTATCCTCCTGCCTCAGCCTCTTGTGTAGCTGGGATCGCGGGCGTGGCCGCCACACCTGACTTCCTTTTCTTTTTTAAAGATTGAGTCTCCCGACGTCACACAGGCTGGCCTTGGACTTGCGATTCTCTTGCCTCGGGACCCTAGACTCATGCCTCATCGTGACCATTCCTAAGTGACAGTTCTGAGGAGGGCAGGTGTCAGCACTTGGCTTTAACTCGTGACTCAGAACCAGGGCAGCTGCCACTCTGCGAGGGCAAGAGCCGCTGGGCGGCACAGAGCAGTGGGTGTTGAAAGGTGGGACAAAGACTCAGAATAGAAAGCCCAAGAGGTCCTGGTCAGGTCACGCTCTTTACCATCTAAAGTACCCAGGGTCAGCTCACAGCGGGGACTGGAGCCTCCTGTTCTTTGGAAACTCTGTTCTGTTTGGGACCTGCCTGCTTCCTTCCATCCCTGCCTTGCGGTGGCCTGGGCTGCCTGAGGATGCCTCCCCTGGTCTGGCGTGCCGGCAGGGCCCTGCAGCACATAGCCTGTGTCATGGTCTCACCCCGGAGCCCCCGGAGCAGGGCTGCTCCCCTTGACAGTGTGGCAGTCTGCCGTGAGCACAGACGTGCACCTGTGTTGGGCTCCTGCGTTCCGTTCTGGGCTATCCCTGGGTGTGCGGCTGCGGGATGGTGCAGTGCTCCCCTGGGCACACGTCAGCCCACCAGGCCACTCAGCATGCGGCTGCACCATTCCACACCTCCATCGGCAAAGCCGGGCTCTGACCTCACCACATCCTCGACAGCATTTGTTGTCTTTCAGAACAGCCATCGCGTGGTCATGAGGATCTCTCTGTTGACTTCAGTCTTCGTCTCCTGACAGCGGGTGACCCTGAACATCGTCCTGTGCTTACCGGCCTCTGTGTGTCTTTTTGGAGAAATGGCTGTTCAAGCCTTTGCCCACATCTGACGTGTCTGGTGTTTGGGTTGCATTACCGAAGCCCTGGAGAGTTGGATCACAATCCTCACCCGATTGATTTTTGGGTATTTCACCCTATTTTGTGGGTCCCTTCCACTCTCCAGAAGCATGTTTGTGCTTGGGTGTGTGTCTTGGGAACTGAGCCCAGGGGCGCTTCTCCACGGAGCCACATCCCCAGCCCGTTTCACTTTTTGTTTTGAGAGGGTCTTGCTACGTTGCTTGGGGCCTTTTTGATCCTCTGGTTCAGCCTCCTGAGTGGCTGGGATACCGGGTGGATGCCACCTGCCCAGCTCTGTCTGGGCTTCTTACCTTGCTGTCATTTACTGGATACCCTCTCTGACACCTGCCTGCAGTGGCTGGACCACACACACCCGTCTGGAGCCCCCAGCCCACGCCCCAGGGCTCAGATCCCACCAGGCACCTGCTCTGGGCCTGGTCTTCTTCAACCTCGTGGCAGGTTTGAGAGGGAAGCATGTCCACTGGACACAGGTCTTCTCAGGGGTTTGTTCTCTGTGTGAACCTAGAAGACACTGGGAGTCAGAGCCCCTGAGGCTGCTGGGCCATGACCCCCTGCAAGTTCCTAACTCGTCCTGGGTGGCCGTGCTCTTCGGCCTTCTGGACATTTAAAGACAATTCTGATGCATCAAGGAAGTAGGTGCCTCAGCGCCCAGGCCCAGTACAGTGGAAACAGGACACAAGGCCAGCGGCAGGCAGCAAGGAGATCTGTGTGTCCAGCCTGGTTTCCGTAAGCCGAGGAGGGCCGCGATGGCAAGGGCCCTTTAAGAGGTGACAGATCAGGCTGCGGCTGGGGCTCAGCGGCAGAGCGCTCACCTAGCATGTGTGAGGCCCTGGGTTCGATCCTCAGCACCACATAAAAATAAGTAAATAAAGGTATGGTGTCCAACTACAACTAAAAAATAAATATTTAGAAAAAAAGAAGAGAGGTGACAGACAGGGGCCTGCCCTGCCTCTCGGAGAGTTGGAGGCAGCGTACAGGTTACCAGCAGGACCGAGCACCATGAAATATTTAAGCAGAAAGAAAACGGAGTCTGCCCAACGGCAGCAGGGTTCCAGACACCAGAGCCAGCACCCCCCGCCTCCCAGCGCCCAGCAGGAAAGCGCCAGCCGCCAGCCCTGCTCCTGCAGGAGGGAGGCATGGTACAGCCCCGAGTGGACCATCCTGAGACACGCAGAGACGAGACCTAGACCTGTGAAGGACACTGACTGACCTCGGGCCACCTGGCCTGGGAGGTGGGCTCCCAGGGAACAGAACAGAGGCCGAGGGTCAGGGCCTTATTCTGTGTCGGGCAAGGGCAGGACCTTGGCTGGTGCCAGAGGACAGTCCTCAGGCCCACCCTGCTCAGCCTCCAGGTCCCTGAATCCCAGACCACAGAGCACATGCCCCTGTGCAGGCCTCTGACTTGAACTTGTCCTCCATGGGAGCCACTTCCAGGGCTCAGACAGGGTCAGCACAAAAAATCAGAACACTCCACAGAGACGTGCGCAGACCATACCAGACACAGGCGGAGACTCACAGGGGGACGAAACAGAGACAGGCAGGTGGCATGGAGACCCAGGCAGAGACACAGACGCACATGTGCCACACACCATGCACAGACACACAGAGACCAACACAGGGACACAATCACTCTAAGGAACATCTGGTGCAGGGTGTGCCCTCTGGGAGCTGGTCTCTGCTGAGTGGGACTGCGTCACCCACCCTCAGACGGCTGTGTCTGGTGTCCAGGTGCTCTGCGCCAGGCAGACCCTCCAGGTGCAGCCTCCAGTCTGCAGGAGGCTGCCCCCACCTCAGAACATCACTGGAAGCCAAGGCCAGCCGCCAATCAGGCCTCCACCCTGTCTTCGCCTGTCCCAGTGGCGAAGCTGCAAGGGAGGCCATAGCCCTAATGTCAGCGTAGGGAGCCTGCCTGTCCCCAGAGCACAGCCGGGGCAGCCTGAGACTGGAAGGTAGGGCCTGCTAGTGCTGCCTGCCACCGCCCCAGCCCCGTCCCTGTCCTTCTGCACATGGTTGTCCTTGCTCTGGGGACCCTCTCCGATCCTCTTCCCTTCTGACCTGTAGTGCTCCAGGTGACTGTCCATCGATGCCCCATAGCTGGGCTGGGACCCTCTTGGAGCTGTCCCACTGAGGACTCAGCCGCCCCGTTTGACCTGATGCTCTGGTCACCTCCCCTCACCCTGTCACCCTGGCCTCTGTCCCTGGATTCCCAAGAAGGTGCAGCCACTTCCAGGGAACAGGAGTCACTCTGGCTGCAGGTGTGTGGCAGGCCACTGTCAGCCTCTGGGGGGCGCCAGCCACACTCCTCATAACAGACAGGACACTTGTGGCACACTGCTGGGGGCCTGCTCAGCCAGTCCCAGGCCCATGCTCACACATCTCTGCAGAGCGGAGGGAGACCCAGCACCTCGCACCACAGTCAGCGATCACCAGCGGTGGTTCCCCCGGTGGGGCTGGGGCCGTGGAGCAGCAAGAGGTGGGGCTGCGAGCCAGGAGGCCTGGTGACTCCAGAGGACCCGAGAGTCACCCCAGTCCTGCCCCACATCTGCAGTCAACAGGTCAGCTCCAGACACATGCCCCACCCAGCGCTCGAGACTTGGCTCAGCACCGGGCCCCAGGCGGACCAGAGAAATCTGTTTGCTTTCAAAACTTAGTTCATTGTCTTAATGACAGCGCCAAGTCATAGTCTTCTGTCCCCAGGTCGTGGGCACAACCCAGAATAACTTGACTGAGCGGTGGCTGGGCTGCACCCAAATCCACACGCAGCGGGAGCTCAGGTGTCCGTCCACAGACCTGGCTGCCCAGCCAGGCGCAGCCCAGCTGAGGCCGTGGCGCAGTACAGGGCCCCACGTCCCCAGGGCTGATCCTCCAGCCCACGGGTAGGCAGCTGGCAGAGCCCCCTGCCCCCCTGCCCCCCCCGCCCCGCCCTCTGCACCCCCGCCCCCGCCTTCCAGCCAAGGTCAGAGAAGGTGGGGGGAGTCGTGAAGAGGCCTGGGGTTTCCTGGCCCTGAACAGCCCCTTTCCCACCTGCTGCATCCATGTGCGGGCAGTGTCCCTCCCCATGCCATCAGGGGGTCAGAGACATCAACAGCCCTCACAGGGAGGGAGGACGAGTCACCACCTGCCACTGTCCCAGGGGCCTCTGACCCACACAGGCCAGCAGGAGGGGCGCTGAGGGCAAGGGTCAGAGGATCCCAGACAGGGGGACCTGCAGGGGTGGGTGGACAGTAACCCAGGCACCAGTTCCAGCCAGGAGGCAAGGTTGTGTCCTGGGGAGGAGCGTGGGGGGCAGGCAACTCCAGGTCAAGGTCTCTGTGGAACACAGTGGGGGGTGGGACACACCACCTGTCCGCTCAGGTGGCCAGACCCTGCCCGGAGGGGTGGGGCCACCACCCAGGGAGCAGTGTGGAGGACCGCTGCTGCACCTGGGGGACCACCTGGGGCTGCTCCACTCTCCGTCACCCACACCCTCTCGGGAGGCCCTGCTGACCTCCACTGTCCAAGCCAGCTCTCCACAGGACCTGCTGGACCCAGAGCCAGCGGCCCCCATCAGTGCCTCTAATTCACACCAGTAGTGGCCTGGCCAAACATGGACGCACTCTTAGGTTCCACAGAGAAAATCTAAAGAAATGTGTCCGTGGGGGAGTAGGCAGGTGGCTACTGGGCGTCCCTCTGCCATGATCCCATGCAGCAGCCGTGGCAGGCCGGGAGGAGAGGCCCCCTCCTGGGTGAGGACCTCAGCTCCAGCCGGCACCGCGAGGCACACTCATGAGTCCAGGGAGTGGCTCTGGTGGAGGGTGACCGTGGCGGGCCCAAGAGCCAGCGTTCCCCAGCAGGATGGGCAACCCATCTGTCCTGTGCCTAGACTTTGTCACCCTGATCTAGAGCTCCGAGTAGGGGCGGACTGACACCATCCACTCACCAGCCCTCGGCACCCCTGGGGCAGTCCTGGCACACACCCGGACCCGACACACAGGTGCACACACACCTGGACACAGGCACACAGGTATACACACACACCACACAGAAACACAGGCACACACAAACACCGCACACACACAGGTGCACACACACCTGGACATAGAGACACATACAGTACACACAGAGACACATATCACCACAGACACAGGGACACACAGGGACACACATATTACACAGACACACACACACACACATCTAGACCCAGACACACACACCACACAGACACATAGGCACACAAGACACACAGACACACACAGAGACACATATCACCACACACACACACACACACACACACACACCCCACAACCACGGAGTGCCAAGCTCACACGGGGAGGTGGCTGCTCAGAGTTCATGGTGACCAAGGCTCCCCAGCAGAGTAGCTGGCTGAGGAGCCTGAACTGTGCTGCACCAGAGCCGTCCTCACTGAGCCTCCACAGAGGGACACATGGGACCTCAGCATGCCTCCCCACGGAGGCCTTTGTGGTGGACACCAGTGCCTCCCCGACTGACCAGAGCAGGGCAACTGGACCTGGGAGGACCTGCCACTTTTCACACGCACGTCAGCCTGGCCCTGGAGACACCTGTCCAGGAAGGGAGGGCAGACCTCAGGAAGGAGAAGTCCTCTGGGCCAGGCCCTGCAGCCTCTGCCCTCCACCACCCAAAGCAGGACTCGGAATGGGGAGTCTGCTGTGGAGGACCCTTTCCCACCCCACCTCCCATGGGGACCTGGGGTGCCACCATGTGGGCAGTCAGTGGTCAGGAGCCACTGTCCTGGGTCCCTATGTCAGGAACGGTCACAAGTCATGGCCATGGTCACTTACATTTTCAGTTCCTGAGACTACAGCCACACAAGATCAGAGGGCTGGTCTAGGCTGGGTGGGGGTCACTTCAAGAAAGGATAGCAAGCCAAGTGTCCTTCAGAGGACTGTGATGTCCCACTCACTACTCCTACCTAAGGCCTCCCTGACCTGTGGGTGGTCACACCAGAGGTCCCTTGGCCAGGACAGGAGCCCAGTTCCCTTCCTTGGTGTCCTAGAGGTGACTGGTCTGGAGGGTGGGAGATTCAGGAGTAGTGAGGTCAGAGGGCCTCCTCAGGAGCTGTCACCCACCGCTCTGGGTGACAATGTCGCCACTGGTGCTTCTACAGACTGGAGGGTAGAACCACTTTCGAGGCCCAGGTCAGGGCAGGCAGTGGTCAGGGATTGCCTGGGCTCATCGGGGTACAAGGGACATTACTACAACACTGCAACACCCGGGCGACACGCAGCCGTCCCCAAGGCCAGAGCAGCAATGGCCACCTCCTGATGCGACCTTCGGGCAGCTGCAGGGAGCCCCCGGCACAGCTGCGCTGCAGACGCGGATGGCCTGCCGGGCGACCCTCGATGGGACGCCCCGCCCGCCGCGGCGGCACCTACCGTAGCGGCTGGGCTCGCGGCAGTAGCGCAGGATGGGCAGTGCGTCCACGCTGGGCGGCTGCGCTGCCCCGGGGCCGGCGCCGGGGTCGGGGTCGGGGTCCGGACCGGAGCGCTGGCTGCCGTCGTCCTGGGCGGCGGGGCCTGCGTTCCCCGCCCCGCCCGCCGCGGGGGTCACCACGAAGCGCAGGGACATGCTGGCGTCCGAGGGCCGGCGCCGAGATGGCTGCGGGATGCGAGCTGGGCTGGGCGGCCCGGGTCCGCTGGGCGGGGCGGGGAGGGGCGGGGCGATGGCGGGGCGGGGCGGCCAGCCGGCTGGAGGGCTGCGGGCGCCTGGGCAGGTCCTGCCCCGGGATTCAGACGCTCTGGTCTTCAGGCCAGTGGAGTCCCTTCAGTGCAACCCCCGGGTCACACTTCGTGGTTTGGAGACGCCTCGACTGCCAGGAGGCCTGGGTCAGGGAGCTGCCCAGGACCTGGCCGGACTGACAAGCCACCGCATGAGCTGTTGCGCTGAGGCGAGCGGAGCTGTGATCCTGGACAGGGTCAGCTGGCTGGGACTGGTGATGATGCCCACCAGGGCCAGCACCTGAGATTCTGGGAGTGAAGGAAGGGGAAGACTTGCTGACCACTGGGGCTGGGCAACAGCATCCCTGTGCTGACCTCCCCAGCTCAGGCCTCTGGGGCACCTGGACTTAGCCCCTGAGCCCACGAGGCTTCTCCTGGGCCTGTACTTGAGTGGAAGGCCCCTGGAAAACAAGGGCAGAAGGCAAAGGTGAGACCTGACCACTGGAAACAGGGACACGACTACTCTGCCTGTGTGCTCAGATCTGACTGATACTGACTGATACTGTTTGTTTATGTGGCACTATGATAGTTAACCCTCGTGCACCCAAGGGCCTCTCTGTGCTGGCCCTGTGATGGTAAGGCAGAAACCCCAGCCGTTTGTGGCATGCTTTCTACAGGGGAGGCAGAAATTAAAACCCTAAGAAGCAAACAAAGAAGGTGCAACATCTGAAATTAGGTGTTAGGGAGACCCTCCAGGTGACACAAACAGTGGCATCAAAAAAGTCAGAAGCCAGCTGTGCGTAGCTTCCATCCACATGTGTGTCTCATGGTGCCAGATAACTGCTCTTGGTCCTGCCATTACGTTTGTATTCTAGCAGTAGAGAGAGGACAAGGGAAGAGCACACAGCTGCTTCTCCCAGGGCACACAGCACCTTTGCTTATGGCACTAGGTACCTGTCCAGGCCTGGTGTGAAGAAACCTGGAAGAGGTGCCCAGATAGTGTTGGGGCACTCTGGAGGAGGCTTCAGGGGTTGGATCTCAGGCATGTCTAGCCAGGAGGAAAGGCCAGGGGTTTTGTTTGAGAACCGGACTCCTCATTCCGGAAAACCCTCTCACCACCGACCCACCTCCGTTCACCTATGCCTATCCATACCTGCTCAGGCCAACTAACACCTGCCTGCACCTGCCTGCACCTGCCCACACCCACCTATACCTGTCCATACCTGCTCAGGCCCACTGACACCTGCCCACACCTGCCCATACCCACCTATACCTGTCCATACCTGCTCAGACCCACTGACACCTGCCCACACCTGCCCACACCTGCCTACACCTGTCCACACCCACCTATACCTGTCCATACCTCTCATACCCACCGACACCTGCCTGCACCTGCCTGCACCTGCCCACACCCACCTATACCTGTCCATACCTGCTCAGACCCACTGACACCTGCCCACACCTGCCCACACCTGCCTGCACCTGCCCACACCTGCCCACACCTGCCTACACCTGTTCACACCCACCTATACCTGTCCATACCTGCTCAGGCCAACTAACACCTGCCTGCACCTGCCTGCACCTGCCCACACCCACCTATACCTGTCCATACCTGCTCAGACCCACTGACACCTGCCCACACCTGCCTTCACCTGCCCACACCTGCCTGCACCTGCTCACACCCACCTATACCTGCCTATATCTGCTCATACCCACCGACACCTGCCTGCACCTGTTCACACCCATATATACCTGTCCATACCTGCTCAGGCCAACTAACACCTTCCTGCACCTGCCCACACCTGCCCATACCCACCTATACCTGTCCATACCTGCTCAGACCCACTGACACCTGCCCACACCTGCCCACAGCTGCCTGCACCTGCCCACACCTGTCCACACCCACCTATACCTGTCCATACCTGCTCAGGCCAACTAACACCTGCCTGCACCTGCCTGCACCTGCCCACACCCACCTATACCTATCCATACCTCTCATACCCACCGACACCTGCCTGCACCTGCCTGCACCTACCCACACCCACCTATACCTGTCCATACCTGCTCAGATCCACTGACACCTGCCCACACCTGCCCACACCTGCCTGCACCTGCCCACACCTGCCCACACCTGCCCACACCTGCCTACACCTGCCTACACCTGTTCACACCCACCTATACCTGTCCATACCTGCTCAGGCCAACTAACACCTGCCTGCACCTGCCTGCACCTGCCTGCACCTGCCTGCACCTGCCCACACCCACCTATACCTGTCCATACCTGCTCAGAACCACTGACACCTGCCCACACCTGCCTTCACCTGCCCACACCTGCCTGCACCTGCTCACACCCACCTATACCTGCCTATATCTGCTCATACCCACCGACACCTGCCTGCACCTACCCACACCTGCCTGCACCTGTTCACACCCATATATACCTGTCCATACCTGCTCAGGCCAACTAACACCTTCCTGCACCTGCCCACACCTGCCCACACCCACCTATACCTGTCCATACCTGCTCAGGCCCACTGACACCTGCCCACACCTGCCCACACCTGCCTACACCTGTCCATACCCACCTATACCTGTCCATACCTGTTCAGACCCACTGACACCTGCCTGCACCTGCCCACACCTGCCTATACCTGTCTACACCTGCCCACACCTACATATACCTGTCCATACCTGCTCAGGCCAACTAACACCTTCCTGCACCTGCCCACACCTGCCCACACCCACCTATACCTGTCCATACCTGCTCAGGCCCACTGACACCTGCCCACACCTGTCCATACCCACCTATACCTGTCCATACCTGTTCAGACCCACTGACACCTGCCTGCACCTGCCCACACCTGCCTATACCTGTCTACACCTGCCCACACCTACATATACCTGTCCATACCTGCTCAGGCCCACTGACACCTGCCTGCACCTGCCCACACCTGCCTATACCTGTCTACACCTGCCCACACCTACCTATACCTGTCTATACCAGCTCAGACCCACTGACACCTGCCCACACTGGCTACACCTGCCCACACCCACACAGGCCCACACTCACCTATTCCTGTCCATACCTGTTCAGACTCTATGACACCTGTCCATACCTGCCTACACCTGCCCACACCCATCTATACTTGTCTATACCTGCTCATACCCACTGACACCTTTCCAAACCTGTCCACACCAGTCCACACCTGCCCACACCTTCCCGCACTGCCTAAACCTGCCTACACCTTCCCACACCTGCTTGCACCTGCCCACACCTATACCTGCTCACACCCACCTACACCTATCTACACCTGCCCACACCTTCTCGCCCCTGCCCACACCTGCCTATACCTTCCCACAACCTGCCTCCACCCACCCACACCATCCTACACACACACATGCCCACACCCACCCACACCTGTCCAACCCCCCCATACCCACCCACACCTGCTCACATCTGCCCACACCTGCCTACACCTATCCATACCTGCCCACACCTTCTTGCACCTGCCCACACCTGTCTATACCTTCCTACACCTGCCCACACCTGCCCACACCCACCCACACCTGTCCACACCTGCCCACATCCACCCACACCTGTCTTCACCTGCCCATGTCTGCCCACACCCGCCCACACCCCCACCTGCCCACACCCACCCACACCTGTCCACACCTGCCCACATCCACCCACACCTGCCTACACCTGCTCACGTCTGCCCACACCTACACCTGCCCACACCCACCCACACCTGTCTACACCTGCCCACACCTGTCTATTCCTTCCCATACCCACCCACACCTGTCCACACCTGCCTCCGTGTGCACACTGGTCCACATCTTCTTGGGCTCTTCTGGGGGCTGGCGGGGCTCTCTGGCGGGAGGGCTCTGTGCGGGATCCTGGCCCTCTTGTCTTTTTCGTTGCTTTCTAGGTCACCCTACTTTTCCCCAGGAGGAACTTGAGGGTCATTTTGAGAGTTTCCTGCCAGATGTGCTCGGTTCTGGCTGGAAGGGCGGGTGCATTCACCGCTGTGTGAGAGTGGCTTGGCCGAGGGCCTTCACCGGGTTCTGCGCTGCCCACTGCGGTGGCCCACTTGCCGCTGTGCTGACACAGAGCTGGCTCTGAGTGCTTCCTCGTGACTGCCGCCTCCCAGAACTGGGGTCTTCCCGGCTTTCCTGGGCGTCACTGGCCGTGGTGGGAGCTCCTTCCCAGGTTTCCATTCCGACCCCTGCATTCTGCAAGGAATTTTTTTAGCCCATAAACAATGTGAGCTTTATCTTTCCCCTTGTTTTTCCTCTTCTGTTTTCTTTTCACCCCTTTCTTCTCATTCTGGAATTTTCTAGAAATTCCAAGGCAATATCCAGTCCTGCTGGCTGGGATGCTGCCGTCTGCTCTGGGCTGGTGTGAGAGGTCCCGGGGTCTGCTCACAAGAGGCACGGCTCAGGTGAGGGGCCGCGTGCTCCACTCCGCAGGGTAGGCCCTGGATGCCACCCCTTTAGCCTGAGGAGGCAGCTCTGATGGACATGACCCAGGAGGGAGCTCACAGCACAGTTCTTCCTCTGCCTCGACCTCTCTCTTCCTGTTCTGGGTCCCTCAGGACACCAGCCTGCATTTCCAGCTTTCATTTCCAATGCCTAAGCCTGTCCTGTCCTGCCACACCATCTGCGGCCCTGGGCCTCTTTGGGGGGGCTCCTAGGAATTTGGAAGTTCATAGAAACTACTGGCCACACTGACAGCTCAGAGGAACTGTCTCCTACCCCCCCCCCCCCAGGAGGTCCCTGCAAGGGCCTCCCTGGGCCTTGGACCTATGTGGGGCTGGGCCTGGGTGGGACCCAAGGCCTGGGAAGCCCAGATGATCCTGGTCATTGCTCTAGTCTGTATGACAGATAAAAATTCAGTTCCTTAAAATATTAAACACAGGAAACGCGTCCAGGCCGACCCCTGATTTTGAGCAGTGTGTGGGGTGAGGACAGAGATCTGGGAAGTCCAGGCACAGGGAGGGAGGACGAGGCTCAGGATGCAGAGGCAGGCAGGGACAGGGAGCCACACAGAGGGGGGCCACCCCTGCCCTCTTCCCGCTGTCGGCCTGCTCAAGTGAGTCCCTCTTGCGCCCTCTTGGCGCTCTTCTGCTGTCGTGATCTGACACTCAAACGAAGAAAACTTTGAAGATTATATATTTTCCTCCAAAAATAGCCTGGCCTCTCAAAGCCTTCCTTCTCTGCAGACTCTAATTACTCAGTCTCGCTGACTCAGGGCGGCTGACCTCCCCGTGCTCACGGGCGCAGGGTGCCTCCCTGGGCAGCCAGCGCTCCCCAGCACAGGACCTCGTCACCTGAACAGCCTAGCAGCCCTTCCGTGCCTCACCTGGAGGGCCTAAGGCAGATGTGTAACATGCCCGTCCAGCTCTGGAAGCTCCCCAGCAAAGGCCCTGCTGAGCTCTCCAAGCCAGAGACTCCAACAGCGGCTCCTTGGGTGGCACCCGAGTGCCTCCGTGTGCTGCCGTGTCACTTGAGTGGTGGGCCCAGGTGTCAGAATGGCTGAGGGAGCCTGAACACTCCCTCCGGGCCGGGCGTGGGCAGGAGGCCTCTCTGATGGGAGCAGCGGTCCTGGGTTCTCCCTGGGTCAAGGCCCTAGGGGGCTGTACCGTCACAAACTCTGCCCCCTCCTCAGTAGGCCCGCCCTGCAGGCCTGACCTGCAACCCTCCATGGGGACCGCAGGACATGTTCAGCCAGCACGCGGCAGCCATGGAGCTGGGGAGGAGACTGCAGGCCTTGGGAATCCTGGGTCCAACAGGGGGGACAGAGCACAAAGAGGGGGGAGGCCGGTGGCCCCAGAACCCAGAGCCTCACCTTGAAGGTGTTTGAACAGCCTTGAGGCAGGATGGCTTCTCCCCACCCCACTAAGGAACCAGGGCTGGCTTCACAGAGCTGGCCCCTGAGGATCCCACGCCCCAAGGCCCAGTTACCGGCCTGGGAGGCCCCCGGTCACTGGCCTGCAGTACCTCCAGAGTCACCAAACCTGGGCTCCCATGGCCTCACTCAGCCAGGCCTTCCAAGGGGACACCTGGTAGGGCTCGCTGCAGAGCTCAGGGCTGTATGGCCCAGGGTCCTCCACAGGTGCTGTCCCTAGTCAGGAGAGAGCCTTCGGGGTGAGCAGAGGGCTGCTGGGGAGAGCAGAAAGACAGGGCCAGTCAGGGAAACAGAGGGACAGACGGACAGAGACAGGGAGATAGAGGAGGGCTTGTGAGCAAGCTGCACCGTCAACGTGAGTGGGACCTGCTATGTCCTCCAGGTGTCGGGCTGCACGGACAGGGTCATGAGCCACCTCACTGTCCAGCACTAGTCCACCACACTCACCACTCGTGGCACACTGTGTAGCCTCAAGCAGCCTTTGCGGGTCTTTTTATTCCAATCCGTCTTACTCACCAGATTCTGTGACGCTTGAGCCACGCATCACCCTTCACACAGCGTTTTTTGGGGGGTTATAGAATGGCTAAGAAAGGGTTAACAGTGGCCGCGGGTTTTCAAAGAGGCAGAATGAGAGCAAAGGCAGAGGCTGAAGGTGGTCAGATAAGAGGAGGAACAGGCAGAACTCACGCTGGTCCAGGGTCAGAGCACAGGCAGTCTCCCAGTGCACCATGTCAAGCAGGGAGCAGGAGCTATGCTGTAGCCCAGGGACAGAATCAGAATTCCTGGCAAGTGGACTGCAGATTGGTTCACTGGACAGTCTGACAAGACCACAGGTTGGTGTGTGCCACTTACCGCTTCTTGGGAGCCCTTCATCTTATAGTCTTGGTGCGGAGGTTGTTCCACCCTGTCTGCTGGGTCTGAAGAGCTGCTGGGCCTGGAGTCTTGAGCAGCCCTGTGCATCTCATTTAATACAAAATCCAGAGGTGGTCCTGTTCATTCACATAATTTACTTATCATTTTGTACCTTTGGGTTGCGCTGGGGAGACAGTAGATGTTCACTTGTACAAGTTCGAAATTTCTTCTAACCCAGTCCTCCATCAAACTAGAGCAGCTAAGGGCGAGCCACTGCTTAACAACATAAAGTGACCCACGGCAGGCAGCCTAGAGAACTGATGTCCTGTACACACAGTCACTACGACAGGCAAAGCCAGAAGCCAGCTGTTCTACACACCATGGAGTCACTAGGGCAGGCACAGCCTGAGGACTGCTGTCCTACACACCATGGAGTCACCAGGGCAGGCACAGTCTGAGGACTGCTGTTCTACACACCATGGAGTCACTAGGGCAGGCTCAGCCTGAGGACTGCTGTCCTACACACCATGGAGTCACTCAGGGCAGGCGCAGCCTGAGGACTGCTGTCCTACACACCATGGAGTCACTAGGGCAGGCGCAGCCTGAGGACTGCTGTTCTACACACCATGGAGTCACTCAGGGCAGGTGCAGCCTGAGGACTGCTGTCCTACACACCATGGAGTCACTCAGGGCAGGCGCAGCCTGAGGACTGCTGTTCTACACACCATGGAGTCACTCAGGGCAGGCACAGCCTGAGGACTGCTGTCCTACACACCATGGAGTCACTAGGGCAGGCGCAGCCTGAGGACTGCTGTCCTACACACCATGGAGTCACTAGGGCAGGCACAGCCTGAGGACTGCTGTTCTACACACCATGGAGTCACTAGGGCAGGCACAGCCTGAGGACTGCTGTCCTACACACCATGGAGTCACTAGGGCAGGTGCAGCCTGAGGACTGCTGTTCTACACACCATGGAGTCACTAGGGCAGGCACAGCCTGAGGACTGCTGTTCCACACACCATGGAGTCACTCAGGGCAGGCACAGCCTGAGGACTGCTGTCCTACACACCATGGAGTCACTAGGGCAGGCACAGCCTGAGGACTGCTGTCCTACACACCATGGAGTCACTAGGGCAGGTGCAGCCTGAGGACTGCTGTCCTACACACCATGGAGTCACTAGGGCAGGCACAGCCTGAGGACTGCTGTTCTACACACCATGGAGTCACCAGGGCAGGCACAGCCTGAGGACTGCTGTCCTACACACCATGGAGTCACCAGGGCAGGCACAGCCTGAGGACTGCTGTCCTACACACCATGGAGTCACTAGGGCAGGCACAGCATGAGGACTGCTGTCCTACACACCATGGAGTCACCCAGGGCAGGCACAGCCTGAGGACTGCTGTTCTGCACACCATGGAGTCACTAGGGCAGGCACAGCCTGAGGACTGCTGTTCTGCACACCATGGAGTCACCAAGGCAGGCACAGCCTGAGGACTGCTGTTCTACACACCATGGAGTCACTAGGGCAGGCACAGCCTGAGGACTGCTGTTCTACACACCATGGAGTCACTAGGGCAGGCACAGCCTGAGGACTGCTGTTCTACACACCATGGAGTCACTAGGGCAGGCACAGCCTGAGGACTGCTGTTCTGCACACCATGGAGTCACCAAGGCAGGCACAGCCTGAGGACTGCTGTCCTACACACCTTGGAGTCACTCAGGGCAGGCGTAGCCTGAGGACAGCTGTTTTGCACATCATGGAGTCACCAAGGCAGGCACAGCCTGAGAGCTTCTGTTCTCTGTACGTGGAGTCACTCAGGGCAGGCACTCAGGTGTCACAGAATCATAGACCGAGATTGGAGGTGGCTGGCTGAGGCAGGTGTTTGAGTTTCACACACTTGTCAGATACCCACCCTGATGTGTTACACCAGACCTCTCAGGCTCTGAGCCAGGTGTCTTGTGGAACTGAGTCTGAGACCAGAAGACAGTGGACAGAGGCCGGCAGTCTGCACCCCCGGGTCAGGGAGTTTGCCTGCAATGGGAGGTGATGCTCCTCCTAGCCCAGCAGTGTGTGAAAGTCTGTATGCTGGGCTCTAGATGCAGTGGGTGACCACTTTCAAGGCTGTGCCCAGGGAGGACATGGTGGTGTCTGGAGCTCACACTGGAGCAGGGACCTGTGTGGTATCTGACAGATGCTCAGAGGACGGGTCGCTCCCTGCTGCCCCCTGCAGGTGGTGCTATGCTGCTGCAGGAGCATGTTGCTGGGAGGCTGACCCAGGTAAGGAGCCAGGTGCTGGGTCCCCACCTCGCACCCGTAGTCTGAGCACTGAGGCCCACACCCTGGTTGTTCACTGTACTCCTACAGCTGGCCAGGCAGAGGGGCCTGGAGATGCTGCTGAGGTGCCCACGCCTCACAGCTGGCTCTTTCCATCCAGGATCACCCGCAGGAGACACCACATGGGCCTGGAGGGGACACAGGTGGAGACGGACCCCAACGTGGCTGAGATGTACCATGGGTCACCATAGTTCCATGCCAGGGGCCAGCAATTGTCCAGGTGTAGGGCCAGACACTAGTCAGAAAGCTCCGAGGCAGGAAGGGAGGGAGATGCAGATGTGAGAAGTAACCGCGGGCTGTGGCAGCCTGGCTGGCTCCAGGGCCCCAGGGAGGCCGGGTCTAGAGGGGCCTCCAGCTTTGCTTCTGGGCTCCTCAGTGCAGGGCCTCAAGCCAACCTAATGTCTGGTACAGTTCTCAAGCCAACACCCTCTTGGCCACTGCCCCGCAGTCATTTGAACAAAATCCAAGTTGTTAGAGGGTCTCCTGTATAAATATCCAGATTGTGTCATTTCACGGAACCCCAGCCTCCTCTCCCCCATGAACAATTCCTGGAGGTTGTCAAACAGCTGGAGTGGATCTTCCCCAGAAGCTGATCCCAGGGGACCAGATCCCCCTTGGGTTTTAGAAGGACACTAGTTGTCAACTCAGACGTCCAAGAAGAGCAACATGGCTTGTCTTCTTGTGAGCTGAGAAGGAAAGAGGGGCTAGAGCCACCCAGGGGCATCCACAGGCCTCTAGGCAGAAGTTGGGATCCCAGCTGTTGTGGAGGCACATGCCTGTAAGTTTAGCGCAGTCTGATGCAGGAGGATTGCAAGTTGGAGGACACCCTGGGCAATTTGGTGAGATGCTCAGCAACATAGTGAGGCCCTGTTTCAAAATAAAAGTAAAATAAACATAAAAACAAGTGGGGATACAGCTCAGTGGTAGGATACCCCTGGGATCAACCCTCAGGATTCACCCCTACAAAAAGAAAGTCAAAATCCCTTTAAAATGAAATGTTCACTGTTCCTTAAGGTGTCTGTTCTGCTGGAGTTTTTTTTTTGTTTCAATTCTGCTTCATCCTCTGGCGAAAGGCTGCACCCTGTGCTGAGCCTGGTCCCCACTGAGGTCACAGCCTCTAGGCCCAGCTGCACAGGAAGTGTCTGGAGAAGATGGTCTTGGACAGCCCACCCTCCTCGTGAAAGATGGGGACGCCCCCTACTCAGACCCTGGAGCCAAGAAGGCGGCCCTCCTGGCCCCTCTGGGCTGTGGAGCCAGGAGCTGCCCAGATCCCAAGGGAGGGAAAGTCAACAGTGACAGGTGAGCCCCTGCAAGCTAAGGACTGAGGTGGCAAGAAGGTCTCCATGTGGCTCAGGATGTACCAAGGAAGCCCACTCGGGACTTGTCAGAGCCAGGGGAACGGGCTGGCCTGGGCGCTGTCTGCACCCCACTGAGTTCTACTCCTCCCTCAACTGCTCTAAAACAGTCTCCAAGACGCAGAGAGACCTCATCTCTGTGAAGGACAGACGTGGGCATCGCCTTCTCAGCCAGGCTCTTGACAGGTGTGATACTGGTCATCAGGGGAAGCGGTGACTGCCATTCAGGAGGCGAGGACACAGTGACGTGCCACATGGTGGAAAGGCTGCCTACCTTGGGGCAGGGCAGGGTCCCCTCAGAGATCAAGTCCCTGCCACGCTGCCTCCTGTGTTCCCACTCACTGGAGAGGCAGGCGGGACAGCGGGCACCAGGACCCGCCTCCTGTCAGGGAGTGCCGGGGACCTCCTTCTGCAGCCCTGCGAGGGCCACAGCCTCCACAACCCTGATGGCATGGCACAGCCCCGGGTGCCATAGGACAGCTGGTCCCCGGGCTCCCACAGCAGTAACCAGCGACTTGCTCTTCAAGGGACGTTGGACGTCCCTCTTCCTTGGGTAGGATTGGAAGGATGCCCCTCTGGGGTGCAGGAGCTGAGCTCTGCGCTGCCTGGTGGTGTTGGAGGCAGAGCCACAGGTTCAGACAGTGCAGCCCATAGTCACTGCCCCCCACTCCTCAGGCGCTCTCCAGTAGTGTCCAGATACCCAGCACCACCGGGTGCTGCTGCAAGTGGCCCCCACACAGGCAGCAGGACATCTGGTCCCCCCAGGAGGACCTCTTTGGTTAGACACATGGTCTGGGGAAGACAACGGCTTCCTCTGTGGCTCTGGGCTGCCAGCCCACGTGTTCTCTGGTGGCCGCCTGTACTGCCCAAGTGCTCCTGAAATCTCCCCCCACTCCCTCTTCTCCTGTCTGAAAAGACAGTGGACGTCCGTGCACTTCTCCCAGCACATCATGAGGAGTCCCAGAGCAGCTGGGGCCAGGAATGTTGTGGTCCCAGCAATGTCCTTGGGAAAGGGGGCCTGACTGCAGGACACAGGAGCTCCTGCCACCATTCGGCAGGTGAGACCCATGAAGGACTGGGCGTCTCTGACCTCCCCAGGCTGCCTCCCTTCCCCAGGCCCAGCCAGGAGGGAGATGCATGCAGACCCATGGGAGGAGGGACTGGGGACTCATTCTGGCTGTCCCTGCCCACAGCCATCGTCCTGTCCTTGGTGGTCATTTTCTGACCAAGTTGGCCAGTCGAGCCTTCTGTTACTGGCCACCAAGAGACCAACAAGAGTCACTATGAGATGGTGAGAGGGAAGAGGCTGGGCTGTGCAGTGCCCAGCCTATGGCAGGTGCTGGACATGGGCTTGGCTGCTGGCTAGAGGCCAGGGAGCAACCTACAATGAAGAGTGGGCCCCACTGCCTCCAGAAGACACTGCTAGCTGGAGTCCTCACTGGGTGGACAAGGGGCTGCTAAGCCTTCGTGGGCAGCAGAGCCAGGCCTATGCACCAGGGGCTACAGGGGGCATACCTTGCAGGACAACAGGGCCGTTTCCTTTCAGGACCCCTATCCTCTTTCAGGATCAACCCTCCAGGCCTGAGCCAGTGCCAGAGGGCAAGTCCTGCCTGCAGTTGGGTGCCCTCCAGTCCCACGCCCTCCCTGGGGGCTGCCAGGGGTCCCTCTCAAGGCCCTTTGGGGATGTCGGGTTTGCCATGCTGAACTTTTGCAAGAGGACGGTGACATGCTCAGAGTGGGCCCTGGGTGGAATTCAGAGCTCCAGCTGACCCAGCGAGGAGACAAGTCCCCAATTCTCCCATCCCCTGCCCTGCCTACCAGAAGGCTCCCGAAGCCTCAGACCACACAGGGACGTGGCTTGGGGCACAGCTTTCTTGCAGCGCTGCTGTTGAGGGCACGGTGCCTGGGGGAGGCGAGGAGAGGTGTCAGAGCCAGCGCGCTCGCCCCGAGGGCCAGAACGACAGCTTGCTTCCCCTGACAGGCTGAGCCCTTGGGCTCTCAGCTGACTCCTTCTGAGCCCCCAAGGAGGGCTTGACATCTGCGGGGTGCCAAGGGGCTTCATCCCTGGGAGTGAATTTGCCTCTCACAGTCGCCTGGGAGGGACGGCCATCACCCTGGTTGGCAGAGGAGGAGTTCAGGGCAGCAGAGGCTAGCTGGCTTCCCAGGAAGGGGCAGAGCTGGGCTCTGCATCCAGGGAACCCGTGGTGGGGCCGGTGCTGTGAGCACAGAGCTACACTGGGCCTCCGGGTAGAGCCCCAAGGCCCACCAGGCCTCCCACCCACGGTGTCCTAGCAGGGCCCTGGGGTGGGCCTAAGCCCACCTCACAGCCCCCTCCTCAGCTCCTGTGATGGGGTCTGGCCAGGTGTGTGGCACAGGAGTTAGGAGGGCGTTTCTGACTGTTTTCTGCAGGATGGGGTGGGGGGTTCTGCTCAGGGTGCTCCATCCTCCTGGGGTGGAGGCAGGGGTATGGAGACCACTGATCCTGGGTTATAGGGTCTGTCTGCAGGCTCCTCTGTGACCAGATAGAGGGGGGCAGCCCTGGCCCTTACCTGGGCTCATTGAGCAGCCAGGCCCAGGTCAGCGGGGTGACTCAGATGGACCCCTAATCCCACCTGGGAAGTGGTCTCAGGGAATCCCAGGTTTGAGATACTTAGAAACCCTCAAGGGAGACCCAGGCTGCCTCTTAGCCATGGCACTGGCCAGGACACCTGGGCAGCATTGGCGCTGGGCATCCCTGTGGTGAGACCTGCCCCACTTGAATGTATAAACGTGGAAACTTGGGCCAGTCTGTTGAGAGCCACAACCGAGTCAAGATGGCGCCTGGCATTTTGCCAGAAGGAGTGGTTGAGAAGTAACGCCAGCGAGCCATTAAGATGTTGATAATTAAGTTAAGCTGTGTATAATTATTAAGATAATGACTGATTGCTGTAACTGGATGATGCTAAATTGAAACAAGCTGTGTATTCAGTTGTGTATATAAACCTCTGCTGTCCGGCAATAAGGCGGCTCCTGCTACCTTGGGTGCCCGCTACTTTTGAGTTATCATGGAGTTCCCATTGAGTTCTTGCGGAGTTCCTGTTGAGTTCTAGCGAAGTTCCTGCTGAGTTCCGGTTGAGTTCCCGTGGAGGTAGGACAATAAAGTAGTTCCTATTTGAACCTACAAGTGGCTTGTGACCTCCCAGTTATTTGTGCCCAGCCAGATTGCAGCATTTGGTGGCCCACACGGGGAACGCCTGAAGCTTGGGGGTAAGTGAAACTGCTTGCCCCTGAGGGCAGGGCAAGAGAATGGGTGACCATTTCAAAAAACAATGTGTTCTTGTTTTGTTTTTGTTTCAAGCTGCCTGTCCCTAGAACTTTCTCAGGCAAACTGGGGAAAGTGGTTGGCTCAAGGTTTGAAGTTGTTCGGCCCTGGGGAAGAGATAGAGATAGACCACGGATACATATGTCAAGAAAATAGAAAAACTGATACAACAAATTTTTGTTCCGTTTTGTTTTGTGTTATCTTGTTGGGTTGCGTTATCTTTATAGCAGAAATATGGAATTAAAAATTAGTAAAAACCAAACTGAAAGGGTGTTAAGTAAATTGCTAGAGGAAGGAGGCATCTCAGTAAAATCAAGAAGAGTTAGGGCATACGTTGATACAATACAAAGGTGTAGCCCATGGTTCATTAAAGAGGGGTTGTTAAATATATCACATTTGAACCACCATGGTGAAGATTTAAAAAGGATAGAAAAGGAAAGCCCAGGAACTCTGCCAGTTGGCACATTACCATTATGGACATTGGTACAATCTTGTTTGCTTAGTCAAGGAGAAGACATTTTAGATCAAGTAAAAGATGAAGTCTCTCGAGTTAGTCAGACAGGGGAAGAAAGTTTAGAGAAGGAAGGGCTATCAGGGGAGAAGTTACAATGGGAGGTTGTTACTAACACCTTTCTATCACCAGAGGGCATAAGAATTCAACCAACAGCTCCACCTATGTATACGGAGACAACATATGCTGAGTGGCCCCCAACCCCCGTAGCTGATAGATGGGATCCTGAGACAGGACCTCAAAGATTAGCATGCCCTGTATTTGAGGAGGCAGGAGGGCAGCAAATTCACCATGCTTTAGATTTCAAAACAGTGAAGCAGCTGAAAGAGGCTGTAACAACCTATGGTCCTCAAGCACCCTTCACTGTAAGCATGGTCGAATTCATTAACAACTTGAACATGACGCCAGCAGACTGGGCTAATATGTGTAAAGCTGTGCTAAATGGAGGACAATATTTGTTATGGAAGGTTGCCATTCAGGAATTTTGCACGGAGACGGCTAGGTGAAATGCAGCAGCCGGTTATCCTCAGAGAAATCTGTTGAGAGCCACAGCCGAAGGGGCCCCAGCAAACTTCCAGCTGCCAGCAAACTACCAGCTGCCAGCTGACGATTGGCTCACGGCAGCCCCAGCAAACTTCTAGCTGCCAACTGATTGGCTCCTCTGCGGTGATGCTCATTGGGCTGTTTCCCCGCCCTTTCAGACCACAGAGCTGCTCATTGGGGGACTTTTTTTGGCTCTGCCCACGCGACCCAGCCAATCAGCCTCAAGAGCAGGAGGAGTGGGGGGTTGAGAGGCTTGTGGGAAGACGGTGGTGGCAGTTGGGCTCTGAGGGTTTTTCCTGAGGAGCTGTGTGGTGCGGTGTGTGTGTTCTAAAAATAAAGTTCGTTTCTTTTGACAAGCGGCTCCTGAATTGTGCCCAGCCAGACTGCGGCATTTGGTGGCCCATACGGGGAACGACTGAGGGTAAGTGATAAGGTAAACTGCTCGCCCCTGAGGGCAGGGCGAGAGGATGGGTAGCTGTTTTAAGATTCTTCTTTTGTTTTGCTTCACTTTTGTTTTAAGTTGCCTGTCTCTGGAGATGAGTGAGACGGAAGAAAAACCGCTCACATCTGAGGAACAGATAGGGAGAAAGGATGGATGGATATTTCAGGAGGATAGAAAGGCTATAATGATTTTCTGTTGTTCCAATTTTGTTTCATTCTGTTTCAGTTTTGTTTGGCATTATCTTGTTGGGTTGTATTATAGTTATAGTAGAAATATTCAAGTAAAAGAGAAGGTCTCTCGAGCTAGTCAGACAGAGAAAAAAATTCACGTAAAAGAGAAGGCCTCTCGAGCTAGTCAAACAGAGAAAGTTTAGAGCAGAAAAAGCCATCAGGGGAAAAGTTACAACAGGAGACTGCTACTAACACCTTTCTATCACCAGAGGGTGTAAGGATCCAACCAAAAACACCACCTCCATATGCTGGGAGGTCCCCAACCCCCGCAGTTGATAGTTGGGATTCTGAGACAAGATCTCAAATATTAACATGCCCTGTATTTGAGGCAGGAGGGCAGTGAATTCACCATACTTTAAATTTCAAAACAGTGAAGCAGCTAAAAGAGGCTGTAACAACCTATGGTCCTCAAGCACCCTTCACTGTAAGCATGGTCGAATTCATTAACAACTTGAACATGACGCCAGCAGACTGGGCTAATATGTGTAAAGCTGTGCTAAATGGAGGACAATACCTGTTATGGAAGGTTGCCAATGAGGAATTTTGCAAGGAGACGGCTATGTGAAATGCAGCAGCTGGTTATCCTCAGAGAAATCTAGATATGTTGTTAGGAAAGGGACCTTATGAGGATCAGCAGCAACAAATTGCATATGATCCTGGCGTATACTCACAAATTGCTGTAGATGCGGTTAGGGCATGGAAGACTTTACAAGGACGTGGAGATTTGCAAGGTCAATTATCTAAGGTAATACAAGGAGCTAATGAACCTTACGCTGAATTTGTAGATAGGCTTATTCAAACAGCTACCAGAGTTTTTGGAAATACAGAACAAGCAATGCCATTTATAAAATAACTGGCTTATGACCAAGCAAATCGTTGGTGCAGAGAAGTCATTAGACCATGGAAACATGAAAATTTAAACACATATATTAAATTATGTAGAGACATTAATGAACAAGGGCAACTAGTGGCAGCTGCAGTACAACAGGTTTTAGATGCCAGGCCAAAAACATGCTACAATTGTGAACAAACAGGACATTTTAAAAGGAATTGCCCCATAGGAGGAGGATTTAACAAAACTAGGTATCAAAGGAGTAGAATACCGGGTATTTGCCCATGATGCCATAGAGGGAGACATTGGGCTAATGAATGCCATTCTCAAACCACCATAGAGGGTACTCCATTATCAAAAAATGAACAAGGACCAGGTGTTTATCCACGATATCATGGAGAAAGGCATCGGGCTCCGTTGCCAAAAAATGGACAGGGGGGCCCAATGCTCCGGGGCCCAAGACTACAAATATACGGAGACTGGAGGAACCCAGCAACCCCATCAGGGTAGTGCCCAGGACACATTGTCCATTAGATCTCTTATCAGACAAACCAGAGAGAGTGCAGGGTTGGACATCTGTGCCTCTGCCAGAGCAGTACTAACTCCAAAGATGGAAGTTCAGATCATTCCCACAGGGGTAAAAGGACCTCTTCCCAAAGGAACAGTAGGCTTATTATTGGGACCCAGTTCTTCTACTCTAAAAGGACTTATGATAAGTCCTGGGGTAATTGATCCTGATTATGAAGGTGAAATAAAAATTATAGCCAGTTCTCCAAAGGGTATATCAGTAATTTCACCAGGAGATAGAATAGCACAGTTACTAATAATACCCAGCCTACATGATAAATTTTCCAGTTGTACTGTAGAAAGAGGTTCCAAGGAATTAGGTTCCACAGGTGTGGATTGGGCTATGCTTTCTTTAAATTTAGATTCTCGCCCCATGCTAAAACTAAATATTCAAGGACATGAATTTAATGGGCTACTGGATACAGGTGCAGACCTTAGCTTCATCTCTCATCAAGAATGGCCAAAACATTGGCCATTACAACAAGCCACTCAAACGCTTCGAGGCCTAGGAGTGGCGACTAATCCCCATAGAAGTGCAATGGTATTAGATTGGAAAGATCCTGAAGGATGTGAAGGAACTATACAGCCATATGTATTGGATAATCTTCCTGTAAATTTATGGGGACGAGATGTCCTAGATCAATTAGGTTTGACATTAACAAATAACATCAATCAAAATGCACCCACTATTATGACTAGACAAGGTTTTAGGAAAGGAAAAAGATTAGAAAAACAAGAACAAGTTATAGCAGCACCAATACAAATAGATCAAGGAACGGACAGACATGGGTTGGATTTTCAGAAAGGGCCACTGAGACAATAAAAATTACTTGGAAATCAGAAAGACCGGTATGGGTTCCTCGGTGGCCCCTGACTAAAGAAAAGATACAAGCAGCCCATGACCTGGTCAAACAACAATTAGCAGAAGGACATATACAACCTTCCATATCTCCCCATAATACTCCCATTTTTGTCATCAAAAATAAATCTGGTAAATGGAGATTATTGCAAGATTTAAGAGCCATTAATAATGAGATGGTTATTATGGGATCTGCTCAATCGGGGATTCCTCAATTGTCTGCTTTGCCAAAAACTGGTATGTTTTCATTATAGATATTAAAGATTGGTTTTGTTTTTTTTTTCAATTCCAATTCATCCTGAGGATAGTCCACATTTTGCATTTTCTGTCCCTGCTTTGAATCATGAAGGTCCTGATCAGAGATATGAATGGAAAGTACTCCCTCAAGAGATGGCTAACAGCCCAACTATGTGTCAAATTTATGTTAACAAAGAATCCAGCCACTTAGAAATCAAAATCCTGAACTATGGATGATGTATTATTAGCACACAAAGATAAAAACACATTGCTAGAATGTTATGCCACACTTACAAACTTATTAAAAAATTATAATCTAGAGATAGCAATAGTTAAAGTACAATTAAAATTTCCAATTAATTATTTAGGAGTTCTATTATCCTCAACCATGGTCCGTCCACCAAAAATTCAAATACGAGTAGATCAACTCAAATCACTTAACGACTTTCAAAAGTTATTAGGAGACATAAATTGGATAAGGCCTTATCTAGGTATACCAACAGGAGAGTTGGGACCTTTATTTGATATCCTAAAAGGTCCATCAGATCCAAATTCACCCCAAATGTTAATGCCTGAAGCAAGAAAGGCATTAAAAATCATTATGGAAAATATGCATTTGGATAGAATTGATATAAGTTTGCCTTTATTATTTATTGTAATACCAACAAAAAATATTCCTACAGGAGTATTTTGGCAAGAAGGTCCATTATTATGGATACATTTATCTTATTCTCCTAACACTATTCTTACTAGGTATCCTGAGGCTGTAGGACAATTAATACTCAAAGGAATAAAAGCAGCAAAGGGAGTGTTTGGAATTTCTCCCAATAAAATTATTACTCCATATACTATGAATCAAATTGATGAGTTAGCTAATGAGTTAAATACTTGGGCAATAATCATGTGCAAATCTAATGTTTCATTTGATAACCACTTACCATCTAATCCTTTATTGTCTTTTTGGTCTTCGCATCCTGCAGTTTTTCCAAAAATGACAAGAAAAACACTTATCATGAATGCTCCAAATATATTCACTGGTGGGTCAAATAATGGTACAGCAGCAGTAGTTACCCCTGATCAAACTTTTACATTTTTAGTACCCAAATGATCAGCTCAAAAGGTAGAGCTTAATGCAGTATTACAAGCTTTTGTGATGTTTAAAGATTCTGTATTTAATTTATTTTCTGATAGTCAGTAATAGTTAATGCTATAGTATCCCTTGAAGATGCTGGTAGGATTTCCCCTTCCTCTACTGTTTTCTCTTTGCTTTCCACTATACAAAGTCTAATCTGGGACAGAAAAGATCCATTTTTATAGGACATATCAGGGCACATACAGGATTGCCTGGAGCCCTTAGTTTGGGCAATGATTTAGCAGATAAAACTACACATGACATACATATTTTTTCTACACTAGAAGAAGCTACAAATTTTCATAAATCCTTCCATGTCAATGCAAATACTTTAAAAAAGCATTTTAAAATAACTAAGGAACAAGCTAGACAAATAATAAAACAATGTCAAAATTGTGTGACCTTTTTACCACCAGTTAATCTTGGAGTCAATCCTAGAGGACTGATATCTAACCATATTTGGCAGATGGATGTCACACACTTGCCAGAATTTGGAAAATTAAAATATTTGCATGTTACAGTTGATACTTCTTCCGTATTTTTGATGGGCTCCCTTCATGCCGGAGAAAAAACTAAAGATGTTATAGCTCATTGCTTACAAAATTTTGCCACTGTGGGCATTCCAAAACAGTTAAAAACAGATAATGGCCCTGGCTATACTTCTACCTCTTTTAAACAATTTTGCTCATCATTTGGCATTACTCATATAACAGGAATCCTATACAATCCACAGGGACAAGGCATAGTTGAAAGAGCTCATCAAACTATTAAAATGTACTTATTAAAGCAAAAAGAGGGAATTGGGAAAGGGTATATATTCCCCAAAGATAAACTTAAAATAATCCTTTTTACTCTAAACTTTTAAAATTTGGATTCCTCAGGGCTTAGTGCTGTGGAAAGGCATATGTGTCCAAAAATTGTACATAAGCCCAAGGTACTTTGGAAGGATATTCTAACAGGACAATGGAAAGGTCCTGACCCAGTGATTGTCTGGAGTCAGGGGTCTGTTTGTGTGTTTCCATAGGGAGAACAGCAGCCGATTTGGATTCCAGAGAGACTAACTAAAGCAATTTCTACAGACCAAAAAGAAGATGATTTGGCTCAAATCCATAACAGCTGATATCCAGAGCTCCAGCTTGGCTATTCTTACATCTGTGACAGTGGTTCTCCCACACCTGGAGGCTAATGAATAATGGACACCATTAAGGCCTATTTCTAATGTAAAAAACCTTGGGGCTTGCTTGTGGGAATACCTTCATATGCAAGTTACAGGAAAAAGGATGGGATATCCAAAGAAGAGTCAAACCCAGGTGGTAACCAGGATGCTTTTTTCAATATCTATTTTATTATTGCCCTCTCCCACATCATAAAGTTCTATTTCATTTTTTGAGCTCATACAGACCTAGGTTAATGTTTTTCTGATTAGTTCTATTTTTTGACTGTGGAGTTTTTAAACATTGCAATGGATATTTCACCTGTGTAAAGCTACAAGGCCTTTACTTTTGTCTTATGTGTTGTATGTTATGTGTGCACACTTGTGTATTGTGTTGTATATCTGTATGTGCGTATGTCCATATATCATATATGAGGAGCGCTCATGAAAAAATGGATCCAAATATTTTTTTATTCACGTGATTTAAATGGTTTAATTTAAATTGGGTGAACAGCTGTTGAGGATTGTTTTAAAATGTGAACAAAAAAGGAGGTTAACAGATCTGTTTGTTTACTTTCACCTTTCCTTTTCATTATATCTAATTCTATTCAGGATACTAAATTGTTTAGAAAATTGCTTTTTTTAGTGCCTACTGGAATGCTACATAATTTTTTTAACCATCATTGCCAGAATTCCTATCTTCATCCCAGTGCCGGTGAAGACAAAGATAAAACCAAACTACAGCTTCTGCGATAGCTATCACAACAAACTGTATAAACTGATGCATCAATGAATAATAACTCAACAAGTGATGCTCAATCAAGGAGTCGATTTACTTTGGGAGGAAATGAACATATTAATAGAATCCTCTGCTTTGAACTGCTTGCAAAACTTGCCTAGACTATGTATCACTTGTATGCATTGTGAACTATCTGTTGGTGCAGCGACTTGTGGTAGTGCCGGGGTATCTTTGCTGATGGTGTCATCGGTGGTACAATTTTTCCAAAAGGAGCCATCATTTGGCTTGGTATCGTGGCATTTTGTATCCTCCTCCCTTTGGCTTGTGATGGTCGTTATCCACAAGTATGGCTGAGTGTGTTGAGCCAGTAGTTAAAGACGGGTAAGATCCAATTGCAATGGTACCAACATAAGACAGGAGGCTAACGCCTTGAGGTCAGCTCATCCGATGATGGGTAAGGACCATATGTAGTATTGGACAACCTAAAACAGGCACGGTCCCTAAGCCACATACTTGTTGTTTAATTAAACAGAAGGGGGAGATGTTGAGAGCCACAGCCAAGTCAAGATGGCACCTGGCATTTTGCCAGAAGGAGTGGTGGAGAAGTAACGCCAGCGAGCCATTAAGATGTTGATAATTCAGTTAAGCTGTGTATAATTATTAAGATAATGACTGATTGCTGTAACTGGATGATGCTAAATTGAAACAAGCTGTGCATTCAGTTGTGTATATAAACCTCTGCTGTCCGGCAATAAGGCGGCTCCTGCTACCTTGGGTGCCTGCCACTTTTGAGTTCTCGCGGAGTTCCCGTTGAGTTCCAGCTGAGTTCCCGTTGAGTTCCGGTTGAGTTCCCGTGGAGGTCGGGCAATAAAGTAGTTCCTGTTTGAACCTACAAGTGGCTCGTGACCTCCCAATTATTTGTGCCCAGCCAGATTGTGGTACCAGTCAGCCGTCTGCTGTGTGCAGCAACCAGATCCTGTGCCTCTCTGCCCCTCATGCCTCTGCCAAGTCAGGTTCCTTGGCCGCCTCAGCCTGCTGCACTGGGGTGGGGTGACCCCAGCCCCCAGAGCCCCCTAGGCCCCTTGTGGCTGGGAACACATGATGTATCAAGCCTGTGGCCCTCAGGCTTCAAGGGGCTATGGATGACTGGGCTGGCTCTGCCCCTCACAGGGTCCAGGCACTGCACCCACACGGGGGGACAGTGAGGCCCACCCAGGGGTCAGCGTCCTGTGTATGTGGACATGGGCACACCCAGACACCCAGACATGCACACAGGGACATGGGCACACCCAGACACACACAGGGACATGGGCATACCCCCCACACACACACACAGGGACATGGGCACACCCAGACAGGGACATGGGCATACCCACACGCACACACAGGGACATGGGCACACACACACAGGGACATGGGCACACCTAGACACACACACAGGGACATGGGCACACACACAGGGACATGGGCACACCTAGACACACACACAGGGACATGGGCACACCCAGACACACACACAGGGACATGGGCACACCCATGATTCCAGTGGCAGAGGGAAACTTTGAGCCCTGAAGGAGGTGGGAGGTAGAGGGGCATTATAACTGAAGACCCCTTGGTGGTAGGGAATCCACGCTCCGTCCAAATAGCAGAGAGGGAGAGGAATGTGTGGAAGGCGTGTTTGGAGCCAGCGTAGACATAGAGGAGGCCCCTGTTGCCACAGTGAAGGCTCTTTCGAGGGCACCAGTTCAGCCTGCTGGTTGGATGAGTTACTGGGGAGGGGAGCAGCTTCCACAGTGGAGGTGAGAGAGACTGTGGCACACGCTGCCTGACGACTCCCCCTGAAGGAAGGAGAGGCCATCTGTGGGCCCTGTGCATGTGGCCTGGAGCAGGGCCCTCCTGTGTGTGGGACGGGTGCAGAGGGAGCTCCTCAGAGTCTCAGTGCATGAGTGGTGACAGGAGGAGAGGGGGGGAGCGTCCTGAGCCGCGAGAGGAGAGAGGCAGGGTTTAAAGGTGAGCAGGTGTGGAGAGGAGACTGGATCTTCCACCAGGGAAACCTGTAGGCACAACAGGCAACAGGGGAAGCAGTGTAAGTCCTAGTAGGTGAGGAGATCCTTTAGGTGGGTGGGGCCCCAAGGTGAGTTTCTTTGGCTTGTTAATGAGTAGAGAGGCTGCAGCCCATCCTCAAACAGTAGGGTCAAGACCCTTTAGTAGATAAGCCACAGGGGCAAAGGTTGGCCCCAGCATGTGTCCGAGGACCCTTAGAGCAAATCCCTGCTTTTCAGGCACCTGAAGGTGAAATGGGTGAGTGAGATCAGGGAGGTGGAGAGAGGGGCCTGGAGGAGGCCTGCGGAGCCTGGTGAGGGGCTCTGTAACAGAGGCAATAGGGGTTCAGAGAGGGGGCCCTGGGCCGCATCATATATAGGCTTAGCCAATATGGAGTAGTTAGGAATCCAAGCTCTGAGGAATCCCGCCACACCCAGAAAGGAGAGAAGGTCTTCCTCAGTAGAGGGGTCGGTCTGTTAGTGATGAGGCCCTATCTATCAACCGTCATGGCCGTGTCTAGGGTCAGGAGGAGGCCTAGGTCCATCACCATGGCCAAGGAGAGCTGTACCTTGGATGGAGATGCCCTATAGCCACGGGCAGAAAGGAAGTGGAGAAGTTTACAGGTGTCCTGATGGCTGACCTCAAGGGGGGACTGCAAAGAAGGAGGTCATCAACATGCTGTGGCACCATAGGCTGGGTGAGATGTAGGGGAACTAGGTCCTTAGCCAAGGCCTCTCTGAAGGTATGAGGGCTGTCCCGGAACCCTTGGGGGAAACTGTCCCTTTCAGCTGAGTGAGTTATAAGACTCAGGGTCTGTCCGTGGGAAGGTGAAAGTGTCCTGAGAGTCAGAATGGAGGGGACAGAGAAGAAGGCACCTGTCAGGTCTAGCACTGAGCAGTAAGAGGTCCCTGAAGGAGTGGAGGAGAGAAGGGTACAAGGATCGGTCACCACGGGATGGACTGGGACGACCACAGAGTTCATGGAAGGGAGCTCTTGGGCCAAGCTGTAGGAACCGTTAGGCCTTTTCACTGCCAAGATGGGGGTGTTATAAGGGGAATGAGGAGGTCTGAGGAAGCCGTTTCACAAGAGTCTTGAATGAGAGGTGTAAGCCCAGGAGTTTTTAGGGAGAGCGGGTGTTGTGATTGACCAGAAAATGGAGGGGGCCTTTGAGACAGATGTGGGGCTCTTGGTGTGAGGCGATAGAGGACTTCAAGCACCCCAGACAGTAGGGTCACTTGGAAGGGGGTAATGGGAGGCCCTGGCAGACGAATAGGGGATGGTCCTCAGGTCAGGGTGAGGATCAGGGGAGTGGCCGGCGAGTCTGGATGGAAGTGTATATGACGGGAGAAGGAAAGCGTAGCCCCCAACTTTGTGAGGAAGGCCCTTCCCATAAGGGGGACAGGGCACTGTGGAATGACCAAAAAGGAGAGGGTGAAAACCAGAGCATCAAAGGCACTAACAGGGCCAGGTATGTGTAGGGCTGGTCAGGTTCACCCTCTACCCTGACAGTAGAGGTCACAGAACGAGTGGTAGCCCGCAGAACTCCTTGAGGACTGAATATGTAGCCCTGATGTCCAGGAGGAAGGACACAGGCCTACCTGAAACACTCAGGGCTACCCTGGGCTCCCGTGGAGTGATGGTAGTGGTCAGTAATGGGGACCTGGGCTTCAACAGTCCTCTGCAGCCAGTCCTAAGTTGGAAAGGGGAACCAGAAGGGCCAGATGGCCAGGGGTGCTATGGGCTTGGGGACAGTCAGCGACCCAGTGTCCCTCCTGATGGCATTTAGGACAAGGGCCTGGAGTCTTAAGAGGCTTAGGACATGTATGAGCCCAGTGACCCGTCTGACCACATTTAAAACAGGGTCCGGGCCGTCCCGAGGGGCCTTCCCGTGGGCCAGTGAAACCTGGGACAGATGCTTCCGGACCTTCTCGTCTCTCCCATTACACACCTTAAAGGGCACTTCCAAACCTCAGCTGGGGGAGTTAAGGGCCCCCTGTTGAAGTGCCTTAGTTTGGCCTTAATATCGGGGAAACTCTGGGAGGAAAAGTAGTCATTAGTAGTGGTCTCCCATCTGCAGCCTCAGGTCCAGGTTAGTATATTGTAATAAAGCCTGGTCAGGGGGTCTGAAATGCGGAAGGTTTCCATTCTTATCTGGGATGACTTCCTGGAGCCTTTCATAATTGCTGGCCTTGTGGGCTGCCTTTCTCAGTCCTGCCATGAGGCAAGGGATGAGTTGGTTTCTACTGGTTACTCCTCCAGGTGAATTCTAATCCCAACTGGGTCCTGACCAGGGGCCACTTCAGTGCCCATCGGATGGGCAGGGGAGGTCTGATGTACCCCATCAGCATAATTTCTAGCTTGTTCCCAAACTCACCTGTGCTCCTCGGGCAGGAGAGTGTTAGACAAGGTCATATGGACATCGTGGAAGGTCAAGTCATATGATTGAGTCAGATATTGAAACTCTTTGATGTCTGTGATGGGACTTGAAGTACAGGGCCCAAGCTGCTTTTCTAGCTGTGACAGATGTGACAAAGAGAAAGGCACATGAACCCGGATGACACCATCTAACCCAGCCAGCTTGAGTAGAGGACACAGAGATGCAGGTTGGGTAGAGGCAGCCCATGAGTGTGTGGCAGGAGGAGAGGAGGGCAGAGAGGCCAAGGGGACAGTTGCTGCGGAGGCTTCATTAGGAAGAGAATCATGGCATGGCAGGGCGCATCCACTGGGTGGAAGGAGGAGGAGTCCTGGGTAGGGTCTTCTGTCCCTTGGAAGCAGGCGCAGGGGAGGTGAGGGCTGAGAGGACTTGTGCGGGAGAGCAGGGGTTGCAGAGAGAGGGCATGGAATGCAGAGGAGAAGCCTGAACGTAAGCTATCTCTTTCCATTTTCCTCAACGCTCACAATAGTTGAAAAGATCCCTGATAATATTGGGATCTAGAGTGCCATTAAGTGGCATTTAGAGTCGTTATCCAAAGGATATTGAGGCCAGATACGACTGCACAAGTGGATAAGTTTGGGGGGTTTAGGTCTGGGGTGAGCGAGAGGGACCCTAGATTAGCCAGGAGGCAGCCTGGGGGACTATGAGAGGGAATGGTTGGGGAGCTACCCACGGTGAGACGTAGGAGGTGAGTCTGGAGGTGAGGCGTCCCACAGTCTCTAGTACCTCCCAGTTGAGAGGATGGTTACGCTCAGGGGGTCGTCACCACCGCTGGGAAAGCATCGGGGCAGGAACCCATAGAGGCACTTGGGTGCCTGGCCGGGACTACGTAGGGGGGCAGAAGCCGTAGAGATGAACCCAAGGCCTAAAAGTTCTCACCAGGAACACCTCCCAGTCACCCTCGGTGGTTTTTTCTCAAAACCCAGGACCCAAATAACAGAGCACCTGTAGACCCAGTTGGTCGACAGTAGGGATCAGCCGTAGCTGTGAAAACTGGGGCTGGGGGTGCCCCCGACCACACGGTAACCTGGGAGTGCTGGACGATCCACAGTCACGTCCCGGGACCGTAGGTCATTTAGGTCAACCGGAGACGGGGTCTTACCTGGAATGTCTGGTGGTGGGTGCAGAGAGGGTGTTCAGCAAAATGGAAGGCCTGGTCTCACGATGGAATCCTCATCGGGGCCTGGGGATGCTCAATGACCCTCGAAGAGGGGAGCAGGCACACCAGGGAACCCAATCCTGGGTTTTGGCACCAAAATGAAGGGAAAGTGAGGAACGAGAGACGGTAAGTGGGAAATGAAGACGGAGAGCAGGCAGAGATGCACACCAGCGTTTATTTGTCAGAGCTGACCTCTAGTGGAGAGGGCAAAACAGGCTTGGGTTTTGGGACTTTTATGGGGAAGGCTCAGGAATCAGAGCCAGGTGGGTCCTCATGTGGGGGTGAAGGGTTGGGATGGTAGAGGAGGTGGTGAGCCTTTCCCTCGGGGCGGAAAAGTGAAACTTTTTCCTTAAAGTGGCATCTGTCACTTAAGATGGCCATCCAGATGCTAAGCCAGGACCTTATAGTGGGGAACCAGGTGGACTGAGCCCAGCCTCTGCCTGTCCCAGACCGTAGCCCCTCGTCCTTGTCCCTCAAGGTCCTCCAGCCCTATCTGCCCTCTGCCTGGCTGCTCCTGCCCTTGGCTCTGGTGGAGGCCACACTGTGTGTGCTAACTATTCAAAGGCACAGACCTTTCTTGGACAGATGTCACATAAGATCAGCTCTGTCCTCTGCCCTGACTGCTCTGCACCCCCAGGCCAGGTCCAGGGTGAATCTCCAGCTTGTCCAGGATGGAGCACAGGCCTGAGGACCAGAGAAGTCTGGCAAGAGGGGACTGGATCCAGCGGCAGGGCGGCCAACCAGGCCCCAGGCTCTCGGGGACACACCTCTGCAGTCCCTGCCAGGGGCACCCTCCAGTGTGGAGCCAAGCCCAAGGGATGAGCTAGAGTGGGGGCAAGGGGGTGTCCCCGGGGAGATCCAGGACTGGCAGTTGCCCAAGGACCCCTGGGTTGGCCTCTTTCCCTCCACTTCAGAGAACAGGGGACCCTGGGTCAGAATCAAAGTGCTTCCTGAGGTCACCCTGGAGATCCCAGTAGTAGTAAGGGCCTAGGGCTGGTTGGGACCCCTGCCCATGTGCCCCCTCAGCTAGGCCAGAGGGTCATTGTCCTGGAGACTTCACATGTGATTTGAGAAGAGAGTGAAAGCAGCTGGGTGTTGGGAGGAGGCGAGAGAAGTCCAGGACCCTGCAGGTGGGGCCCCTGCCGGACATGAGCCAGAATGAGCCGTGTCTCTCCACAGCGTCAGAGTTGAGGAACAACGATGAATTCCTAGGTGACACCACGTCCAGCAGTGACAGTTCACTGGGTACTCATGGGTCACCTGGTGTCATAAGCTGGGAAGTCACAGGTTCTTTTATCCCAATCTTAACTTAGAATGTTAGGAATTCTCAAGGGCCACTCGATGCTTCACAGGGTTATACGTACAGCTTGTGGAAAGGCTGGACAGGGTGCAGCGGCCACAGGGCTCAGGAGGCTGAGCTGAGAAGAAAGGCAGATGGCAAGTGGGAATGCAGAGTCACTGCAGGAGGTCAGAGGAGGTGAGGGCCAGCAGGGACGTGGGTGAGGGCAGGAGCTGTCAAAGCACAGGAGCTTATTCTAGACCAGGGCCTGGGAAGGCAGTTTCAGTGTCAATGTGGAGTGTCATCTTGACATGTCACCAAGGAGTGGGACTCACGTGATCGTCCTGGGCAGGAGACACTGCACTGTGCTGAAGCCCAAATACAGATCTGGAGAGTCATCACTGTAAGTGACTTCCCAGAAAATTTCATGACAGTGACCAGGTGCTGGGGTCAGCATGCACGGTGTCCAGTCTCGGGGTGCTCCTCCATTTGTGCACCTTAGGGGAGGGGCTGCATTGGGGGTCTGGTGTCTTCCATGAGCTCACCAGCGTGGTACTTTCCCATATGGGTTTAGCAACATGTGCATCCCTGTGCTTCTAATTAATTCAGGAAGTCCACAGGTAGTCGTTCTTATTAGCACAATTAATTTACTTACCAGCTTGTGTGTTATGGTGGTGCCAGGCAGACGGACGCTGTTGACTTGTAAACACAACGTGTGGAGTCCTTCCACCAGCACTCAAACTGAAAATGGAGTAAGTTAGGAAGAGTCACTGAGGGCAGCTACAACCTGAGGACTGCTGTTCTGCACACCATGGAGTAACTCACGGCAAGGGCAGCCTGAGGACTGCTGTTCCACACACCATGGAGTCACTAGGGCAGGCACAGCCTGAGGACTGCTGTCCTACACACCATGGAGTCACTAGGGCAGGCACAGCCTGAGGACTGCTGTTCTACACACCATGGAGTCACTAGGGCAGGCGCAGCCTGAGGACTGCTGTCCTACACACCATGGAGTCACTAGGGCAGGCACAGCCTGAGGACTGCTGTTCTACACACCATGGAGTCACTAGGGCAGGCGCAGCCTGAGGACTGCTGTCCTACACACCATGGAGTCACTAGGGCAGGCACAGCCTGAGGACTGCTGTTCTACACACCATGGAGTCACTAGGGCAGGCACAGCCTGAGGACTGCTGTCCTACACACCATGGAGTCACTAGGGCAGGCACAGCCTGAGGACTGCTGTTCTACACACCATGGAGTCACTAGGGAAGGCACAGCCTGAGGACTGCTGTCCTACACACCATGGAGTCACTAGGGCAGGCACAGCCTGAGGACTGCTGTCCTACACACCATGGAGTCACTAGGGCAGGCACAGCCTGAGGACTGCTGTCCTACACACCATGGAGTCACTAGGGCAGGCACAGCCTGAGGACTGCTGTCCTACACACCATGGAGTCACTAGGGCAGGCGCAGCCTGAGAGCTGCTGTCCTACACACCATGGAGTCACTAGGGCAGGCACAGCCTGAGGACTGCTGTCCTACACACCATGGAGTCACTAGGGCAGGCACAGCCTGAGGACTGCTGTCCTACACACCATGGAGTCACTAGGGCAGGCACAGCCTGAGGACTGCTGTTCCACACACCATGGAGTCACTAGGGCAGGCACAGCCTGAGGACTGCTGTCCTACACACCATGGAGTCACTAGGGCAGGCACAGCCTGAGGACTGCTGTTCTACACACCATAGAGTCACTAGGGCATCACAGCCTGAGGACTGCTGTTCTACACACCATGGAGTCACTAGGGCAGGCACAGCCTGAGGACTGCTGTTCTACACACCATGGAGTCACCAGGGCAGGCACAGCCTGAGGACTGCTGTGCTACACACCATGGAGTCACTAGGGCAGGCACAGCCTGAGGACTGCTGTCCTACACACCATGGAGTCACTAGGGCAGGGGCAGCCTGAGGACTGCTGTCCTACACACCATGGAGTCACTAGGGCAGGCACAGCCTGAGGACTGCTGTTCTACACACCATGGAGTCACTAGGGCAGGCACAGCCTGAGGACTGCTGTCCTACACACCATGGAGTCACTAGGGCAGGCACAGCCTGAGGACTGCTGTCCTACACACCATGGAGTCACTAGGGCAGGCACAGCCTGAGAGCTGCTGTCCTACACACCATGGAGTCACTAGGGCAGGTGCAGCCTGAGGACTGCTGTCCTACACACCATGGAGTCACTAGGGCAGGCACAGCCTGAGGACTGCTGTCCTACACACCATGGAGTCACTAGGGCAGGCACAGCCTGAGGACTGCTGTTCCACACACCATGGAGTCACTAGGGCAGGCACAGCCTGAGGACTGCTGTCCTACACACCATGGAGTCACTAGGGCAGGCACAGCCTGAGGACTGCTGTCCTACACACCATGGAGTCACTAGGGCAGGCACAGCCTGAGGACTGCTGTCCTACACACCATGGAGTCACTAGGGCAGGCACAGCCTGAGGACTGCTGTGCTACACACCATGGAGTCACCAGGGCAGGCACAGCCTGAGGACTGCTGTTCCACACACCATGGAGTCACTAGGGCAGGTGCAGCCTGAGGACTGCTGTCCTACACACCATGGAGTCACTAGGGCAGGCGCAGCCTGAGGACTGCTGTCCTACACACCATGGAGTCACTAGGGCAGGTGCAGCCTGAGGACTGCTGTCCTACACACCATGGAGTCACTAGGGCAGGCACAGCCTGAGGACTGCTGTCCTACACACCATGGAGTCACTAGGGCAGGCACAGCCTGAGGACTGCTGTTCTACACACCATGGAGTCACTAGGGCAGGCACAGCCTGAGGACTGCTGTCCTACACACCATGGAGTCACTAGGGCAGGCGCAGCCTGAGGACTGCTGTCCTACACACCATGGAGTCACTAGGGCAGGCACAGCCTGAGGACTGCTGTTCCACACACCATGGAGTCACTAGGGCAGGCACAGCCTGAGGACTGCTGTTCTACACACCATGGAGTCACTAGGGCAGGCACAGCCTGAGGACTGCTGTTCTACACACCATGGAGTCACCAGGGCAGGCACAGCCTGAGGACTGCTGTCCTACACACCATGGAGTCACTAGGGCAGGGGCAGCCTGAGGACTGCTGTCCTACACACCATGGAGTCACTAGGGCAGGCACAGCCTGAGGACTGCTGTTCCACACACCATGGAGTCACTAGGGCAGGTGCAGCCTGAGGACTGCTGTTCCACACACCATGGAGTCACTAGGGCAGGTACAGCCTGAGGACTGCTGTCCTACACACCATGGAGTCACTAGGGCAGGCACAGCCTGAGGACTGCTGTCCTACACACCATGGAGTCACTAGGGCAGGCACAGCCTGAGGACTGCTGTTCTACACACCATGGAGTCACTAGGGCAGGCACAGCCTGAGGACTGCTGTTCTACACACCATGGAGTCACTAGGGCAGGCACAGCCTGAGGACTGCTGTCCTACACACCATGGAGTCACTAGGGCAGGCACAGCCTGAGGACTGCTGTCCTACACACCATGGAGTCACTAGGGCAGGCACAGCCTGAGGACTGCTGTCCTACACACCATGGAGTCACTAGGGCAGGCACAGCCTGAGGACTGCTTTTGTGCACACCACGGAGTCACTTAGCGAATCCTTCTGCCCTGTCTGCACCCTGCACTTGGTGTTTCGACGTCCCCCTCCTTTAGAGGCAATGTTCTTCACCTTCCTGCGACCCCCACTTTGGCCATGCCTTAGCGGGATCCTTTGGCTACCTGTGCTGGCCTCTCTTCCACCACCTGACCTGTCGTTCCCCATGTTGCTTCACCTCCCATCAGTGCTGGCCGTCAGCCCTCGAGTCAGTGGACAGCACTGAGCCCTAGGTCACTACCCTTTGCTGTGCGTAGCCCTTCTGCCTATCTACCCTGTCCTCTGTTGGACCAGGGGCAGGCTGACCAGGGCCCCTGGCCAACGTTGCACACCACTGTGTCCTCCCTGTGGCCCTCCTGACCTCTGCCCCTGCCGAAGCCCTCTGGTCAGTCCTGCCCTAGTCATGGGGTGGCCCTGCTCTTGTGCATCTGTCTGGGCCTGAGGTGTGGGAGCAAGCTGGTGGGTGGTGTCCATCCAGAACGCCTTGCTGGCCTCCTCCCAGGTTCCTGGCCTTGTGACTGGCAGTGCCCCCTGGCTAACCTGCTGGGGTCCCTGTGGTGATTTGGGGCGACTGTCCCTGGGGCTAGGAAGAGCCAGGATGTCTCCCAGCCACCCCAGTAGCTCACAGCTCTCCCTGCCAGGTCCTGGCTCCCTGTTCCCTGGGGACGGGGTGCACGGCCGGTGGAAGGAGTGAGTGTGGTTCCTGGGGTCAGGCTGGTGAGCTGGCCCTCTCAAGGGCAGCAGCAGGTAGCACGTGGCCTCGGGGACGACCTGGGGACGTGGGTCCCAGGGTTGCAAGCTGAGGGGTGACAGCAGGGGACAAGCTGTCATGCTCCTGGAGGGCGCCCGGGTGGCTGCAGTGACCTGGGAGCTGGACCCGCTGGAGCTGTCCTGCAGCTGTGGTGCCCTCCTCGCCCGCCCCATGGTTTTTCTTGGTTCATGAGCCCATCCTCAACCATGAGCTTCTGGTCTTTAGAGAGTGACATTTATGGGCAGCTCGATTTTACTAATGAGGAAGTAGCCCCGTCCCTACTCCCACAGTGTCTGACCTCCTTGCCCCCAGTGGCCCTGTGAAGGTGTGATGTGTGGCAGGACTTCCCAGTGTCTGTGGGTCCACCTGGGAGCCGCGACCTGGGCCACCCTAGTGTTTGGTTTCCTTTGTGCTGGCACCCTCTGCTGGCTGCTCCTGACATGGCAGCCGGCCTTTCCTGAATCAGTCCTAGTGTGCAGCCTGTGGTGATAGGGCCCTCACCCCTCCTCCCTGTCCTCCACCTAGTGCCTTAAACTGGACGCCGGGCGGTTTCTCTCACATTTAGGATGCCTGCAGGAGGGGCACGAGCTGGCCTAGGGCTCCACGGTGCCAGGAACACAGGCCCCATCATCAGCCCCGGGGATTGGTCCTTAGGCCCCAGATGGCTGCTTAGGCTCCAGTCATCACACACGACTTCCAGCAGCAGGACGGTCGTCAATACTCCTGGAGGCTGAGGGGCCACTTGTGCTCAGTCCTTGGCCTGACCTTCGCAGCAGTCTCACCTCGCTCCAAGGAAGCTGGGCCCCGCAGGGTTGGAGGTTCTGCTGGGTAAGAGGCTGACGCTCCAGAACAGCCCTCAGGCCCATCATGGAGCACGACCTCACGCCTTTCCCGGGTTCTGCCTTGGCCCTGTCCTGGCCGGGCTCCTGTGGAGCCCCTGGGCCTCACCGGCAGACCTCCGTTCTCACGGGGACCTTCCAAAGCCACGGTGTTTCCGAGGCCGGCTCAGTGGAAGGACCTCTTAGACCACCCCAGGAGGGGACCGGGCTATGCCCCGGGGGAGGCCAGCCTGGGTCCGGCCCCAGCGCCCAGCACCTCTTCCAGCTAGTGGAGCTGGTGTCCCGAGAGCAGTTGTCTCAGTGTGGATTGGCTCCTGGGGCGCAGGTGGACAGTGTTGTGGTCACTTCACTGCCGGGCTCCGTCATGCCTGCCACACGGAACCTGAGGCCACCTGGGGCCTGGGAGCAAGGTGCCCGCCCCCGGGACTGTTGCTGCCCACGGGGACTCGGGGATTCCACAGGGAGGCTGGCAGCCTGTCGGGACAAGGTCGCCCTGGGGGCAGCCACCTCAGTCACTGGGCACCAACAGCCACCTCAGTGCAGGCTTGCTCCCAGCCCCACGCCACCCTTCCTCCATCAGGGAAGGAGGCGGCCAGGGCTTGGGCCTGCTGCAGTGGTCAGGGCTGTAGCTGCCTGCTGTCCTGCCGTCCTGCAGCCTCAAGAAACAAGCTGCTCTAGGGCCAGAAAGACCAGGGCCCTGCCCGCCTGATGGCCCGAAGCCCCCGAGGTCAGAGGCTGCCACACTGATCTGTGTGGTCCCACATGGCTGGTGCCACTGCTGCCCGCTCCACTTCAGGGCCAAGTCCTGCGTCCCCTTCCTGCCACCACACAGTTAGAGGGGGTTGCTACTTCTCCAGAGCTCAGGCCATGGCACCCACGCACCCCACGTCGTGACTGTGGGGGTCACCACGGCCTGGGAGATCCAAGAAGGCCTCCTACATGCACCTGGTTCTGTGCTGTCCTCCGCCCGGCCCCTCTCCACCGGTCCCCTCTCCCTGTGGCCCCTCTCCCCGTGGCCCCTCTCCCCGTGGCCCCTCTCCCCCCTCTCCTGTGGCCCCTCTCCACCCTCTCTACGTGGCGGCTCTTCCTGTGGCCCCTCTCCACGCAGCCCCTCTTCACGCGGCCCCTCTCCCCGTGGCCCTCTCCACCCTGTCCATGTGGCCCTCTCCCGTGGCTCCTCCCAGCCCCTCTCCACCTGGCCCCGTTCTCGGCTGAGGACTCCAGGTCTGGCTGCTCACCTTGAGGTGATGTGTTAGAACTCAGCAGGGGAGGAGGTCTCAAGGGAGGGGCTCTGGGGACTTGGGGCCCTTCTGAAAGTTGCAGGTGCTGATGAGGGATTTCTCCAACAGTGGGTACGCGCCAGGGACGCAGCCACCTCACCAGATGCCTCCATCTTCAGCCTCTGGCCGCTAGGACGGGGACCGTGGTTTCAGATCTTCGAGCCTCTGCCTGTGGAGCCTTGTTACAGTGATCAGAACGGCTAAGGCCCTGTCCTCACGGCCCCTTTCCACGCAGCCTCCTCACAAGGCCCTCTGCCCCGTGCCCACGGGGCCCCGGCCGGGGTTTCCAGGTAGAAGCTGGGCCTCAGCCTGGGGACGCAGGAACAGCAGGGCAGCTGCAGCCCTGGCACGGTCCTGAGGGGCGCGATTCTGCAGGAGGGGCAGGAAGCCACCCCAAGCCATCCGCAGCTTCCTGTCCCTGCTTGGTCTGGGCAGGTGGCCCAGCCCTCCTGCCTGTCCTGGGATGCAGCACCTGGCCCACGAGAAAACCTACCAGTCCGTGGCTCAGCCTGGCAGAGGAGTGGGCAGAACTGGAAAGAGCCCTGTCCCCCTCCGGTCCTGCACACTGGGCATTCTGGACAGGAACAAGCAGAACTCTGGAAAACTGAATCCCATCCCCCGCCCCCTGCAGAGGGAGCCCGCAGCTCAGGGCACCCGCCCTTCCAGAGATGGCCAAAGGTCTCCAGTGTCCCTCTCCACTGCCCACCCCACTCCTGCCTCCAGGGTCTGGACTCTGGGAACTTCAGGGCTGGAGGGGTGCGGAGGCCACTCTGCCCAGCACCGGCCCTGTGGGGCAGCCTTGTGGAGCCAGGAGCCTGGAGCCATTGTGCCCAGAGTCCCCATGTCCCCTCTCCCAGAAGCACACCCTTGGTCTGAGGGCCGAGAGAGGGCTGGAAGATGCTCCCTGGAGCCCCCAGGGCCTCAACCCCTGCCGCTCAGACCCAGGGAGCAAGGCCTGAGTCCAAGCGCTCAGCGTGGGGACTGTGTCCTCGGCCTTCTGATGGCCCAGCACTCCTACCCCTCTTCCCTTTCCGAATTTTCTACACTGAACGGTATTGCTTTATGATGAGGGAAAGTTTTTCTAAGGATGGCGATTTTTCCCTCTGTAGAATCAGCAGGAGAGTGCTGGACCCAAGCAGCTTGAGTGACGGTCCCCAACCAAACCTGGGATGCCAAGCCCTGCCTGAGCCCCCTCCAAGCTCAGATGAGTGCTCCTGTCAGCTCTGCTGCCTCCCCACCCACACCCCCACCAGCCACACCCCCACCCATCCATTCATCCCATCAATGCATCCATCTACCCATCTACGCAACCACTCATCCAACCACCCACCACTCATCCTTCCACCCGTCCTTCATCCGTTCACCCTTTCATCATACTGATCCATTCATCCATATACCACCCATTGATTCACCCACCCACCTATCCATCCACCCATTGACCAAATCAACCACCCACCTATCCATCCACCCACCCACCCACCCAGCCATCCACCCACCTAGCCACTCAGCCAGGCAGATGCACCCAGCCTTCACCCAGCCTCCACCCAGCCTTCACCCAGCCTTCACCCAGGCAGATGCACCCAGCCACCCACCCAGCCACTCAGCCATTCACCCAGCCTTCACCCGGCCATTCACCCAGCCTTCACCCAGGCAGATGCACCCAGCCACCCACCCAGCCTCCACCCAGCCTCCACCCAGCCTTCACCCAGCCTTCACCCAGGCAGATGCACCCAGCCACACATTGGGCCCTTCATCTGGTGGGATTTCTCCTGGGCTCAGGAGTAGTTCCTGCAGGACATGCGGAGTGGGCACCCCTGGGTCAAGGAGCGCCACAGCCTGGCCCCTGGGCACGGCAAAACCATCCTAAAAGAGCTTTCCCCCACTTTCAAGGTTTCCAGGAAGCACCCAGGGCCCAGAGCAGCCCAGCCCTGAGCACCCTCCCTTGGCCACCGACCCAGGAGCCCTGGATTTCCCGCCCACTCTGGCCCTCCGCGAGGCTCTAGGGCCTTTCTGTCTTTTCAGCACTTCAGAAGAGGCAGCTCTGCACCTTGACCTGGGGGAGTCTGCTGGAATCTTCCAGGAGCTGAAGGGCCCCGCCCTCCCTGCGGGCAGTCTCACTGCTGATGCTGAGGTTGGCAGTGGCCCAGGCACTTGCTCCAAGGTTTTTCTGATGGAGCACTGAGGGCAGGACCAGGCTCTGGGCCACAGTGACTAAGGGTCCAGGTGGGGTCAGGCCTCGCCCCAGGGCCAAGTAAGATAGAAGGGACAGTTTAGAGACCTGTCTTCAGGCAGGGTCCCAGAGACAGCGGCCACGCCTGCCCCTGGATGGGAGGGGAGGAGGGGAGGGAGAAAGATAAGAGGGGGGATGGGGAGCCCGAGGGGGGCAGACAGAGGGAGGGGCGGGGCCTGGCTCCCCGCTGGAGCCGACCCCCCGGAGGAGCACACACCTGCAGGGAGCGGGGCAGGGGCTCCTACCCCAGAGACACAGCCCTGAGGCTGAGGTCACTGAAAGCCGAGGAAGGACTTTCCTGCCAGCCCCATGGACTTGGGGAAGTCCACCCTGCTCCCTCCTCCTTCCTCCCTGGACCTCACCTGCCACTCTGACCTCCAGCCCCTCCTCCATCCTCCCTCGACCTTAGCACCTGCCAGTCAGTAACTCCATTTGGCTCCTGGCTCCTGACTCACCACACAGCTGCCCCTTGGGCTGCCCCTGCCCATCCCCCGGGCTTCCCCAACTGTGACTTTGTCCTCCGGACCCTGGCCAGGAACCCCAAGATCACACCCGACCTGCACCGTCCACGCCAAACCCCGGAAGCCAGGTCTGCTCAGCAGCCCAGCTCCTTCTGCCGTCACTCCAGCCCCTCGGGCCACGCGTCCTTGAGCCTGTTTCCCACTCGGGGCTCTGCCCAGCAGTCTCAGGTGCTCTCCACGGAGCCCCTGAGTCCCTCCCTGGGCCAGGGCCTCCTCGCAGGCCCTCCCAGGCTGCCAGCACCCTTGCTCAGAAGGGCCCAGCATGGAATAGCCCCTGCCCCGGGGCCTTGAGCCTCCATCCTCCTGGCCGGGGACAGGTGGTCTTTCCAGCCTCCGGCCACCAGTCCCTGACTCGCGCGTCCTGCTGGCGCCTGGGGAGCACTGGCGTTGTCCCAGGAGGCTCCTCCTCTCTCTCCACCAGTTCTCACTGCAGCTGCCCCGCAGGCTGCGATGTCTGGGGACACCCGAGTGCCCCTCCCTCGGTGTGCCTCTCCCGGTGGGTGGGACAGGCCTTCAGGCACCCACACCTGCTCACAGGAGGTGCTTGGCAGGTGCTCACGTTCACGTTAGGCGTTTGGCTGGTCGGAGCAGGTGGAGAGTGGCCTCAGGGGGAGGGGGCTGTCTGCCTTCTCTTCCGGGAGCTGGCGGGGGTCAGAGCCCCACCAGGTGAAGGCACTGCCGCAGGCTGCCTGCAAACGCCTCGTCCTCAGGTCTCCCAGCAGCAAGCCCCCTTCCTGGCTGCAGCCTCACACAGAGGAGGAAACCTCGCCAAGTGGGCCTGGGGGGAGCCCTGGGGCAGCCCCGCACCCTGTGAGGAAGGAGGCCGGGAGGAGCAGCGGGTCAGAAACAGCTGAGCTGGGGGCTCGGGCAGCCGCCTTTGCTCAGCGCTGCCCCGGAGGAGTGCCTGCCGTGTCCCAGCAGAGCCAGGACGGGGGCTCACGGGCTTGGCATCACTTCCTGCCTGCCAGGGAGGCCGGGTGCCTTCTCCCAGGGGCTCCTCAGAGCTGCGCTGTGACCTCACTCCTGCAACAAGATGTGCCCGTGGGCTCCCAGGCACTTCGGTTCAACATGGGGCACACAGCTGCAGGCCTCACTTTGCCTGTCAAAGAGGAAAAGCCAATCCGGGCACCGCGGGGCACGCCTGTCATCCCAGCAGCTCGGGAGGCTGAGGCAGGAGGACGGGGAGTTCACAGCCAGCCTCAGCAAAAGTGAGGGGCTAAGCAACTCAGTGAGACTCTGTCTCTAAATAAAATACGAAATAGAGCTGGGATGTGGCTCAGGGGTCGAGTGCCCCCGAGTTCAATCCAGGTACCCCCGCCCCCCAAAAAGAGACCAAGCCACGCGCCTTTTCCTTTTCCCCAATGCTGGGTTCAGCCTCAGAGGCCTTGAGAGGCTGGCTGCTCCCCACTGAGCGACACCCCAGCCTACACCAATGGTCTTGAACGGGCCGCTCAGGGCTCAGTCAGCAATCCAGGCCCTGTTCCTGAGAGTTCACTCTTCAGACCTTGTAATTACCTGGGAATGCTCTGTAATTACCCGGGGCCAACTCTGAGGTCAGGGCACATCACAGATGCACAGAGGCAGGGCTCCGGATGCCCGTGCAGGGGCAGGAAGGCAAAACCCTCAGCGGCCCTGGGCAGGGCAGGGCAGAGGTCAAACTATACACCCTGCACCCAACCCACTGGGCCACGGAGGACACAGGGCCAGCCGTAGGAAGACCAGAAAGAGGTGGGCCAGCTTGTCCCTGGGCAGGATGGAGGCAGGGCCGGGGGACCTGGGAGCAGAGGAGTGCGTGCTCCTGGGAGCCCTGAGCTCCGGGAACAGTCCCAGAGCTCCCAACCAGAACAGGGCAGGCTGTGAGTGGGGACAGGCTGGCTGGGCCATGAAGGGGCTGGGGGAAGGGCTTCGTGCATCTTGGAGCTGAGCTGGTGCCTTGAGGGTGGGGAGGTGAAGGGTAAAGGCACCGGGGTGGATCCCGGTGACCGAGGCTGGGGGAGAAGAGACTGAAGGTTGTCCCAGGAGACTTTGGAGACGGGCCCAAGTCGGCAGGAACAGGGGTCCAGGGATCTGGGGAGCAGCCTGCCCCGGACAGGCCCGTGGGATGAAGGGCTGCAGGTCTCCAGGCCCCACCCCTGCACAGGCTTCTCCCTGTGCACACTTGGCAGGGCACGGTCGCCTCCTGGAGAGCACTGGCCGGAGGAGTCCTCCAAGACGATGTGACTGGTGGTCAGTCATGCAGGACCACTTGCTCAAGGACCATTTTACCGGTGTCCACAGAGGCCCAAGCAGGAACAGAGCGATTGCTAGGATGGGGGTCGTGCTGTGACCTTGGTGTCTCTCCAGGTGGCCTTCCGGCCCCGCTCCACGGCCTCACTGCTCTGCCAAGGCTCTGGGGTCAGGTGGACAGACAAGAGGATCCCTCCACCAGGCTGGGGCAGCCGGGCACTGCCCTCAACGCCTCCCTGCCCAGCCCCAGCCCTGAGCATGGCCCTGGCTCTGCCACCTTGGCAGACTTCACAGGTTCACCGGGCGGCTCCGGGACCCTGAGTCTGGGCCCAGCCTCCCCGTCTGCACCAGACCTGAGCTCTGCTGGTCTCCTGGTGCCCCCCCCCAGGAAAGCAGCCTTCTCACTGCCTGGCCCTGGGTTGGGCCAATCCTCAGCAGGACATGGAGACCAGCATTTGACCACCAGGGGCCCTGGAGGCCACCTGGACTGCATGGTGAGGGCCATCCTGGAGGTCAGCAGAGGGCTCACCCAATCTGACTGCACAGGGCCTGTCCTTGCCCACCCACCTGGCCCTAAGTGGCCCTACAGAGGCCCCGTGTTCGGCCCTGGGCACAGCCCCCCATGTGCTGGCCAAGTTCTCAAAGGACAAAGTGTATATGCCCAGTCCCTGGGAATCGCTCCAGGACAGGGCTGTGTGCAGGAGAAGACCTATGAATGTCACCCCAGCCGGAAACCAAAGAGGCCACCAGGGCCCAGGAGATGACTCCCGCCACCCATCCAGCAAGGGCTGCAGAGAAGCCCCGCCCCAGCCTGCTCGCCACCTGTGTCCAGGGGGCACTTCTGGAGAACCCCGTCCCAGTGAGCAAAGGTGTCATGGCAGCTGAGACGCACAACGCACTGCCACCAAGAGCAGAGGACATCCACCTGGCGCTCTGCTCCTGTGGACAGTGCTCAGGGCCAGGGCCTCAGGCTCCTTGCCAGCCCAGGGAGAGAGGCGAAGCGGTGTGCTGTGAACATGCGTGTCTCGTACACATGTAATAGTGTGTGCAGGCATTGGGACACGCTGAGTGACCTGGTCTTCGCTGCCCCAGACACGGACGTGAGCCCTTTCCTCTCATCTCTTTGTATCTGTTCTGCACTTTTCAGACATGTTATTAGATGTGGCCCTTCCCTGTTCACAGCAGCTGTGAACATGATCAGCACGGCCGTTTTCAATCTTATTGACTGACTAGTCACTGGGGATTGAGCCCAGGGCTGCCTGACCAGCTGCATCCCCAGCGATTTTTATTTCACTTTGAGATGGGCTCTTGCCAAGTTGCTGAGGCTGGCTTTGAACTGGCCATCCTCCCACGCAGCCTCCGATGTGCCAGGGTCACAGACCTGTGCCTTTGCACCCAACTGGTTTTATTCTGGGGGACAGGGTTGTCCAGGCTGATCTCAAGCTGGGCTCAAGGGATCCTCCTGCCTCAGACGCCCAAGTGGCCAGGAATAGGGGTGTGTGTCCTGCTGCGTCTGCTCACCATTATTAATCTGAAAACAAAACTACCTGTCACCCTTTACCTAGGAGGACATTGTCCATCTCCTCTTTCCCCAAGTGTCAGCTGAAGTGGACGATGTGGGCTCCCAGGTCACCCCCAGCCCCTGGGCCAGGGCATCTATGGTCAGGGAGCAAGGCCCGCCCCGGCTGCCCACGGGGATGTGGGCGCCCGTGGCTCTGCTCACCCGGGCTGCCTGCGTGGCTCCCAGGCTCAGCCGCCATCGTCACTCAGGGCCAGCTGCACCCTGTCCTGCCCCCGCGTCGTCTGGGCCTCTCCTCAGAGACCCATGTTGGCAACAAGTGCCCTTTCAGGCAGCAGTAGTGACACACAGACAGGAATGCGACTCCACCAGGCCGAGTGGGAGTGCGGGGACACGCCCGGCTCCGCTGTGGCAGGTGTGCTGGAAAGCCCTGTCCCCGTGACCAGAGTGGCCGGCTGGCCTGCGCCCCCAGGGAGCACACCCACGCCAGGCGACAGCTGCCCTGCTCCCTGCCCTCGGTATCTCCCCGGCAGAGACTGGGCTCTGGGAGACCAAGACAGAGGGACACAAACATGGCCAGGAGGCCTGGGGGCGGGGGCTAATCCTGTGGGCTTAGCTCCAGCCCAGAGTCAACAGGCAGGGGAGCAGGGGCACTGACGTCCCGTGACTTCTGAGGCTGCCGCTGCTCAGCAACCCAGCCTTCACGTGCAGCGTCTCCTTGAACAAGCAGCCGCGGGAGACAAAGGTTAACGGCAGCTTGTCACGGGATGGGGTTCTCCACGGCCATCCCCTGAGCCAGCCTGCCCCGAGGCCGGGTGGGAGAGGGCTCTCAGGGTGATGAGATCCTCCTCCCAGCCTTCCTGGGCGGAGCGCCAGGGCCTGCAGATTGCTGTCCTGTCCCCGGGGGATGCCCAACCTCAGTCCCTAGCCAGCTCCTGGCTCTACCCTCCCAAACCCACGACAGTGACAGCACAGCTGGGCTTCATGCCACCTGCTACTTCTGTGTGTCCCAGTGATGCCCAAGGGACAAAGGGACAGGATGGGGTCCCTGCAGCCCTCAGGCCACTGCAGTTCAGAGCTGCTCAGGCCCAGTGTTTCCACGCTGTCCAGTGCCTCCCAGGCAATCATCCTGACCTGCTGGCAGAGGCTGGGGGCCAGGGCCCAGTGGGCTGTGGCCCGGTGGCAGGCCCCGGCGGGACCCCCATGGCTTGGCCGGTGGTCTATCCCTGCCACCCGTTTGGGGAGGGTGGATGAGAGGGCTGCGGAGTCCTGGGGACATCGATCCCGTTGGAGATGCTTGGCTCCACTCTGGTGTCCACTGGGCCCCCTGCGCGTCACAGTGGCCGAGGAGCTGAGCCTGGTGTCCTGCAGCGTCCACTCACGCGTTCTCTCAGCGTTCCCGCAGAGCATGCGTTCCACCCACCCAGGGGTGTCACCTTTCCTCCTGATGGAGCAGGCAGGGACACAGGAGCAGAAGCCCCAGGAGAGGGAGCAGGTGCCCCGCACCCCTTCATCTGGCTCCGGGCACCCGTGGGCCACTGGAGCCATCCAGGTGGCCTGCCACACAGCTGCCCCTGAAGGCCTGGCAGGTCCAGGTGCCTGACTCCACTGGGACCCACCACAGGGCCCAGCGATGTCCAGAGACCACCCCTGTGGAGGACTCGACCAGCTAGCCTGGTCACTGCTCAGCCTGCAGTGACTGACAGACTCAGGTGCTAACCACAAACAGGGCAGGATGACAGTCTGAGGGGACGCTGTCTGCAGATGCAGAAGATGGACGGCTGGATGGCCACTTCCTCTACCAGGAGGCTGGAGGGCGTGACCGTCCACAGATCAGAGCAAAGCCAGAGGCCCAAAGCCTGGGTGTGAGGCAGCCTCACACCTGGCCTAGTCCAGCCCGGCCACCGTGGTGCCCACCACATCCCTGCCCCGCCCACGCTGCCTCCGCAGACTGCACCCTCCCCCCACAGGGTCAGGGGGAGCCTGACGCTCTGTTCAGTGAAATGTGGGCAAAACCGACATCACCGTCCCCCTAACCTGCAGGCACAGACTCTGTGGATCCAGAGACACAGCTGCCCTGGAGGCCACCCAGCCCATAGGACACTTCATGTGAGCTTGATAGAAACCTGCTGTCGGGGACAGTTGGGCCATCTGGACATGCCCCGAGGGTGCCCAAAAGGAGCTCCACAGGTGGCCCAGGGCTTGACAGCCTTGGGCAGCACCCCAGAACCTGATGGGGAGGCCCCGCCTGCTCACCCTGCACGGGGCTTTCTGCCAGAGCCATTTCCGGGGACTTCCGCAGGAAACGCGGCATTAGCGTGTTTGCAATGCACACACAGGATCTGGGGCTCACTGCACTAAGAGCAGCCCACGTCCAGCTTTGGCAGGACCTTCTGGAGGGTGTGGGTGAAGAGAAAGCCCCAGGGACCACAGGCCAGGGCTGTGCCATGGGGACTTTGGGGACAGAGACTGTCCCCATTCTGGCCTTCCCTTGTGGGCCTCACACCACACTCAGGGAAAGCTGGGCCCGGGCTCTCCTGGCTGGCCCTCAGGGCCGGGCCTCACCTCCTCCTATCCCCACACAGCCCTGCCTCCCCGTCTCTCCATCTCTGTCGTCTCCCTCAGTCTCTGTCTGTCTCTTATCTGCTTTTGTCTTTCTGGGTCTGTTACTGGGTGTCTATGTTTCTCTTTGTCTCTGTACCTGTCTCCATTTCTTTATTTGTCTCTGTCTCTGTCTGTCTCTCTGTATCTCTGTGTGTCTCTGTTCCTGTCTCTACATCTCTGTATGTATTTCTCTGTCTCTGTGTCTCTATTGCTCTGTGTCTATTTCTATATCTGTATCTCTCGGTCACTGCTTCTGTCTCTACCTCTATCCCTCTATATCTCTGTCTCTCTGCCTCCGTCTCTCTATCTCTGTTTGTCTCTACCTCTATCTCTGTCTGCCTCTGTCTCTATGTCTACCTCTCAGTGTCTCTGTCTCTGCCTCTGTAACTCTGTCTCTGTCTCTGTCTGTGCCTCCTGTGTCTCTGTCTCTACCTCTCTGCCTCTCCATCTCCACCACCCTATCTCTGACTGTCTCTGTCTCTCTGCCTGTCTCTGTCTCTGCCTCCTGTGTCTCTATCTCTACCTCTCTGACTCTCTGTCTCCACCTCCCTGTCTCTGGCTGTGTGTCTCTGTCTCTGCCTCCTGTGTCTCTATCTCTACCTCTCTGCCCCTCCGTCTCCACCTCCCTGTCTCTGACGGTCTCTGTCTCTCTGCCTGTCTCTGTCTCTGTCTCCCTGTGACTCTGTCTCTATCTCTCTGCCCCTCTATCTCCCCCTCCATGTCTCTGACTGTCTCTGTCTCTACCTCTCTGCCCCTCCGTCTCCACCTCCCTGTCTCTGTCTCTGCCTTCTGTGTCTCTGTCTCTACCTCTCTGCCTCTCCATCTCCACCTCCCTGTCTCTGACTGTCTCTGTCTCTGCCTCCCTGTGTCTCTGTCTCTACCTCTCTGACTCTCCATCTCCACCTCCCTGTCTCTGTCTCTGTCTCTGCCTCTCCATCTCCACCTCCCTGTCTCTGACGGTCTCTGTCTCTGTCTCTGCCTCTGTCTCTGCCTCCCTGTGTCTCTGTCTCTACCTCTCTGCCCCTCCATCTCCCCCTCCCTGTCTCTGACTGTCTCTGTCTCTGTCTCTGCCTCCCTGTGTCTCTGTCTCTACCTCTCTGCCCCTCCATCTCCACCTCCCTGTCTCTGACTGTCTCTGTCTCTGTCTCTGCCTCCCTGTGTCTCTGTCTCTACCTCCCTGTGTCTCTGTCTCTACCTCTCTGCCCCTCCATCTCCACCTCCCTGTCTCTGACTGTCTCTGTCTCTGTCTCTGCCTCCCTGTGTCTCTGTCTCTACCTCTCTGCCCCTCTATCTCCCTGTCTCTGACTGTCTCTGTCTCTTTGCCTGTCTCTGTCTCTGCCTCCCTGGGTCTCTGTTTCTACCTCTCTGCCCCTCCGTCTCCCCCTCCCTGTCTCTGACGGTCTCTGTCTCTGCCTCCCTGTGTCTCTGTCTCTACCTATCTGCCCCTCCATCTCCCTGTCTCTGACTGTCTCTGTCTCTTTGCCTGTCTCTGTCTCTGCCTCCCTGGGTCTCTGTTTCTACCTCTCTGCCCCTCCGTCTCCCCCTCCCTGTCTCTGACGGTCTCTGTTTCTGCCTCCCTGTGTCTCTGTCTCTACCTCTCTGCCCCTCCATCTCCCCCTCCCTGTCTCTGACTGTCTCTGTCTCTGTCTCTACCTCCCTGTGTCTCTGTCTCTACCTCTCTGCCCCTCCGTCTCCCCCTCCCTGTCTCTGACTGTCTCTGTCTCTGTCTCTGCCTCCCTGTGTCTCTGTCTCTACCTCTCTGCCCCTCCGTCTCCCCCTCCCTGTCTCTGACTGTCTCTGTCTCTGTCTCTGCCTCCCTGTGTCTCTGTCTCTACCTCTCTGCCCCTCCGTCTCCCCCTCCCTGTCTCTGACTGTCTCTGTCTCTGTCTCTGCCTCCCTGTGTCTCTGTCTCTACCTCTCTGCCCCCCGTCTCCCCCTCCCTGTCTCTGACGGTCTCTGTCTCTACCTCCCTGTGTCTCTGTCTCTACCTCTCTGCCCCTCCATCTCCCTGTCTCTGACTGTCTCTGTCTCTTTGCCTGTCTCTGTCTCTGCCTCCCTGTGTCTCTGCCTCTACCTCTCTGCCCCTCCGTCTCCCCCTCCCTGTCTCTGACTGTCTCTGTCTCTGTCTCTGCCTCCCTGGGTCTCTGTCTCTACCTCTCTGCCCCTCCGTCTCCCCCTCCCTGTCTCTGACTGTCTCTGTCTCTGTCTCTGCCTCCCTGTGTCTCTGTCTCTACCTCTCTGCCCCTCCGTCTCCCCCTCCCTGTCTCTGACGGTCTCTGTCTCTCTGCAGCCTCTTCCAGAGCCCCGCCCTCCCTTGGCTCTGATACCCTGGAAGCCAGATGCTCTCAGGGGCAAGCCTCGTCTCTGGCCCCCACCCTCTGAGCACCCCACATGGGCAAAGGCCAGCCTGAGCTTGCTGACCCCAAGGGATGCCCTCGCCCCAAGATGGAGCCAGGTGGAGGGTGGGACCGAGCCTGGCTTGGGGGCTCCTCCTGCAGCGGGGCTGGCTGCTGGAGAAATAAAGTAGCCAGGACATGGGCTTGGGGAGAGGACCAGGGTCACCTCAGGGAGGCCCAGTGGGGGTCTTGGAGCCCAGGTGGCTCCTGAGGGGAGAGGGGCCATGGGGCCAGATGGGCAGAGCCCATCTTGGAGGCGTCCCCCACCCGAGCTCCTGCCACCACCCCCACTCCGCTCCAGTCTTGGCACAGATGAACCCTGGCGCAGTACCTTGGCGCCCCAGCGGGGAGCAGGGGTGCCGCGGCCCGGCACTGCCCGGGCACAATGCAGCCGCACAGTGCCCTGGAGGAAAGAGGCTGCGGGCCGCACAGGCAGGGCCGCCCTCCCAGGGCTCCGCCGGGAGGGACCCGAGCCACACAGCCCTCCCACCACAGGCAATGTCCAGTACCGGCACAGGGCTTCCCCGCCTCCCCTGGACTGGGGTCAGCAATGTCCAGAGGACAGCCTGACTTGGAAGGGGCTGAGAGGAGACCTGCCCAGCTTCCTGCAGGGAGGAGATGCAGCTGCTCCAAGGACCCAGAGGACCAGTATCCTCCTGGGCCAGGCAGGGCCAGCAGATACCATCTATTTGCCTCGGGCCCCTCTTCCCAGGGAGCAGGCCTGGCCCTGGCCTGGGGCTGCACTCCCCCCACGATGTCTGTGTTTGCACAGGGGAGGGGCGGCCAGCCGGGGCCTCCTGTCTGCAGCAGGGGGTGGCTCCAGGGCCCTGGGATGGGCAGATAAGGCATTAACTGCAGCTGAGACGCGCCCTGCTGATCTGCTGACGCCTCCGTCCACCCAGGTGCTCGGGTGAGGTGCCAAAGGTTCCCTATAAAGCACTGGGCTCCCAGCCACCGCCACTTGCCCTCTGGCTCCCGTCGTGCCTGCGCGTGCCAGGCCCAGCTCGGTGACCACCATGGTGAGGCTCGTGCTGCCCAACCCGGGCCTGGAGGACCGGATCCCTTCCCTGGATGAGCTGGAGAGCATCGAGAAGAAGGAGGCCAGCTCCCGGCCCCAGTGGGACAACAAGACCCAGTACATGCTCACCTGTGTGGGCTTCTGCGTGGGCCTCGGCAACGTGTGGCGCTTCCCCTACCTGTGCCAGAGCCACGGAGGAGGTAGGGTGGCCAGGGCCCGGCGGGTGGGGGGGGCTTGAGGCCCAGGTGAAGGCTGAGGCCAGACAGACTGCAAGGCCAGGAGCAAACAACCCAGATGCCGGAGGTCACAGACGGCCATCCCTGCTGGACCCCAGTACGCCCTTCAGAGAGCTGAGAGGCCTGAAGATGTCCCCACCCCTAGTCTCCTGGGGAGACCCACCTGTTCAGCCCAGTGTAGCTGTGGGTTCAAAGACGGTCTCGCAGCGGCTAGAGACAGGGACGGGCAGCTCCTCCAGGTGGAGCCTCCTCCCCTGAGGATGGAAGGCTTGGGTACTGGGCCCCTAAGACCCCATAGACTGGGAGAGGGTGACCAGAGGCACATGCTGCTGGACTCCAAGCCGGGCTCTGGAGGCACAGCCCGAAGGCCCACAGTGGGGCCCTGCCTTCAACCCACGAGCCTCGGCGGGGCCGCTCCAGGGCCTGGCCTTCCACAGGCAGCCCCCTTTCCCCACTCCTGGTGTGGGCCTGAGCTGGGCTGGCCCCTTGTCCAGCTCCGGGTGGTTCCTGCTGCTTGCAGGAGGCTCAGGGGGCGAGTGGCCAGCATGGAGGTCATGCTCCTGATGGCCTGTTCCCTGACCCCAGCCCTGGGAGGCTGCTGCCCCTCTTGTGGGCAGCCTTGGGCTCCATTACAATTCGGAGTCCTGAAGGCCCGGGAGTCTGGGCAGGCCCCGCCTGACTGCAGGAACAGGCTCTGCGGGTACCCCGCGTGCCATGAGGCGTGGCTCAGGTTCTCTCTCACTGACTGGTCGTGCAGCCTCACGGCTCTGAGGGAAGTGCCCAGGGAGCAGCGGGTGGCACTCCTGGGTCAGCTTTGCCCTCCGAATTGCGCAGGCTGCGCTGTGCAGGTGAACTCTCTGGTGTCTCTGGTCCAGCCGGCCTGTCCCACTTGGGGCAGGTGGGTGCCCTGGGGCTAGGGTGGGGCCTCCCAGCAGGCCAGGTGCTGACAGTCCCCAGGTCCCTTCTCCACACTGGCTTCCCAGAATTCAGCTCAGCCTTCCTCCAAAGTCCCCTCCCCGCCCCAGGACCCTGCAGCACTTGGTGCTAAAGGGAGCCAGAGCTGCCTGCAGATACGCAGGCCTGGGACCTCCTCTCCACTCAGGGCAGAGGGGAGGACAGGCAGGGGGCCATGCAGGTGCCACAGGGGGAACAGACCATGATGCCCACGGAGGCCAGGGCTGACCGGTGTCCACCTGGGAGAGCATCGGTGGGTCTGAGGCTGACCCACAGCACTTTGTTTCAGGGTCTCTCAAAAGGGCCTCCTGTGAGCCCAGGGATTTGGGGGAAATCTGAAGGGCTCCAGCTCCTCGGGGTTAGGGTTAGCCTGGAGATTGCGGGGCTTTGGGTCCTAACACTTCCCTCTGAGGACCATGGGGTCTGACCCTTGGAGGACAGATGGGGAAGGGGCTGTGCAGGCTCTGTCACAGGCTGGGATCCCTGGGCAGAGTGTCCTGGGCACCTGCTTCCCTGCAGGGCCTGGGCTCCAGGCAGGCAGAGAGGTCCTGGGAAGCCCAGGGTCTAGGGTGGTCCTGAGGACACCAGCAAGCCCTTCTCCCCTAGTCCCTGGACAAGCTGCCCCTGTCCTCTTGTGTGGGGACACCTGGTCACCTCCCGGGCTTTGGAGGCCACCTTACAGCCAGGCTCTCCAACAGCTGCAGAGATAGTAAGCACAGGTCACCATGAGACCTGTGCCCCTGGGTTACTCTGCCCTGTGCTGACCAGGTCCAATAACCCAGCACCTGGCCTGAAGGAGCTAGCCTGGCTGTCTCTGGACGCAGGGGCTGGCAGAGAAGCCCTGTAGGTGAGGCTCTGTCTGCATTCCGCCTTCAAGGAAACAGCTGAAAGGACCCAGGGGACACAGGGTCCCCTCTGCAGGCTCCTGGGGACGTGAGGCTTTGGCAGGAGGGCAGGGGAGTACCTGGCTCTGCACACCAGCAAGCCCAGCCTGCCCCGCTCTAGTCCACGGGCTGCCTCCAATGGCTGGCTCTGTGGGTCCTGTCCCTGTGGGTCCTCTCCTCCGTGGGCCCTGACCTCCGTGGGTCCTGTCCTCTGAGTCCTCTCCTCCATGGGTCCTGACCTCCGTGGGTCCTGTCCTCGTGGGTCCTGTCCTCCGTGGGTCCTGTCCTCCGTGGGTCCTGTCCTCCGTGGATCCTGTCCTCGTGGGTCCTGTCCTCCGTGGGTCCTGTCCTCCGTGGGTCCTGACCTCCGTGGGTCCTCTCCTCCGTGGGTCCTGTCCTCTGTGGATCCTGTCCTCGTGGTTCCTGACCTCCGTGGGTCCTCTCCTCTGTGGATCCTGTCCTCGTGGGTCCTGTCCTCCGTGGGTCCTGTCCTCCGTGGGTCCTCTCCTCCGTGGGTCCTGTACTCGTGGGTCCTGTACTCGTGGGTCCTGTCCTCTGTGGATCGTGACCTCCGTGGGTCCTCTCCTCCGTGGGTCCTCTCCTCTGTGGGCCCTGACCTCCGTGGGTCCTGTCCTCTGAGTCCTCTCCTCCATGGGTCCTGACCTCCGTGGGTCCTGTCCTCCGTGGGTCCTGTCCTCGTGGGTCCTGTCCTCCTTGGGTCCTGTCCTCCGTGGGTCCTGTCCTCGTGGGTCCTGTCCTCCGTGGGTCCTGTCCTCCGTGGGTCCTCTCCTCCGTGGGTCCTGTCCTCCGTGGATCCTGACCTCCGTGGGTCCTCTCCTCCGTGGGTCCTGTCCTCCGTGGGTCCTGTCCTCCGTGGGTCCTGTCCTCTGTGGATCCTGTCCTCCGCTCAGCAAGCTGGAGCACTTACCCTGCAGAAGGGGGTGTGGCTCCCTCCAGGCAGCGCTATCCCCAGCACTTCCCTGTCTGTCTGTCCTGCCACCTGGCTTCTGAGTGTGCTCCAGTGAGCCGAGGGCTCCAGGCAGCACCAGGAGGCCGGGTCTCCCGGGACCTTTGGACCCACACAGCCGTCCTGCAGGAGACTCACCACAGCCCCTCCCTCCTGGGCGCCAGCACCCATGGGAGGCGCAGGAGGACAGAAGGGCCCCTCCTGGCTTGGTTTCAAAGGACATTTCAAAGGCCTTGCTGGAGACCCCCAGGGGCCGAGGACCCACCTGGCCCTCCCAGAGGTTCTAAGGGCTTGCTTCCTAGGCTGGGTTGTCCTGAGCCAGGCCCCCAGGAGCCCCAGGCGCCCCCATGCCAAGACGCTGCTGACCACACTGCAGCTGGGCCCCCACCACTCTCTGTTCCCTCGCTGGGCCTGACCGCAGCAGGGACCCCCAAGGGCCTCACTGGAACCGAGGGAAGCCTTGCTCTGCCTCTCATTGTCTCTCTGTCCATGTGTCAGTCTGGAGGATGCTGTCCCTGCCTGACAGGGGCCTGGCTCTGCCCAGAAGGCCCAGGCTGCTCCCAGGGGGTGTTCTGGCCAGATGTTGGGATCTGGGGTGTCCTTCTGGGGTGGGTCTTGTCACCTGTGCCTAGGACACCAGGCCAAGGAGGGCAGGTTTTGAGGGTGGGTGGCTCACATCTGTCATTCTTTAGCTGTACATGACGCCAGGGGACCTGGCAGGACAGTCGCAGGTCAATGCTGGTGCCCAGCGTTCAGGGAAGTGGCCTCGGGGCTGGCCCACACCTGGTCTCAGGCAGCATTGTGTTTGGCTCTGAGGCTGTGCTTGGGCTGTGAGTAGTGTCCTAAGCACAATCCAGCTGCTCCCTGTCACAGCAGATGCTCCCTGCCTGAGAGGGCCCCTGGGGGGAGGTTGGGGGGGGAGGCTTTCCATTCTCCTCTCAGGTGGGGACAATTTGGTAATGAGGGTAGCATCCTGATTCAGGGGCAGGCCGGCTCAGCCCCAGCCCCAGGGTGGTGCTGCATCCTGTTCTCACTGGGCCCGGGGGCAAGCAGGTAAAATCAACAGGGTCCACGCCCACTGCAGGGCCCCTGAGCCCCCTCACAGACCCTGCTGAGCACACCCAGTGCCTCTGTAGCCCAGGCTGGCGCCTGCTGCTCCTCCCACACTCTTCCCACGCTGTCCTCATCTCCCCAGCGGTTCAGTGACCCCCTCTGCCCAGCTCCCTGGACACCTTCACTAGCTCCCAGGTGCTGCTGGAAGCCCACTTGCAGCACGGGTGCAGGCTGGACATCAGCAGGCGCTGGCAGCGGGGCGCCTTCGGGGCAGATGGCCTGTTCGCAGAGCTCTGGGGGCCGACGGCCCTGGTTAGGAGCCCCCACAGCACAGGTGTTCGGTGTTCGCAGCGGCAGCGGCGTGCCTGGTCCGGCGACCACACCCCGGTGGACAGGTGGAGCCGGTCGGTGTGTGGGAGGGCGGGAATGCCTGCTTCCCAGTGGCCCTTCTGGAGCAGGCCGTCCACCCGACCCTGGTCGTGACTCACTGCTCCATCTCGGCTCAGGTCCACCCTGCCCACCCCCCTTGGTGCTCTGTCTCACAGTCAGGACGCAGCTCTGCAGCACTGTCCCTGGGCCCGTCCCCAGGGCCCCTGCAGGCCTGCGTCCTGACGCCTGCTCTGCCCTTGCAGGAGCCTTCATGATCCCGTTCCTCATCCTGCTGGTGGTGGAGGGCATGCCCCTGCTCTACCTGGAGTTCGCCATCGGTCAGCGGCTGCGGAAGGGCAGTGTGGGCGTGTGGAGCTCCATCCACCCGGCCCTCAAGGGCGTCGGTGCGTGTCTGGTGTGGCCCCTCCTGGGCCAGGGACTGGAGCACGGCCCTCCAAGTGTCCCCAGGCGGAGAGGGATCCCAGGGTCACCCCTCTCAGAGGCCTTCAGAAACCCTCGGCTGGAGCCTCCAGAGTGTAGATGGCAGGGTCAGCGCTGGACGCTCCTGGTCCCCAGGAGGCTCTAGACGCAGAGGACAGCAGAATGACCCCTGCCTGCCCAGAGTAGGCCAGCAGAGGGCACTAGCTGCCTGCTCTCGGCCTACTTCCACATACTCAGCGAGGAGTCCCCCAGCACTGACCCCAGCCCCAGGTGTGGTCACTCATTTACAAACTCCGACCCAGGGGTGGCCCTAGCGTGTTCTCACCAAGAGGTCCACAGTTCACTGGGACCTCAGGACATGGGTAGGCACCAAAAAATTCTTGAGCTTGGGGAGAAAGGGTCAGGGTCCACTAGGAAAGGGACTCTGAGTCCAGGTGGGGCCTGCCCTGAGGCCTGAGGCCCAACCAGCACCACTACCCACAGCCTGCCCTGGAATCCAGAGCTCCTGCCCCCAGCCCTTGCCTCTCCCAGCCCTCCTGTACCCGTCGGCCCCCCGTCCCTCCTGTCCCCATCTGTCCCCAGCCCTCCTGTACCCGTCGGCCCCCCACTCCCTCTCACACACATTCTGTTCCCTCTCACACTTCAGCCAAGTGCACACATGACACCCTTGTGGTCCTGCCCCGTGGTCCCAGGCACTGGAGCACTCCCCCAGGAGCTCGACAGACAGCCTTCCCTGCCCGCCTGCCCCTGGTGTGGGTGGGCCTGGGGGACTGCTCCTGCCCCTCAGGCTGTTGAGTGCCCTGTCGGGAGGCCCTCCGCGGGCAGCTGCCCTCGGCCTCAGCCACCCCTTCCTGCAGGCATCGCCTCCATGTTTGTGTCCTTCATGGTGGGTCTGTACTACAACACCATCATCGCCCTGGTCATGTGGTACTTCTTCAACTCCTTCCAGGAGCCCCTGCCGTGGAGCGACTGCCCGCTCAACGGGAACGGCACAGGTGAGGCTGGCCGGAGCCAGTGCCCCCCCACCTGGCCCCGTGGGAGTGACGGGACCTCCTAGAAGGCACAGGGCCACGCTCCGTGCATGGCCACCCAGGTGCTACGGACCTGGTTGTTGAAACAGCGCCTGGGAGCCACAGGTCACTTAGAAACCAGAGCCTTCAGGGCCCACGGACAGGGACCCGGGAACTGCTGCGGCTCCAGGCTCCAGGCAGGCCTGGTGGGATGCCCAGAGGACCAACTCCTTCGCACCTGTGGCCCCGCCCTGTCTCCACCACGGGTGCCTGTGCGTGTTCCCCAACCCTGGCCCTTCCAGGATCCCTCACTCGGGGGCCTGCAGGGTCGGAAAGGCTCAGGTCCTCCTACGGCACCCCCGCTGCTCTTGGGCCGGAGCCTTCCCTCTTGGGTGTGGCTCTGTGAGCCCCCAGAGCAGGGCAGTCACGGGTGTGGACCTGGCCAGGGCATCCAAGACCCCAACCTCCTGCCTGCTGAGCGTGTGCCCCCAGGAGCTGGGGCAGCAAGAAGCAGCACATGCCACAGGCAGGCGCGTGTCCCCAACACGCTCATGCCTCCGGGCACATGAGGGGCCTTGGTGGCCCTTCTCCCACGTGTCTCCCCCTGGTGGCCCAGCCCTGAGGTGTGCGCCTGGCTTGCCCTCGCAGGCTACGTGGAGGAGTGTGCCAAGAGCTCCTCCGTGGACTACTTCTGGTACCGAGAGACCCTCAACATCTCCACCTCCATCAGCGACTCGGGCTCCATCCAGTGGTGGGTCCTGCTCTCCCTGACCTGTGCCTGGAGCGTGCTGTACGTGTGCACCATCCGTGGCATTGAGACCACCGGGAAGGTATGGGTGTGTCCAGGCTGCTGCCTCCGGGAACGGGGCCCACACCTGAGCCACTGACCACCTCACCTGGTCCCAATGTCCTCTGGGGAGGCCTCTGCCCCAGGTTTGCCACACGTGTTGGCCAAGATGCTCTCAAGACAGGCTCTTGAATCGTCCCGTGCAGGCTGAGGCACAGCCCGGCGTGGAGCTGGCCCAGCATCACGAGGCCCAGGGTCCAGCCCCGCGCTGCGCTCTGCACGCAGTTATCCCATCTCCCTGGGTGGAAGCATTAAGTGACACCAGGCCTAGCGGAAGACGGAGAGGGGCCACCATCCTCGGCTGGGAAGGCTTCCCGCCTGCCAGCCCTGCCCTCGTCCCGGCCTGACCCGTGTGCCCTCTGCCCATGCAGGCTGTCTACATCACCTCCACGCTGCCCTACATTGTGCTGACCATCTTCCTCATCCGCGGCCTGACGCTGAAGGGTGCCACCAACGGCATCGTCTTCCTGTTCACGCCCAACGTGAGTTCCTGCTGTCCACCCTCTCCAGATCCTCTGGGGAGGTCCATGCTGGGGCAGGCCCTCCCCGACTCTGTGTCCTCCTGGCCTCAAGACCAGCTCCCAGGCCTGCTGGCCAGCTGCAACCTGGCCAGTCCCAAGTCTAGGAGGGTCAAGGAGGGCCCAGCGGGAGTCCTGTCTGCAGGCCCTCCTGCGGCTGTGCAGGGTGGGGGCACTGGTTAGCTTGAGGTTGCCCCTCTGTGTAGAATAGTGGCCCCAGTCAGGGGAGGAACCAGCTGCTCCCTGTGGTGGACAGCGTCCATCCTGACCACCAGTCACCACCAGCCCAGGCGGCCTCCCTCCCTGACACACCGCGAGGCTCAGGTCTCCTCCCCGGCCACCCTCCTTTGTTCTGGGCCTGGCGGGTGAGCCGCGGTCTCTGTCGGAGCAGGTCACGGAGCTGGCCAACCCCACCACCTGGCTGGACGCGGGCGCCCAGGTGTTCTACTCCTTCTCGCTGGCCTTTGGAGGTCTCATCTCCTTCTCCAGCTACAACTCTGTGCAGTGAGTGTGGGGCAGGCGGGTTCCGCAGAGCGGGCACGGAGGGCCTGTTTCCCGCTGACCAAGTGCAGTTCTGTTGTGAGCATGAGAAGGGAGAACAGAGGTGCTTGGCAAAGCCCAGCCCCCTTCACAGCCCACTGGCTGGGCACCTGGAAGGGAATGCCCCGGGTGTTCCTCGAGCCGGGCCCCAATGAGCTCCGCTGCTTGGTCTCTGTGTGCTCCCTCTCCTCAGTCCCCACCTCCACACCCACGCGGTACCTGCTCACTCCTTGGCACCCCAGACCCTGGTGGGATCCTGCAGGCAGAGCCTCCCTGAGAGCCCCAGGAGAGGGCCCAGGATTCAGAGGCCAGGCAGTCCCCAGGAGAAACACAGGGGGTGCTGTGGAGCACCTACCGTGGATTGCCCCAGTGATCCTCACTGGGTGGGGAGACAAGCACCTACTGTGTGTCAGAGCCATCCTCAGTGAACTGTGGTGGGTGAGTGGGACAAGTACCTACTGTGCATCGGGGTCATCCTTGCTGACCTGTGGGTCGGGGGGACAAGCACATATTGTGTCACAGGGCCATCTCAGTGACCCACAGTGGGTGGGGGGACAAGCACGTACTGTGTGACAGGGCCATCTCAGTGACCCACAGTGGATGGGGGGACAAGCACCTACTGTGTGACAGGGCCGTCTAAGTGACCCATGGTGGGTGGGGGGACAAGCACCTACTGTGCATTAGAACCATCTCAGTGACTCATGGTGGGTGGGGGGACAAGCACCTACTGTGCATTAGGGCCATCTCAGTGACCCACAGTGGATGGGGGGACAAGCACTTACTGTGTGACAGGGCCATCTCAGTGACCCATGATGGGTGGGGGGACAAGCACCTACTGTGCATTAGGACGATCTCAGTGACTCATGGTGGGTGGGGGGACAAGCACCTACTGTGCATTAGGGCCATCTCAGTGACCCACAGTGGATGGGGGGAAAAGCACTTACTGTGTGACAGGGCCATCTCAGTGACCCATGATGGGTGGGGGGACAAGCACCTACTGTGCATTAGGGCCATCTCAGTGACTCATGGTGGGTTGGGGGGACAAGCACCTACTGTGTGACAGGGCCATCCTGGGTGAAGCCTGGTGGGCCATGGTTGAGCCCAGCGATCAGCAAATGTGTCTGTGCTGATGAGCGGAGGTGGGGGCGGGAAGGAGGCAGCAGGGGCGGGGCAGGATGGCCTTCTGGGGGCAGGTGGACCTGCAGGCTTGGCCAGGCAGCCGAGGTTGAACAGAGGTGGCACAGAGGCCAGGCAGGCAGGGGTGCCTTCTGGGAAGGAGGGACTGACAGGAGAGCATGGTGATCGGGGAGGCAGGGCTGGTAGGCGGCCAGGGTCAGCACGGACAGAGGGCTTCCGGGCACTGCAGGAGGGGCACCAGGTAGCAGCCATGGAGCAGGTAGAGTGGGGCAGTGTTGCCCTTAGCTCGACCGAAGACTCTGTGTTCAGTGTCACCGCGTGGGCCGGGTCCCGGGCTTCAGAGAGCCCCCTCTGGAGCAGTGGGGAGTGGGTGGAAGCGGACACAGGCCCGCCGCAGGGGAGCCAAGCGGAGCTCCACCGGCTTCAGACACTTCACCTCCACACAGTTCACGCCGGTGCCCCGCTCAGCGCTGAGGACCCCACAGCGGGCAGCGGCCCCTCCAGGACCAGACGTTCTCAGCTCACCAGAGATACCCGACCCCCGAGCGGTCACTCCCAAGTCCCTGGGGCCAGCCCTGGTGGCTTTCTGGCCTGGCTGTGCTGCTCGGGCTGCATGGAGCTCCCTGTGAAGCGGGCACCCCGCCTCCTTCCTGGCCTGGCTGACTGGGTGGTGGTGGACAGTGCACAGCCTGCCTGTCTGTCCACGGGTTAGCCGGGACATCGGGCTGTTTCCACTTCTTGGCTGCTGTGAGCACCAGCACACAGGTGTGGACCCTTAGGGGCGGCACTGCTGGGCAGTGCTCTGCCCGTCGCCTGGCCACTGCCCGCTCTGCGCTCGGCCAGACGTGCAGGCGCCCAGGCCCCTCAGTTCCTCTGCGCAGGGCCCTCCCAGTGGTGCAGGGCGGTGCCCCCCGTGGACACATCTGCAGCCCTGATGGCTCACATGCTGCCTGGGGGCCACGTGTGCCTCTGGTCTCCACAGCCCTTTTTTACTTTATTACTGGGTTATGGATGCCACCGTTGGTACTGGGGTTGAACGCAGGGTGATCACCCACTGAGCTACGCCACCAGCCCTTTTTATTTAGTTTGAAAGGGCCTCTCTAAGTTGCCCAGGTTGACCTTGAACTTACCGTCCTCTTGCCTCAGGATCTGGAGTGGCCACCACACCCAGCCACTCTGCCTTTGACAGAAGCATCTGGAGGGAGGGGAGCTGGTGCGGTCTGCTGGGGGTCAGCACGTGCTCAGTGGCGAGCCTTCAGGTGTCACAGCGACTGGGAGTCCTTAGGCAAAAGCAGAGACCCCAGGGGTCCAGGGGGCTGGACAGTCAGTGTGGAGGCCTCAGCCGGAGGCTGAGTGAGGTCACTGCGGTTGTGAGGACAGGGAGGAAGTTCACAGTCCTTAGGGGCCCTAAGCTGAGGCCGCAGGTGGCCACACCTCCCACTCCTCTGGGGCCAGGACTACACAGCTCTATGGCCCTCAAGCCACCTGGGGCAGCACGAACCCTGCAGACCCTCCACAGACTACAACTCCAGCGGGGGACCCCTGCTGGGACCTCCCCTGCTGCACCATGGGTGACATCCATCATGTCACGGAGGCCCAGGGCTCAGAGGACAAGTCCCAGACAGAGCCTTCCAGCTCCTCCTTCCCCCCTGGGAGGGGGTCCACCCAGCTCTGGGTCCACCCAGGCCTGGGGTCCACCCAGTCCTGGCATCTGTGAAGTGAATCCCTCTCGAAATTCCAATTAAGAACCTACAACCCAAACCAAGCCACCCATCACACTAGGGTCTGAGGCAAGGAGGTGTGGGCAGGGGAGGCCCTGGCCTGCCATTTCCAGAGGACGTGGGCCTTGCCTGCTGGGGTGGAGGCCCAGGGCCTGCCCTTCCTCTGAGCCGACTGTCCCCTGCCTGAGCTGGGCTGGGATTGGAGCACAGAGATCTCTGGGCCCAGCGGTGAAGCTCGTCCAGGCGTCCCCAGGCTTTGGGGGTCCAGAGCCACCCGTGGGGGAAGGTGTGTGGCCTCCTAACGTGGTAAGAAGGTCAAGAGTGAGGTCCACCAGCCTTGTGCTTGGGGCTGAGACCCAGCCCTTGGGCCACTCTTGAGTCTGAAATGCCCACACACCAGAGGACAGTGGGCTCAGCTGCTCCCTACCCAGGGCAGGGCGCAGCCTCAGGACTGGACATGGTGGGCCTCCACACTGCCCAACTCTGGGCGGGTGCATCCTCGCCCACACACCAGCCATGCCGGGCCTGCAGGCACCACTCTCGTCCACAGCAACAACTGTGAGATGGACTCTGTGATCGTGTCCATCATCAACGGCTTCACGTCCGTGTACGCGGCCACCGTGGTCTACTCCATCATCGGCTTCCGCGCCACCGAGCGCTACGACGACTGCTTCAGCACGTGAGTGCATCCCCACCACCGCCCATGCTCCCACAGGGCCCTGTGGGCCACTCCAGGGCTGTGCCCACCCCTTCCACCCACGCACCCCCAGGGGCCATGGGGGCACGCATCAGCCCCCTCTCTCCTGCAGGAACATCCTGACCCTCATCAACGGGTTCGACCTGCCCGAGGGCAACGTGACCCAGGAGAACTTCGCAGACATGCAGCGCTGGTGCAACGCCACGGACCCCGTCGCCTACGCGCAGCTGAGCTTCCAGAACTGCGACATGAACTCCTTCCTCTCCGAGGTGGGTCCTGGGGGGCTCCACGCGGTTCAGAGCCCCTCCTGGCACGTGGAGCCCACTCTGTGCCAGCCCCAGTCCCTGACTTTGAACACCTAGGGCTCCCTGCAGGCTCCTTCTGTAAAGATGGAGAGTTACCAGGCGGCCAGCACCACACTTCTGTCTGGTTGACCCTCAGCCGTCAGGAAGCCGGGGAAACCTTAGTAATGGAGCTTGTGAACAACATTTTAACACCTAGGGAAATCTACTGCTCTCCATCTGGTGGCCCAAGGTGACTGCGTCTGACCTTGCAGTTTTCCAGTTGGAAGCCAGCCTGTGCTTTGGAGGAGCAGGTCATTTTCAGGGCCTGGCACTGTAGCTATTGCTGTGGCCACTGGTTAAAAGGTCACATTGGGAGCAGGAGTCACAGAGCTAGTGGCTAGCTAGGACAGAGGGGTCCTGAGGCTCACTGGTGTCCCACTGACTTCCAGAGGATGGCTCCTGGTTGAGCCAAGGTTTCTCTCCTGATTCCACTGCCCGGACAGCTGGCCTCCGGGACAGTGGCATGGCCTCGGCGCGTACCCGCAAGGCCCACCTGTGCCTTGCCCGCTGACTTCAGAGCACTATCAGGGTGTGTGCCTGTGACTCGCTCACGGGCCTGTTTGCAGCCCTCTGAGCCCAGCACCGGGAGAGCCCCCTGCAGACGCCCCTAGTGGCCACGACTGTCATCCTGGCAACATAGGGTTCTGACCGCTGCTGGGAGGTGGGACCCACCCACCGTTCATAACGCATAGTTAAGCTTTTTAAAAGGCAAGTTGGGCCCAGAAGACAGATGGACCCATTTCACCAGACGACCCCGAGTGCCCAGCCCTTGCTTGGCGTGGGCCTGGGGAACACAGGTCACCAGGTGCCTGGTGTGGCCTGTGACCATGTGCCACTGTGCAGGGTGTGGAGGGCACGGGCCTGGCCTTCATCGTCTTCACCGAGGCCATCACCAGGATGCCAGTGTCCCCGCTGTGGTCGGTGCTCTTCTTCCTCATGCTCTTCTGCCTGGGCCTCTCCTCCATGTTCGGGAACATGGAGGGTGTGGTTGTGCCCCTGCAGGACCTCAGGCTTATCCCCAAAAAGTGGCCCAAGGAGCTGCTCACAGGTGTGTGGGCACCCAGGGGGTGGCGCCCTCAGGGGAGACCCTCCTTGGCGGGTCCGGCCCCATGACCATGGCTCTGCGCCCACCGTCCCTCAGGCGTCATCTGCTTGGGCATGTACCTCATCGCCTTCGTCTTCACGCTGAACTCCGGCCAGTACTGGCTGTCCCTGATGGACAGCTACGCTGGCTCCATTCCCCTGCTGATCATCGCCTTCTGTGAGATGTTTGCTGTTGTCTACGTGTACGGCGTGGACAGGTAGGCCGGAGGTGGTGCACCGGGGACAGCCGCATCTAACAGATGAGCTCAGTCCAGGAGAGTTCCTGCTGGGCTCAGGGGAGACGGGGTGCCGTGGCTCAGGCCTCTGCTGCCATGTGGCCCGAGTGTCGATGGCCTTCAGGGGAGCAGGCCTCACATGGTCCTGGCCTTGCTGCATGGACCGAGAGAGGCAGGAGCATGGGGCTTAGCTTGGCGGAGGTGGCACCTTGATTCCCATTTGGAAGCAGTCCAAGCCCTCCAGCTCCCGATGACACTAGACGTCACTGTGCAAACAGGGCTGAGCAGCAGTGCGGGGACCCATGTGTGGTGACAGTGCTGGGACAGAAAACACAGCAGCAGCCACCAGGGAATCGCAGCTCAGCCTGGGTACACTGCATGAGCAAGACCCTCCATTGGGGACCCTGAAATAGCCCCTGGGGCTCAAGGGCAGGCACAAAATCACAGGATGGGGCAGCATCTGAGAGCAGTAGGAGCTTCCTGCTCAGTCAAGCCTGGCCCTCAGCAGTGTCCTGGGGCAGGGAGCTGGGGCTGCACACCACTCCCTGTCCACGGCCAGGGACGCTCCTGGTGTGTGGGGAGCAGTACTCCAGCCTTCTCAGGGCAGAGGAGGCTCTTGCAGCCAGCCAGAGCCCGACACAGACAGGCAGGGCGGGCAGGCAGGGCGGCCCCCTGGACCCACAGGCCCTTGGCTGCACACCTGCCCTGCCTCTCTTCATCATCCCCCACTGCTGCACAGGACTGCGGGAGGCAGGGCCCTTGTGGGTGGCCAAGTTCAGCAAGTGCCACCCTCTGCTGGGGCTCCTGCTTTGGGAGACCTGTTCTGAATCATGACACACAGCAGTCCACAGGGTACATGGACAGGGCTTCGTTAGCCTGCGTGGGGACCAGGCTGCAGCAGCCAAGGGCATCAGGGCCAGGCTGAGGAAGACCAGGTCGCCACAGGGGGTTTCAAAGTCACAAGGGTGTTTTAAGCAGAGCCTGTGGAATTAGCCACACACCCCAGCTTGGTGGCTGTGAAGGACATGCAGACTGATCTATGCTGCCTCCAGGTCTGTGGATGGTAGGAGAGGCAGGTGCCAGGTGGACGGGCTGCAGGGCTGGGCTTCCAAAGGCCCCTAGCGGGCCCGAGACCAAGTCTCAGAGACCCCAGGCAGGCTCACGCCTACGTTCCGCCTGTCCATCCTGATTTCTAAGGACAGTAAACCCTTTGTGCAGAAAGCTGGGCATAGGACAGTTTCAAGCCTTAGGGCAGGTCATGATGGGCACTGTCCAGCCTCAGGGCTGACCCTGTACATGTGTCAGGAGGAGCGGAGGGGACAAGTCTCACAGCTGCACCTGCTCTGCTCCCCTGGAGCTCTGGCCCTCTGTGGTCACCAGCACGTGGCGAGGACAGGAACCTCTGACAGCCAGCCTGCCTCAGAGCTGGTGATGGCATCCCAGGCAGTGAGGCCTCTAGGCACACGGGCTGGCAGGTGGCTCCGCTGGCCAGGGTCTCCTCCGACAAGAGGCAGAGCTTTGCCTGCACACGGGGTGGAGCTTTGCTGAGGGATGCAGGCCTCCAGGACATGTAACGTCCAGGCAGCAGGACTGGACAGCCTGGGGCCTCGATAAACTGCATCCTGGTGGACTCATGGAGGTCACCCCTCCTGCCCTGCTGCAGGTTCAACCGGGACATCGAATTCATGATTGGCCACAAGCCCAACATCTTCTGGCAGCTCATGTGGAGAGTGGTCAGCCCCATAATCATGTTGGTCATCTTCTTCTTCTACTTCGTGATCCAGGTCAACAAAGAGCTCACGTACAACGTCTGGGACCCTAGCTACGTGAGTGCCCAGCCGGCAACAGGGGCAGCTGCCAAGTTCCCCATGGGCCGGGGGAGGCAGTGCTGGAGGAAGGCGGGGGTCCCCCTGCCCCCGAGCAGCAGGCGAGCACGGTGGGGTCAGAGTGCCTTTGCCTTCTGGGTTGCTCACCCTGTGTGTCCCTCCTGCAGGACAAGTTTCCCCAGTCCCAGAAGGTGGCCTACCCAGGCTGGGTGTACGCCGTGGTGGCCATTGTGGCTGGAGTGCCGTGCCTCACCATTCCCTGCATTGCCTTCTACAAGATCGTCAGAAACCATTGGCGGAGGCCAGGTGACCAGCAAGGGCTGGTCAGCACACTGTCCACAGCCTCTGTGAACGGAGAACTCAAGTCCTGAGTGGGCCCAGCCCAGGGTCTGCAGCCGATAGTGTCGGGAGGAAAGGAGCCACAGGACCCTTGAGGTGGCAGGGCTGCAGTGTGTGTGTGCCTGAATGCATGGGTGTGTACATATGTGTTGTCCACGTGTGTTCATGCATACATGCAGGGGTACACACTTGTACAGGTGCAAAGTGTGTGGTGTGTATGTTAGAATGCATATAAACACGTGTGTGTCTGAGTGTGTAAGTATATGTGTGAATACGTGTATGTTGTGCATGTATATATACCCAAGCGCATGTTTGTGTGTACACACATGGTAGTGTATGCATGCCTGTATGTGTGCATAAGCACGTTTTACACACGTGTAAATGTTTATGTGTGAGCATATGTGTGTGTGCATGAAGGTGTGTATATGTCTGTGGATACAAGTTGTGCACACACATGCAGGTGAACATGAACATTGTGTGTGCAGATATGTGTGCACATGCATATGCAGGTGTGTGTGTTTGGGTGTAAAATGTGTCTGTATGGTGTGGGTTACGTATATATGAGTGTATGTGGGCCTTGTATTGTGCACACAGATATTTGTACATATGCACCTAAGTGTATGTGAATTGTATACACCTGTACACAACTCACAAGTGTGTGCCTGTGCACATTCCTGTTGTATACGTGTGCTTATTGCACATATGTGTGAAAATGTATGTGTTTACATGTTCCTGACACGTGCCCCTTCTCAGGCCTGGCCACCTTATGCACTGTCCCTCATGTGGACATGGTGGTGGGGCATGGACTGTGGCCTGGGGCAGACCTGGCTCAGGACTTGCCTGACCTGCACGGCCCTGTGGAGAGTCCAAGGCCCAGGCGTGGGAGGCCCAGTTGCTATGCTCCCTCTGTCGCGAGGCGGGAGACAGAGCGCGAGCTGCCGGCTGGTCTCCTTGGAATGGTCCCCGCTGCCCACCCCACACTGCTGGCTGCCCTGGACCAACGGCCCCTGAGGGAAAGGTGGGGGCCCTTTTGCTCTTCAAGGAGAAGTGTGAGGGGGCGTGGGTGGGCGAGGCTGTGGGTCTGGCCGGGGTCAGCCCAGCAGTGCATGGGCTGGGGGGACCGACCGTTTAATGATTGCTGCTGGCTGCACAGCTCGATGGGCAGCTCAGCAGAGCTCAGCCTGGCCTGACCGCAGCAGGAGCCACCTTGCGTGTTCCTAAGGGACGTTAACCCCGTGAATTTTTAGCCAGACGCTGGAGGAGAAAGGTCAAAGGGTAACTTGGCCTGAGCACTGTGGTTGAGGGCACTCTGAGAGTCCTGGGCACTTTGTCCACCCTCTGTCGCTCGGTGAGCCCGGGGTCGGCGCCTGCGTTTGCCCGGTGGTGGGGGTGTCATCCCTGGACCTGTCCCCCATCTCAGCCGGAGGACTTCCCACTTTGGATGTTTGCTTCAGCAAGCAGGTTGCCTCCGTTTTCCATGGAAAAAACTTCCTGAGGATTCTCACGGCCAGTGTGGGAGGTCCTGGGGGGCCTGGCACCATGTTCCTCCAGCTCAGAGACACTCCACGTCACTCCCCACCAGACTCCAGCTCCAGCCACGAGACCCTCCACACCCAAGTCCTCTTACCAGGAACTCTCCATCATCCAGCTGGCCACCTGGGACTGTGATCTGCAGAAATCTACCAAATCAGGGGGACCCAGGGGCCCAGGCTCTGCCCCAGGCCTGGTGACATGCCCCGGAGGCTCAGCCCAAGAAGATGGAGGGTCCCATCTGGTGGCCAGTGGTCCCACCTCCCCTCTCCCCACAACCTCCGACTGGGAAGCTGTTGATGGATCCATACCCACCAGTACACTGCCCACGGTGTCCTGGAGGCCCCCGTGTGCCTGTCCAGGAGACCCCGTGGGGTCTCGGACATCCGTGGTGTCTCCCGGGCAGCTCTCTGATGGCTTCTGTGTGGGGTTGTGGAATAAAGCCTGCCTGTTTAATACCCCTGGCTCAAGAGCTGCTGTCAGACACGGAGGCTTGAGCTGGGCTGTGGCCAAGGCCGAGGGGGGTCACAGCACTTGCAGGTGCAGCTAGCGAGTCTGGCCCACCTCTGGGCCCAGGGGATGGTTCGGGGCTCATTCTGAAAGAAGCCTCTCTGCTGTGGCCCCTGGGGTGCGGGACCTGGTAGCCCAGTGGGCTGGACAGACACTGGGGACCCCTTGCTGCCCCGGGAGGGCTGGTGGGGCTTGGCCAGGACAAGCAGGGTGCAGGAGAGGGGAGGCGGGAGGCAGGGAATCTTCCGAGGAGCACCAGGGAGAAGAGGACCGCAGGAGATGCCCCCTGTCCCAGACTGTGTCGACTGGACACGGGAGCCCTGGGGCTCGGATTTGGACTTGTGGCTGCCTGGCTGAGGTCATGTCCAGGGGAGCGGGAACACAGATCCAGGGCTGATCCTGCCCTGGGAGGGAGGAACCCAGAGCCCAAGCAGAGCCCCATGGGGCTCCTTTGAGTTGGACCCCACGGGCAGGAGGTGGCTACAGTGGAGAAGAGGACTCGACCCCCTGTGCACTGACGCTGCCCAGCCGGCTGCGGAGGGCAGAAGGGGGGCAGCTAGCACAGGAGGGGAGGAGCCGGGGAGCCCTGGCCTCCAGAGAGCAGCTGGCCCACGGGGGGCAGCCCTCCCTGACCTGGCGCCAGGACACTGTCCTTGGTCGACAGTGGGCCACACCCAGGGTCTGGGCTCTGCACTGGGTCTGCAGCAGGTGCAGCTGGGGCTGGGGACTAAGACAAGCCCAGGACAGCACAGAGCCAGGCACCAGCGTCCACCCTGGTGACTCAGACAAGTGGGCCAGCGCAGCCCAGGACTGAGCCCTTGCCCACGCGCCCAGGCCCTGGTTCCCGCCCCAGCCCTGCAAAAGAAAAAGAAACAAGACCGGATGTGACCAGCCACCAGTCGCAGCCCCTCCTGGACATCTGTCCTGAGGTGCACAGGCTGCACCCGCAGGCCAGAGCTGGGCATCACCAGCTGCACCCAGGACAGATGCCCTGCCCTGAAGCTGCGGTGGGCGCACCCCACCAGGCACGCTGCTCAGCAAGCGCAGGGCAGACCGCGCCAGCTGCAGAGTCCCGGTCATGGTGGGCAGAACAGCTGGCCCCAGGCTCTGCAGGTGCCACTCACAGAGCTTCCTAGGTGAGAAGGCAATGCCAGGACGGGGGCCACAAGGGCCGAGCATGAGCACGTGGTGACAGTGGTGCATGTGGCCCTCCCAGACCCCAGGCGCCACGTCCTTGCCCATGGCAAGCTCTGGAGAAGTGACGTGCAGGAAGCAGAGCTGTGCAGGGTCCTCACTGTGCTCTCTCACCAACTGAGTCTACACCTACCTCAAAAGCACAGCCACAGTCACATAGTGAATCCTTTCCAAAGACCAAGTGTGCCCTGCGTGGGAGTCCTGCAGTCCCCGGAGCAGAGGCCACTACGCTGGCAGCAGGCCAAGCCATTCATGGGGCTGGGGGATGCGGGCCATGGGGACAGGCCGGCACAGTCACTAGGAACCAGCCCAAGTTACCAATTAACTGGGCTCCTTGAAATAAATGGGCAAACGTCCCCGAGGAGGGACGATTCCATCTCCAAGTTCCAGCTGAGCTCCAGCCAGCTGTGCCCGGGCTGGTGTCCAGTGAGGCACCCACTCAGCACCTGCACCCTGGGAGACTGGCAGCATGGCCCAGGCCCCAAGCCCAGGTCCACTGGTAGACAGCTGTGAGGACGAGAGGCCCCGCTGGGACAGCAAGTTCCAGTACCTCTTGAGCTGCATTGGGTTTGCCGTGGGGCTGGGTAACATATGGAGGTTTCCGTACCTGTGCCAGACCCACGGGGGAGGTAAGCCTGTGGGACCTGAGATGCACCCTGGGGGGGGGACGGTCCACCTCCCGCTGGTGTGGGGTCTCTGTCACTTGGCCCCAGTCTGAGGGTGGGTGCCGGAGCCTGAGGACCTCGAGCACTTGCAGGCAGAGTCAGGGCGCAGTGCTGGCAAGGTGACGCCACTTCTCAGTCTCGAACACGGCCGGTTCTCGACAGAGCTAGAACCCCTGGTCCTCTCAACCTGTGTCCAGGTGGACCCGGGCTGATTCGTCCCAGGTACACTTTGCCAAGGAGCCACCCCAGACAGTGGCTCCCCTGAGAGCCGGGGTGGAGGGGCGTGCAGCTGACCAGGCCTGACAGTGTTACTTCCTTGGCCATCAGACCCACACCTCAGAAGCCTGTCAGTCAGACAGCTGAGCCTCCTGGCCACCCTCAGCTCCTCCATCATCTGCTCTCTTCCTGTGGCCACAGAGGTGCAGCAGCCACACAGCCCTACGCAGTGGGGCGCAGGGGGGGGCGGCCAGGCACCGCTGACCTTGGCAGCTGACCGGGGGGGTCGCCGACGTCCCCAGCTGTGACGGGAGAGTCATGCCAGGCTGTGCTGGGACGCCAGGCCCACTTTCCCTCAGGGCTCCGGCAGCCACTGCAGGACCTGCCGTCTCCCGGGGCCGAGGATGGTCTCCTGAGCCTCGCGCTCCTGGCTTTCGGCAGAGGAAACGCTCCAGTGGAATGCAGGAGATCTCCCTCAGGGTCCACGGCCCGAGGCCGGTGCCCAGGCGCGGCAGGGCTGAGAGCGTACGGGCCTGGTGTCTCTGGCTGGAGGCAGACCAGTGCCCTCCTGGCTGCAAGGTGGACAGCTGAGGTGCGGAGGGTGTTTGGGGCTGGCCCTGGCCTTGCCCTCGGAGCCACTCCTTTAAAGCTCACGGTCTGACTGTTGCAGGAGCACACGGGCCAGAGCGTTTTGAAAATGCAGACAAGCAGAGGAAGGAGAAGGGTCTTGACTGCCCAGGGCACTGGTCCCCATGGGGTCTGCTGGGACTGCACCCTGGCCCTGTACCTCCTCCCATGGAAGAGGCCCCAGGGAGGCTTCTGGGAAGCTCTAGGCCCTAAAGCCCAGGCCTCTGCTGCCCCTCTCTGGGCCGTAGCCCTGGACACCAGCCAGGAAGGCGGCAGCCACACCCATGGCTCCAGTGGCTCCGGGAGCTTCGGGAACTTGCCTTCCTGAGCCGCGGAGCCCCAGGTGGCCCCGCCTGAGCACCTGGGTGCACTGATGGGCAAGAGGGGAATTCCCCACTGTTGAAGTTTCCCAAGCATCAGCTTCTGGATGCGCAATCGCTTGGCGAGGTGTCACGAGAGGCCCGTGTCACGAGAGGGCCGTGTCCCTGTAACTTGGATCCCCACGGGTGCTTCACCATGTGGGACAATGCTCCCTTCTTGGTCTCCTTTGAAAACAAGTCACAGTGACAAGGAGACAGGTGGTGTTTGCACTCACACAGACTCATGACTACCACAGTGAGTATCGATTTCTCTCCCTTCACCACCACTCAGCTTTAGAGAGCTCCTCTTCAAAGACAGGACTAGACGCAGCACTGAACCTGAACAGGGCAAAGGCCCTGGGAAGAGTTACAGTGACCCCGTCACATGGGCCCTTCATGGCCAGCTGCTTCATCCTGTCCTTAGCACATTAAATCACAGGTGCATCCGACGCCCAGGGAGCCATTTGGCACCTGTCAGGGACTGAGGTTCCCCCCAGGGAGCTAGAAGGACGGTGTGGACTGGGCTGGCTGCTCCAGCCCCATGCAGTAGGATCTGGAGGAAGCTGTCCGTCACCCCCCTGCACTGCCTGTTTGTCTGTCATGGACCTGACTCTGGACCTACTGGACCCCCTTGAGCATCATGAAGTCTTGCACCCCAAATCACTCTGGTTCAATCACTGTGGTTCACGCACCTGTGCCCTGGCGCGGGCAGCGCAAGCCCCGTACCTCCCTCTACACTGACTGGCTACGAGCCTTGCGTATGAGCTTTGCAGCTGGGTTGTCGGTTTCCACGAAAGACTGAGTTCCATTGGCCTTGAGTGACCTTCTGTGGGGTGGTGGGAGCATTTCCGCTGGGCTTGGCGTCCCTGGAGCCCGCCTACAAGGCTGGCTCCGCGGAGGTCTTGGCCAGCCCATGGAATGCCGAGCACCCCTACTCCTCGTCCAGCGCTCACACTGGCCTCCCAGGGTCCCCTCCGTGAGATCTGGCCTGTCTTGCTGGCTTGTCCTGCAGCCCCAGGCCAACAGAACCTCCTTTTCTCCCGACACTCTCTCAGTGGTTGGTGCCCACGAGCCTTTCCCTGGCACTGCGGCCTGTGACGTGAGGACTTCTCCCAGGGCCGCCTCATGCAGGGTAGGCAGCGGTCAGCAAGGCACTGCCACCTCCCCCTCTGCAGGACACGCTGCACTCCAGCGCGAGGGCTTGGGAGAGCTGGCTGGCGCTGGACGTCTGGCGGCCTGACCATGCTGGTCAGCCCTCCTTCTTTGTTCAAATTCAGCCATGCTCTTTCCCAGCTCTCCCTGTGTTCTGTGTCAGGGCAGCTGACAGAACGGCTTCCCCGGCTGCGGGTGCCCTGGGCAGCCGGGCTGCTCCCCAGCGACCAGCCTGCGTGGTCTGCTTCCTAATTCGTGTTGCTGATGAGACTCCAGAGCCACGGAGGAGGGCCATCGCCACTGGCTGGCGTCCCCGGGGGCCTAGTCTGAGGTCAGAAGGCTCCCTGCCATCGGCCCTGGACCCACACGTGCAGGTGGGGACACGCCTGTCAGCACGTGGGAGAGTCTTCATGGCCGTTAATGGAGAGAGGAAGCAGCTGCCCGCCAGCGTGCCCACCAGAGCTGAGAGGCCGCCATCCTCCAGCAGCCTCTGGGGTGCACAGGACCCTCCACTCTGGGAGAACCGTGTGTTCTAGGCCTCACAGGTGGAGGCTCAACTGGGAGTCAAAGTGCCCAGCTGTCCAGCTGGAGCCGGGCCCTGTAGGCTCCGGGAGGGCTCAGCCCAGCTTCACGCCCTCAGCTGGGGGGAGGTGCTGTGCTCTGCTGTCCACGGCTGGCCCATCCTGCAGAGGCTAGCCTCCGCCTCTGCCTGCTGCGTCCTCTGGCCTGGGAATTGGTTTAGGGCATGTGCTCCCTCCCAGGGGCCTGAGGGGCCCTCATCCCCCCACTTCTGTGGGCGTTCACCTCACAGCACCTGGACAGGAAATGAGGGCGACATGCGAGCAACAGAGATGAGTCCCAGCCCACCCGGGGCCATGGTCAGAGTCCCAGGTCCCCCCTGAGGGAAGCTCAAGAGATGATCAGAGTCGCCATATGCTCTGACTTCCATGAGCAGAGACCACTCCAGACCCAGGAGAGCCACGGGGGTGCCCTGGGAGACCACTCCAGACCCAGGAGAGCCACGGGGGTGTGGCCCTGGGAGACCACTCCAGACCCAGGAGAGCCACGGGGGTGTGGCCCTGGGAGACCACTCCAGACCCAGGAGAGCCACGGGGGTGTGGCCCTGGGAGACCACTCCAGACCCAGGAGAGCCATGGGGGTGTGGCCCTGGGAGACCACTCCAGACCCAGGAGAGCCACGGGGATGTGGCCCTGGGAGACCACTCCAGACCCAGGAGAGCCATGGGGGTGTGGCCCTGGGAGACCACTCCAGACCCAGGAGAGCCACGGGGGTGCCCTGGGAGACCACTCCAGACCCAGGAGAGCCACGGGGGTGTGGCCCTGGGAGACTACTCCAGACCCAGGAGAGCCACGGGGGTGTGGCCCTGGGAGACCACTCCAGACCCAGGAGAGCCACGGGGGTGTGGCCCTGGGAGACCACTCCAGACCCAGGAGAGCCAAGGGGGTGTGGCCGTGGGAGACCACTCCAGACCCAGGAGAGCCACGGGGATGTGGCCATGGGAGACCACTCCAGACCCAGGAGAGCCATGGGGGTGTGGCCCTGGGAGACCACTCCAGACCCAGGAGAGCCACGGGGGTGTGGCCCAGGGAGACCACTCCAGACCCAGGAGAGCCACAGGGGTGTGGCCCAGGGAGACCACTCCAGACCCAGGAGAGCCACGTGGGGGGCCCTGGGAGACCACTCCAGACCCAGGAGAGCCACGTGGGGGGCCCTGGGAGACCACTCCAGACCCAGGAGAGCCATGTGGGGGGCCCTGGGAGACCACTCCAGACCCAGGAGAGCCATGGGGGTGTGGCCCTGGGAGACCACTCCAGACCCAGGAGAGCCATGGGGGTGTGGCCCTGGGAGACCACTCCAGACCCAGGAGAGCCACATGGGGGGACCTAGGAGACCACTCCATACCCAGGAGAGCCACGGGGGTGTGGCCCTGGGAGACCACTCCAGACCCAGGAGAGCCACGGGGGTGTGGCCCTGGGAGACCACTCCAGACCCAGGAGAACCACGGGGATGTGGCCCTGGGAGACCACTCCAGACCCAGGAGAGCCATGTGGGGGGTGTGGCCCTGGGAGACCACTCCAGACCCAGGAGAGCCACAGGGGTGTGGCCCTGGGAGACCACTCCAGACCCAGGAGAGCCACAGGGGTGTAGCCCTGGGAGACCACTCCAGACCCAGGAGAGCCACAGGGGTGTGGCCCTGGGAGACCACTCCAGACCCAGGAGAGCCACGGGGGTGTGGCCCTGGGAGACCACTCCAGACCTAGGAGAGCCATGTGGGGTGCCCAGGGAGACCACTCCAGACCCAGGAGAGCCACATGGGGGGCCCTGGGAGACCACTCCAGACCCAGGAGAGCCATGGGGCACCTGAGCCCAGCGTGACTGGACAGCCCTCAGCCCTCCGCACCACTCACTGAGCCCAAGGCAGCATGAGTCTAGCAACCACGCAGCACCTCTGGGGTGCCCCCAGCACTTGGGGTCCCTCCCCACTTCAAGAGGACGGCACGTGGCTCTCCCTGACCCCCGACACACACTCACTGCCCAAGGGGCAGTGGGTGACAGCCTGTGTCTCCCCAGGGGCCTTCCTCATCCCCTACTTCATTGCCCTGGTATTCGAGGGCATCCCCCTCTTCCACATCGAGCTTGCCATCGGCCAGCGCCTGCGGAGGGGCAGCATCGGGGTGTGGACGGCCATCTGCCCCTACCTCGGCGGAGTAGGTGCGCACACCTCCCCCAGACCCCGCCCTGCTGCTCGGGGCCAGGCCCTCCCGGGGGCAGAGGCAACCCGATGCAGAGCGCGCTTGTTCCGGAAGGGCACGGAAGCGTGGTGCGGGGGTCTCACGGGGTCTGTTTCTTCTCCCTGGCTTGGCGTGCTGCCCACCCGCAGGGCTGGGCTGCTTCACGGTGAACCTGCTGGTCAGCCTGTACTACAACACGGTCCTGGTGTGGGTTCTCTGGTACTTCCTCAACTCCTTCCAGCACCCGCTGCCCTGGAGCAGCTGCCCGCCAGACCTCAACAGAACAGGTGAGGGCCACGGCCGGGGGCTGGGGGGCCAGTGCCAGTGCCAGGTGGACAGAGGTGGGAAGCAGGTCTGTGCCCAGCCAGCACACTCACGGGCCACTGTGAAGCCTGGCTCTCGTCTTCCATTGCTGGCCTCTGGCGACCGGGGCCCAGTTCACTCACGGGAGGCGTGGGCCTGGCACAGCTGCTTCTGATCTCCACTGTGGCCCCGAGGAGAGGACAGAGAGGCCCGTGGGCCTACAGGGGGGCCAGGAGCCCAGCAGCACCTGGACGGGCCCTGACCTGCCCCCTCCTGTTCCAGGGTGGGTGGGGGAGTGCCAGGGCAGCAGCCCCGTGAGCTACTTCTGGTACCGGCAGACGCTCAACATCACGGCCGACATCGAGGACAGTGGCACGATGCAGTGGCGCCTGGTCATGTGCTCGGCCGCCTGCTGGGCAGTTTTGTATCTGTGTGTCATCAGGGGCATCGAGACCACAGGGAAGGTAAGTGCCCTGGCAGGCCCCTGCCTGCTGCACCCGCAGCTGATGTGGGGCCCGCGGCCTGGGCCACTGTGAGACGCCCTCCGCACCCAGGAGCCCTCTGCTCTGAACACACGGCAGCCACCCCATCCCGGCGACCTTCTGGCCACGTGTGCGTGGAGGATCTTTCCATCCGAGTCCCCGCACTGACAGTGCTGTCCTTGTAGACAGCCCTTTACGGGTCTCACTCGTCATCTGATTGGACCGTCCCTGCTTTTCACATGAGGTGCTGAGACATTTGCAGTTAATGTGACCATGACAAGCTGTTTTGCCCCATCATTAGTTAGGCTTTGGTTTGTTTTTTGGTACTGGGGATTGAACCCAGTGGCACTTTAACCACTGAGCCACATCCCCAGTCCTTTCTATTTTTTATTTTGAGACAGGGACTTGCTAAATTACTGAGAGTCCCACATTGCTGAGGCTGTCCTTGAACTTGAGATCCTCCTGCCTCAGCCTCCCAAGTTGCTGGGATCACAGGCGTGCCCACGGTGCCTAGCCATTCCTCCTCTTGTACTCCTCTGTCTTTGATCCTGTTTCTGCTTCTCCCAGTACTTTCATGCTCCATCTGCGTCCTCAAGGGGTGGTCAGCTGCTGCAGTGGCTGCCGTAGCAGGTGGCCCGTCTTCGAGTGGTGACCATGCAGTATGCTTGAGAACTGCAGCACATTTCACTTGTCCTTCTGTCCCCCAGAAGGACAAGTGGAATGTGACTGTGCTACCATTGCGCATTCTGCTGATAGGCTGCTAATGGCAAGTGCACTGCGGTGTGTCCTGCCTTAGGCAGGCGGCTGTCTCTGAGGGACTTAGATAACAGGAACACTGCACTGGTTTCCACCCACAAGGCTTCCCCAGGGGCAGTGAGGACCCCTGGAGCCAGGGTCTCTGCTCACCAGCGAGGGCTCCCCACATTTCTGCTCTGAGGCATCACTTAGTCCCATCTGTGCACACACAGGTCCTTTTCAGGGGATGGCAGAGTCTGTGCACCCCTGGCCATGCCTGCAACCCTTGGGCTGCAGGAACTATGTGCCCTAGCCCTGTGTATGCCCTCAGCCCCCTGCTGAAGCTGTGTGTCCTCTCCCATGGGCATTCTGCTCTCGAGAGGACTGGAGTGATTCCGCTAGACCAGAGACGAAGTTCCAAATGTCCCTGGAGAGGCACCCTGGGTGGTTGCCAAAGTCTGCAGGGCTGGCTGGGGGCAGTGAGGAGCAGCATGCACGTTTAGATCTTCCCAGGTGGTCACCAAGGGAGCAGTCTTGCCCACACCCAGCTGAGAATGGGGTCTGGCCTGCATGGGGAGGAGAGCCTGCCCTGCCCTGCGGTCAGTGGGGTCATCAGGGTGAAGGGGATGGGAGAAAGAGGGAGCTGGCAGCAGAGCAGGGGCCGAGAGCCTGACACCTGGCAGGGAGGGAGACTGGAGAGGCCGGGGGGGAGACACAGGTCAGAAAGGAGGGTGTCCAGGAGAGATGGGGAGGCCCAGGACGGGGCATGGCCAGGCTCCTCCCAGCCCCTGTCCTGCTGGTCCCGGAGGTCAATGCACCTCGGAAGAACCCAGAGGGGCATGACAGTGGGCCTGACTGTTCAAAGCCCCTGGCGCACCATCCCTGGACTGCCCACTGCTGGCCAGACACAGAGGACACTGGCCCCGGTGCTTCTTGCTCACCTGCTGTGACGGGCCACGTCTGACTTCTGCTCTCCCTCCAGGCCATCTACTTCACAGCCTTGTTCCCTTACCTGGTCCTGACCATCTTCCTCATCCGGGGCTTGACCCTTCCTGGGGCCGTAGAAGGCTTGATGTACCTGTTCACACCCGACGTAAGTGAGCCCTGGCTCCAGGGCGCAGGCCAGGGTCGCAGCCCTTCCTCGCAGGTGTGAGCACCCGGGAGACACACAGGGGCCCTGGGCAGTCCAGGGGTCAGAAGCCAGGCCAGCCAGGGCAGGGAGCCACGAAGGTGGGAGGGGGCTGCTGGGCCTCAGGAAAGGGGCTTTGGAGGACCAAGAGACAGTAGGCATGAGTTCACTGGTGGGACCAGGAGGCTTTGGCGTCTCTAGGACACCTGGGCAGAAGGCTACAGGAGGTTCCGGGAGAGCTGGCCGGGACCAGGTGTCCTGGCAGCAGAGAAGCAGGGCACTGAGTGCAGGTGGCTCCACCCAGGGTCCTTCAAGTCCCCCCAAACCACCAGGTCTGGGAGTGCGCGGAGATTGCTCCTGGACACCTGCGCTGCGAGGGCCTATAAGGGCCAGCAGAGCTGCAGGCTGGCCAGCCACCTCACAGAGTGGCCGGCACTGGCCATGTTCCGTCTCCCCTCTAAGCCCACCAGCTCCTGCATGGTCCCCAGTTTTTGGTATCTCTGCTGGCCCCACATGCGGTGAGAGTGCCCCGTGGGAGCCCCGTGAGAGCCCCGCGAGGCTCTGCAGCAGTGGTGGGCCGAGGTGTGGTCTGCCTGCTGCCTGAGGAGGCCACCTGACTCATTCCAGATGCAAACTCTCCGGAACCCTCGGGTGTGGCTGGATGCGGCCACCCAGATCTTCTTCTCTTTGTCCCTGGCCTTTGGAGGACACATTGCCTTGGCCAGTTACAACCCGCCCAGGTAGGTGGCTAGCTTGGGTGTGGCCTCTTCCGCAGCCCGGGTGCTGAGCCGGCATGCTGTGGAGACACACCAAGGTCCCACCTCCCGAGCACTTGACATGGGGACCCCTTTCTGGGTAGCGGCTCTCGAGGCCTCTGAGCCGTCCCTGGGGGGGATGCAGGGCATCCCCTGAGGGCTGCTGGGTCAGGCCGGCACCCTGAAGAGCAGGGTCATCTGCACCAGGAAGAGAACTCAGGTCATCAGGCCAGGGGCAGGGTTCTAAGTGGTGCCAGTCGAGAAAGCCATCCGAGTTGCACCAAGGACGTGGTACTCACTTGGAAATGAGCACTGGTCCAGGGACACGTGTGCCGTGGCCAACCTGGGTGTGCTCGGAGAACCAGGGAGATGACTCGAGGCGTTGGGTCACAGTGATCTAAGCCACGAGGGTCTGTCAGCAGGTGGGGTCTGTCTGAGGCGAAGGTAGCGGCAGCCGTCCTGGCAGAAGTCCTTCTGGCCTACGGCCGCGGCCTCCGCAGCACTGGGCTCGGCAGAGTCTTCTGACACGGTCAGAGCAGCATCGCGGGCCAGAGCCCCAGCCTCCCGCTGTTGCTGCTAGGCTGGCACGGGCGACCCGCTGTGCTTGGACGACTTTCACATTTCTTTCATGACGGGCATGATGCTGACCTAGATCCCTAGGACTCGGGGACCACAGAGGCATAGATACAGCATGTGTCAACCTCAGTAGTCACCCAAACAGGCCACAGCTGGTCCCAGGAGGCAGAGCTCTGAGAGTCCAGGTTTGCACAGGGCACTACCACTGCAGCTCCTGGACACAGCTCCTGGACACGAGTAGCCAGGACACACTGCAGTGACACAGGGGGCAGGCAGGGCAGGAGGGGGACAGGGCAGGAGGGGTGGAGGGCAGGAGGGGGGCAGGGCAGGAGGGGGGCAGGGCAGGAGGGGGACAGGGCAGGAGGGGGACAGGGCAGGAGGGGTGGAGGGCAGGAGGCGGGCAGGGCAGGAGGGGGACAGGGCAGGAGGGGTGGAGGGCAGGAGGGGGGCAGGGCAGGAGGGGGGCAGGGCAGGAGGGGGACAGGGCAGGAGGGGTGGAGGGCAGGAGGGGGGCAGGGCAGGAGGGGGACAGGGCAGGAGGGGGGCAGGGCAGGAGGGGGACAGGGCAGGAGGGGGACAGGGCAGGAGGGGGGCTGGGCAGGAGGGGGGCAGGGCAGGAGGGGGACAGGGCAGGAGGGGGCCTGGGCAGGAGGGGGCTGGGCAGGAGGGGGCTGGGCAGGATGCAGGGCTGTACCAGAGGCTGTGGACATTTACTGGATGTATTCCCAGGGCACATGTGTGCCAGTCTCTAGGCACAGTCCCAAACTACTGGCCTGCAGCCCCTGCTGGCCGTGGCCTCTTGTACTGGGAGCACAGGACACCTGGACCTCAGGTGCAGAGTGGGGCTGAGGAGGGTAGTCTGTCATGGCCCACAGAGCCCTGTGGCAGGTGTGTGCTTGTGCCCAGGAACAACTGCAAGAAGGACGCTGTGACCATCGCCCTGGTCAACAGCCTGACCTCCTTGTACGCGTCCATCACCATCTTCTCGGTCATGGGCTTTAAGGCAACCAATGACTACTGGCAGTGCCTGGACAGGTGAGCACAGGTGCCCTCTGACTTTGTGGGCTTGCCCTGGAATCTGCTCCCTGGAGAAGAGCAGCGGGTGGGTGCGTTCTCCCTGTGGGGGCGGGGGGACAGCGCCTAAGATTTCATGCCCACCCATGACCTCAGAACGTGACCTGCTTTGGAAAAGAGTTTTTGCAGAAGAAACTAAGGCTTGGATTGAGGTGAGGTCATCCTGGAGTAGGGTGGGCCCCAGTGACAGGTCCTTAAAAGGACAGTGTCCTTAAAAACACACAGAGGAAATGGCACAGAGGAGGGCAGACACTGAGGGGCCACCAGATGCTGGGAGAAGCGGGCAGTCTTCTCCACCAGAGCCCTGGGAGGGCAGCCCTGCTGACATCTTGGGCACCACGCTGTCTAGACTGAGGGTGGGTCCTGCTGTGGTCACTCATGCAGGACACTGGATGCCTGGGACCTGGGGCACCAGGCTGGGACGCCTGTGTGGCCGGGATGGCATGGCTTTGGCAGGACTGTGTCACAGGGGTGGCCCGCTGTGGTTCCAGCTGCAGCTACTCCACAGGCTTCCAGCGCGTCACCCCCGGAATCTGGGCAGGTGGACCAGCTCCCCTTCCATAGGGGCCACTCTGCCCACATGGGGACAACAGCAGGGTCTGGAGACATCCTTGGTCACCATACTTTCTGGGTCAAGGAGGGGAGTCTTGGTATGTGCAGGCCAGGGACACTGCCAGGACGCCCCAGAGAAGGGACCACAGGGACATCCTTGGTGCCGCAGGGGGATGCCTGGCTCTAACCACCAGCGTCAGCACAGAGGGGTGCACCATGTGCAGCCTGCGCCCCCAGCTCCCGGGGCGGCTGAGCAGCGTGTGCAGATCACAGAAAGAACAGCGCGAGCCCCACGAGGACCGAGCCGTGGCGCTTCCGGCTTCTTTGCGTGAAAAGTCAAGACGGCATCCAGCGACCGGCACACGCGGCTGGGGTTGGGCCGAGTCTCAGTAGGCACCGTGCTGTGTCTGCAGTCTCACAACACCGGGTCACGGAATGCAGGGCCCATGTCCTTGGGAGAGCGGGTGACCTGCAGTCCACACTTCCTCCATCAGCCACCACCTGCCCACCGTGCCTGCGTTCAGATACCTGTCTACGCACAGCAGTGGCGACTGGTGCGGAGCCCCAGCCGGCAGCGCCAGCCCAGAGCCTTCTCAGCAAGGCAGGCTGCGCTGTGCTGCACACGGCAAAAGAACCCTCAGCTCTGTCCTGGGCCACTTCATGCAGCGAGACTGCCAACCAAAGCAAGTGACATGCTGCTCAGCAGACGCCAGAGGAGCCCTGTGTGCACAGAAGCCCAGACTCACCCACCTCGACAGGAGCCTGCAGGTGCACGGTGTCACTCCTCGAATATCTGCAAATAGCCACCACAAAGCACGACCAGGAGGACCCACCACTCACAGCTGCCCCTCCCTGGAGCCGATGAGCTGCCCTGCAGGCCCAAGAGCTGGGGGTGGGCAGACTTGGTTGGCCCTTGAGTGCTGCTCCCCCGGGGAACTGTGCTGGAGAGAGGGGCTAGACGGGCCAGGGTCCCCCCAGAACACCACAGGAGGCTGAGCCCTCCCAGAATGCTGCACTCGGTGCCACCTCACCTCCTCGGAAGCCCCACCTCACCTGCACTCACAGAAGAGTGGCCCCTCCAGGCCCAGAGGCTGGGAGCAGCCTCCCCCTTGTCTGTGGAGTGACCACCAAGTGCTGGCCCTGACACAGCCTCCACGAGATCCCACAGGCAGCCAAGAGGGACAGAGCCCTTGCTGGGAAGCTGCCACGGGCTCTGTTCCTCTGGATGTTCGCTGGCCAGGACTGATGGCCCAGCCCCACTGACCACCCCCTTCTGTCCTGTAGCAACATCCTCAGCCTCATCAACGAGTTCGACTTCCCAGAGCAGAGCATCCCCAGGGACGACTACCCGGCTGTCCTCATGCGCCTGAACACCACACAGCCAGACAGGGTGGCCCGGCTCCCGCTGAAGGCCTGCTGCCTGAAGGACTTCCTGGACAAGGTACCACGGGCAGGCCCTCCACAGAGGACCGGAGGCCTTGCCGCAGACGGCTGTGAACATCCCCACAGGCCCAGATGGAAGGGCCCGTCCATGCCTGCCTGGGAACCTGCCCAGCAGGTCAGGAGACCAGGCTCCACTGAGGAAGCAGGCATGGCGGGGCCTGGGCCCTCCAGGGGGAGGCCAGAGCGTGGTCACGGAAGCCAGTGGATGCCTGGGACCCGGGGCACCAGGCTGGGATGAGCAGTCAGGAGGCAGGACCTCGGCAGCGCCTCATGGCGCCCAACCCCAAAGCCTGGTGCGCTCACCTGCTGGCTTCCTAAAGGGAAGGTCCCTCCTCCCCTCGGAATTCACTGAGAGGGACGTGTGGTGCATGGGGATCGTGCCCGGTGTCCACGGTGTGCCCTGTGTTGCAGAGTGCCTCGGGCCCAGGCCTGGCCTTCATCGTCTTCACGGAGGCCGTCCTGCACATGCCGGGGGCACCGGGCTGGGCTGTGCTCTTCTTTGGCATGCTCTTCACCCTGGGCCTGTCCTCCATGTTCGGGAACATGGAAGGGATCATCACGCCACTGCTGGACGTGGGGGTCTTGCCCAAAGGGGTTCCCAAGGAGGCCCTGACTGGTGAGTGGGTGGCTCAGCCACCTGGAGGGCCTGTCCCCACATTCCAGCCTCCAATCCACTGTCTACTCCACCTGATGTCCAGATGCCCCTCTCGCATGCAGAGCTTGGGGGGGGCTGTGTTCCAACTTGGGGGACGACAGCCAGGCTGCTCCATGCCAGGTGGGGCCTCAGTGGAGGAGGGTGGGCTTCCTCCACCCTGGCCCTGAGGTCCTTGCAGCACAGGGAGAGACAGGGCAAGGACCTGGAGTCTCCTGTCAGATGCTGGAGTGGCCTGCGCCATGTCTGTCCCCAGGACTGGCCTGCTTGGCCAGCTTCCTGTTGGCTACCTGCTTCACGCTGCAGTCTGGCAGCTACTGGCTGGAGATCTTCGACAACTTCGCGGCCTCCCTGAACCTGATCATCTTTGCCTTCTTGGAGGTCGTTGGGGTCATCTATGTTTATGGAATGAGGCGGTGAGCTGACCCCCAGGGAATGCCCTGGCAGCCCCCCGGTGGGACAGGCGGGGGGCTGGCAGCACAGGCCCACTCCACGTCTCCTCGCCAGATCCCAGCGGGCTTGGCTCTGGGCAGCCTGTGGAAATGCCGGGTGGGTCCCCAAGCTCCTGCCTCTGAGGGTGGACTGCCCACGGGCCCTCCAGGAGCCTGAGTGTCTCACGCAGGTTCTGTGATGACATTGAGTGGATGACTGGGCGGCGGCCCAGCCTCTACTGGAGGCTGTCGTGGTGGGCAGTGAGCCCCATGCTGCTGCTGGGCATCCTACTGGCCTACATCGTCCTCCTGGCCCAGACACCACCCAGCTACAAGGCCTGGAGCCCCCAACACGTAGGTCCTTTGCCTGGACCCTAGAGTGCCATCAGGACCCAGACGACCCACATGGGGACATTCCTGTCCTTGCAGCCTGGCCACTGCTGGCATCCAGGAGGCTGGAGATGTGAGCAGGTGGCCTTGCTGTGAGCCTGTGGCCACTGGGGCACAGGGTCCTGGGTAGAGCAAAGCTGACTCCAGGGGGCAGCCTGGGGCAAAGGCTTTGGTCAGTATAGTGTGGACCCCAGCCGCAACCCAGGCCATCACAGGTGCCCCCTTAGGACACCGACTCATGCCATACTTCCCTTGGGTGGGGGGACAAGAAGAGGAAACTGCCCACTGGTGGTCTGCAATAAAGGAAGTGGTGCCAAGGGCGTCCTGAGCTGGCCTTGTGCCGTCCACACAGCCCCAGGCTTTCCGCAGCCTCGGGGACCAGTGCCTCTCGGGCAAGTCCTGTTCTCCTGAGAAGGGTGCCCAGCAGGCTGAGCTGCACACCTACCAGTCCTCTCCCCAGTCTCAGAACGGGGCCCCAGGATGGCAAGGGCCAGCAGAGTGGCCTTTGCTGAGGAACCGGTGTGCGTGGTCCCTCTGGACACACCCTGCCCCTCAAAGCCCCAAAGCTGGTGGCTAGTGCTGCCATCTCACACAGGAGGCGGCTGGGTTCACGGGCCCAGCCACTCCATGGTCCCACTGCAGGAGGGGCTCCTCCTGGGCAGCCGGGGCCTGGCCGAGCGGCTCTTCCACTTTCACTCAACCTAGAATGTGTGTGCACCTGCTCCTTTGTCTCGGGAAGGGACGAGGTGAAGCAGCCACAATAGTTCCGGGGGCTGACGGCTGGCTCAGCCCCAGGTGCCTGTGGCCGGGGGACGCAGCCTCTGCCCCGGGCGCCCTGCTGAGCATGCTCTCCTCCTGACAGGAGCAGTTCCCCTCTCGGGAGGAGAAGCTCTACCCAGGCTGGGTGCGCGTCGTCTGCATGCTCCTGTCTTTCCTGCCCCTGCTGTGGGTCCCAGCTGTCGCACTGGCCAAGCTGCTGGCCCAGCACAGGCGGAGGCTGAAGGACACACAACCAGACACCAGCATGAAGCCAGAGGAGGGCAGGGGCTGCTGAGGGATGGGCCAGGGCGGATGGGAGCAGGGACTGCCGGCCTGTAGCCTCAGACCCAGCCTCATTACACGCCTGCTGCCACGAGACACGCGATCGTTGCTTCCCGGCTTCCACCGTGTCCACGCTGCCTGCAAAGGGTTTCAGACGTCCCGGAACGCGTGGGTCCAGGCAGCCACAGTGTCTGATCCCTGGGTCCTGGCCATCCACGTGAGGCTGCTCCTCCAACCCAGGTCCCACAGGGTTGCAGTCTCTGTGGCCATTCGCTGTCCCCAGGGGCCAGCGTGCTCCGGCAGGGAGGGAAGTGCCCTCTCCTCACCCAGAGCAGCCGGGGAGAGCACCGCTCAAGGGATCTGAGGGGCAGACATGGCTGCTGGCACGGGCAGCGCAGGAGCCCTGGGCCACTGCTGAGGAAGCCTGCACGGTGCTGTGGCCCCAAGTGCCTGCTTTTGTCTAAGAAGGTACTAGAAGGGAGAGGGACAGTCAACTGTCCCATCTCAGGACCCAACCCAGCCACCTGCCTGGCGCGGCCCCTGCGGAGCCTCTGAACGGCCTTGGCCACAGCTGGCCTCATGCTGAGCCACGGCAGGGCGCGTCTCACCCAACTCCTGCTCCTCTCTTGCTGCCTCTTCCCTTCGGGCAGAGCCTGGGACGTCTGAAGTGTGGGGCCTGGAGAGGGGCCATGTGCACCTGTAGCTTCTTACCTGGGCAGCACCTCTCTCCTTGGTGCCTGGCCAGGCAGCGCTGTCCATGGTGCTGAAACCCTAGCCAACACAGATTCAGGGTGGTCTGTGCATTCCTTGCCCATGGCCAGTTTGGACCCCAGAGCAAAGGCACACCCAGTGCTGCCCCCTGCTGGGCAGCTGTGTGTCCAACATGGCACTGGCTACAGGGAGCCCATCTGTGCCCACAGACCGGGTAGGTCCTGCTCTGGCCCCTCCATCCAGGGCTCCACCGAAACTCAGCACATTGTCCTCTCCCCGTCGCACCTGGCAGAAGATGAACTCATACTAAATGCCTTCATTGGTCCTCAGAAGTGGCTAAGCCCAAAGGTGGGTTTCAGGCTCCACTGGACCCTCCCCGTTGAGTTCTGCTCTTGGGCGTCTTCCCTGGGTAGGGCCTCTCCAGGGCTATGCAAGTCTTTGGGGTCCATGTTCTGGGTGAGATGGCCCTTCCCTGGGGTCTAGACTGCAGGGGAGGCTGGTTGAGCTTGGAGGGTGGCAGCAGGAGGAGGGGGCTGCAGCTGACCACAGGATGGTGAGGAGGGGCAGTGTGCTCTCCCCACCCACACGGGGCCTGAAGATCCCACCATTGACCCTAGACAACACAAATGGTGGCTGTCGGCAAGCCACCTCCAGGGACGTGTTTTATGTTCATGCCACACTTCGGAACACTGGGTGCCGAGCAGGACCTGCTCCCCAGCCCAAGTGACTCTGGGTGTAGAACTTCACAGGAACAGCAGGAGTGCCACCCAGTGAGGAGACACTTCACAGTGGTGCTGGAAATGGCAGGACTTGTGCCCCTGTCCAGCCACTGAGAGGAAGGGGTGGGGTGGGGTGGGGACAGCACACCTAGAAAGTTCCATCCTATTCACATGCTCAAAGCAGCTGTGGATACTACTGGGTAGAAAGAAAGATGGACAGGAGGGGATCCAACTGGTGGATCACTGTTGGACAGACAGGTGGTCTAAAACATGGCAGAGGCATGTCCACCCCTCCAAATACACCACTTGTTCAAGGTCACTGCTGATGCCCTGAGAGCAGGAGGAGGCTGAGCAGCATCCATGGAGGGATGGACAGGCTCAGACTCTAGGGAGCAGGGCCGAATGGTCTGACCCTGCATGGATGCACCCCTGTGCAAGGTCCTGTCTATTGCAAGCACCCAGGCTGGCTCCTGGAGACAGGCCAGGTGGGGACCGATGGGGTCCACCCAGCAGAGAGTCCAGAATGAGGACCTGTCCTCCCAGAGGACTTGCTCCTTTGGAGCGGCAGTGATGACTTGGAGCTTAAGTGGCTACACACTGGCTGGTCAGTTCAGAGATGGACATGTCCCCTCAACTGCCGGTCCATCAGCTCAGAAGGACATGTCCCAGGACTCTGGCTAGCCACAGGTACCCTCCCCATACTCCCCTTTGGCCCAGCTAGGGTCACATGTGGGGAGGTGACTCCCCAGCCTTTGGGGTCAAGTGGTTCTGCCAGATGCACTCCCCAGATGAAGGGAAACAGTCCCGTCCCACGAAGGACGGGCCTGGGACAGCAGATCCACGGCCCAGGCAGGGAGCCCAAGTCCAGGAAGGGGCCTGGTGCCTAATCTGAGCAGAAGTGGGCCCCACCAGGCCCTGTTCCTGCTCCCCCGCCACACCCCCGGCTGAGGCCACCACTCAGGGACAGACCCGGTTCTGCACACCTGGGTGTGGCTGAGGGGCCCCCGCTGCTCCCCCACCCCAGCCCCAGGTCGGCACCCGCAGCCCTTGGTGACTCTCAGCCAACTGGCACACAGGAAGGGCAGGGTGCCCTGCCCAGAGCTGCGGGTGTGGGACCTGCCACAAAGCCGCCAGGTGGGGTCAGACACCTTCAGGAACAGGCCCGTGTGGCTTCTGTTTGCTGACTTGACCAGTCCCTGAGGCACAGCAACTGACCACACAGGTACTGTCACAGCTCTGGGGCAGAAGCCCAAGGGGTCTCCTCCGCCCAAACCAGGGCACTGGCCAGGCCAGGCCAACACACAGGTCAGCCTCCCTTTCCCCTCCCAGGAACCCTTGTGATGACAGGGCCACCAGCCCAGGACAACCTCCTTGGTGTAAGGTCAGCTGCTGAGACCCTTTGTCCCACCTGCAACCCGGACTCCCACGCTCTGCTCTGGAGAGTGGACACAGGCACCCAGGTTCCCTATTCTGCCCACCACAAGCTCTGGGGGGACCTGAAGCCCACCAAGCTTTGAATCCCCACCCACCCCAGCTCCACAGTGTCCTTCATAGGGGAGCACCCAGAGCCCTGCAGGGAGCCAGCACCTAGGGTGACGGCAGGCAAGGCAGGGCAGCAAGCCTTGGCCTTGCAGTCCCCCGGTTGGCTGCCCAGTCATTCCTCCAGCTCCTTATTCCTTCTCCATTCTGAACCTCGCTGGCTCCACAAACAGGTCTACAGGATGCATGTGAGACAGCTTCCACCAAGGCTGGACCTGAAGAGGCCGACTGGTACCTCTCCCCTTAGAGCTGTTAGCCTCACTTGGCCCTGCAATTGGCGCTTTGTGCTTGTGGTGGCAGTGGTAACAGGCCAAACCCCAGAGGGCTCAAGGCATCACATGGAAGCCCCTTTGCGGTACACGCCCTGCGGTCCCATTGGGGATGTCCTGGAACCCTGGGGCTGCTCACAGCTTCCTGAGGCCACGTGGCCCTCCACGGGCAGCCTGGCGCCCACGGTGGGGCTGCTCCTCCCACGGTGCCCTCTGCAGCTGCCCCACCTGTTCCCTGACCCTCCCTTCAGCTTCCTGGAAGGGCCTCCGTCCAGCTCCGATGAGCCACACCTGCCCCAGGGGTCTGCCATGTTGGCCTGGGGGGACCCTGCTCCAGGGAATCCCACCCGTGCATGCTACAGTATGCAGTGGTGCTTATGCAGTGCACATCACGACACACACACGAGACTTTAAGACTCAAAGATCCAGAGGGTGTTCTCTCCATGGCCAGCGTGGGCACACCTGTGGGGACCCCCACCCAGGAACAGTCTGGCTGGGCAGGGCACGGGGTCCCCTGAGTCTCCACTCCAGCCAGGGTGTGCATGTTGTGGCAGACACTCAGGCCCCAGGGGACAAGAGAGGTGTGGGCAGTGTGGTGAGGCACTCAGGGGCCTCAGCTCATCAGGAGTGGACCTTGGCTGTGGCCAGGGTGATGGAGATGCTCCAGGGTGGGTGTGGCCAGCAAGGAGCAGGAGCACCAGGGCCCCCGGACAGCCCCGGGCTCCCAGCACAGCGGGCCAGGGCAGCTCTGCTCAACCACCTGGACGTCCTACTGCCCACACTGGGCCCCTCCTGCCGCCTCTGGGAGGTCAGAGGCCAAAGGAGCCCCAGGTCACCAGAGGGTCTCAGTGGGTGGGCTCTGCTTCCTAGAGCACACCAGGGAGGGGCTGACCGTCCACAGAGAGCAGGCCCAGGGTCACAGCCCACCTGCCACATGGACATGGGGCTCCCCGGAGAACTGCAGCCTCAGGTGGGCTGGCCCCTCCAGTGACACAGATCCAGGTGTGGGCTGCCGGAGCCCACAGTGCCCAGGCAGTGAGGAGGCAGGGTCAGTCCAGGATGGTCTTGAAGTCTGTGGTCAGGGCTGGGTCAGCTGCGGCCTTGAGGGCCGCCAAGGTGGCCTCAGGGAGCTTCTGACACAGCTGTGTTTGGGCTGCAGAAAAATGAGGGACAGAACTCAGACCCCGTCCAGAAGAGGTCAGCGTGTCCTCCAGCCCAGCCCTAGGATAGGAGGCACATCTAAGCTGAGCCCTGCCCAGCACCAGGGCAGGGGCCTCAACCAAGGGTCAGCGGCCCTACGTCTTGGGCCAGACGAAAGGCCCAGAGCGGCTGACGAGGGGGCAGAGCCAGGGCAGGAGGGGGTCGTCTGCCACCACCTGAGCTGAGGACCTCACTGAGGCCCGGGAGCAGGGAGGGCAGTGGTCTCCGAGGACTGGGCCTCACTCGTCCCACACCTACCTGTTCTGAGCGGCCCCAGGAGACACTTGTAGGTGGCACAGTGACAAGCCAGCTTGGCCAGGAAGGCTTGGTGGCAGAGCCACTGTGCTGCTTCGAAGGGAAACGGGCCGGCAGCGCCCCTGGCCCCCAGCGACACCCCTGGGGGAGCAAGGGGAGGCTGACAGCTGTGGTGGAGCCCCAGCCCACACCCCCCTCGGGCAGCCCTGCCCAGGCGTGCGGTCCCGGCCCTGCACCTGAGTTCCTGGCTCTCAGGATGGAGTAGCAGCAGGAAGCCGTGTCAGAGACGAGGCGCAGGAAGAACCGGGGGTTCTTCCGAACCTGCTGGCTGAACGGGAGCTGGAGCACACACGCGTGGAACCTGGGGGGAGGAGGGCAGGCCTGGGGGTCACCTGCACGCACACCGTGTGATGAACCCTTCAGCGTAGCCACGTGGGCACAAGTTTTCCTGCCTGAGTTGTCACACAGTCCCTTGCTGGGTGCCTGCTGTGCTGGGCCAGGCAACAAATGACTTGGTGTCAGGGTCAAGGAGTGAGGCCCCACCCATGGTGGAGACGCTGTCCCCGGGACTGGACGCCACTGTCCCCTCCAGGCTCTGAAGGCAGCCCTTGCTCTCTGTGCTGAGACTGTTTCTTCCTCTCCTCTCCCTAGTCTCAGGGACATAGTGACCCTTCCTCCCCACACAGGCCCAGGTATCCAGTCACCTGAGCTACAGTCCTCAAGCACACACCCACCACAAGAACATCAGACTTTGGGGATGGCCCAGAATATCCAAGAAATCTCCCAAATCAGCAACCCATTCTGACCCCCGCCCCCGGGGTCAGTGCTCCGGGAACACAGCCTGGAGTCACCTCTGAAACCCTGTTCCCTGACGGGGCAGAGCAGCCTCTGAACCGGGGGCCCGATCTCCTTGGCCAGCAAAGCAATACGACTTTGCCCTTTTCCTCAAAACTCTGTCCTCGTTACTAAATTGGCACTGGGGACAAGGACTGAGCTCTCGGTGACATCACCACCCACCCACCCTCAGTTCTCAGGACCAGCCACAGCCACAGGCAGGGAGGCTCCAGAAGCTCTGGAGGCCTGAGCACAAGTCGGCGTCCTCCGCCACACCCTCCTGGGGTGCAGGTGGCGATGCTCATTGGCTGCGAGCTCAGTGCTCTGCCCCCTGGGTCCCCAAATCCACACTGTCTGTGGCCTTTGCATGCTGGGTACCTTCCACTGACACTCCCCTGCCCAGCTCGGTGGACGCCAGGCTGTGTGGGCCTGCAAATGTCCAGCAATGGCGGAAGTGCGTCCATGACTGGAGAGAACGTGAGGCCGTGCTGGGTGGCTCCTGCTGCAGATCCACTTGCCCCCTGGGTTCCCACAGCCCCAGCAGGGCAGAGCCCCTGTTGCCCCTGCAGGACAAGCACCAAGTGGGCACTGCTAGCCCTGCGCCTTCGCTGCTGGCAGTGTGGACCCACGACCCACCTGTAGGCCTGCAGCAGGAAGATCTTGTAAATGTTCACGCACACCGTCTGGAGGCTGTTCACCTGGAGTCCCCGAGAGCAGGACAGTCAGCAAGGGCCCTGGACGGCAACCCTCTACTCCATCCCCATTAGTCAGACACAGTAAGGCGGGGGACACTGGGGCGAGAAGCCCCCCCCGCCAGTTAAGTCCAGCCAGGCCCTCCCAGGGTCACTGTGAAGGGACAAGCAGGGGCAGGAGCACCTGGCGGGACATGCAGCACTCGACATGCACACGTGCACACATGCTGCTCTCACACACACACACACACGTGCTCGTGTGCAGTCACATACACACCTGCACATGGGTACACATGTATACATAAGGAGAAATGCAGACGTGTATTCACGTGCACACACGTGCACTCATACATGCACGTACACACTTGCACACACAGAACTACAAGACTGGCCACCCGTAAAGGCCTGGTGCTGGGGCTCTGGGCATGTGTCCTGCTCACCTGCAGGTCCAGAAAGAGGCCGTGGCACTTCAGCCGCAAGACGGCCAGGAGCTTGCGACGCAGGTTCCGCCCCACCTTGGAGCCGCGATGGAAGGTGAGACTGGCCCTGACCGAGGTCTGAGCATAGCTGTGACATAAAGGGGTGTCAGGTGTGTGTTCCCCCAACAGCTGCTGTGACCCAGAGCCCTGTGCCTCCTCCCCCAGCCCTGCCACATCTCGCCTGAGGCACAGCTGCCCGGCACGAGGACCCCGATGGGCTGGGCACAGAGCACGCAGCATGCTCTGAGAACCGGCTGGCTCATGGCTCATGCCACTCGAACCAGGCCCTGCACGGCCTGCTCCTGCCAGGACCTGGCCGACAGCACGACTGTACCCCAGCCTGGGATCACCTCAGATGTCCACTCGTCAGCGACACGACTGACAGAGCTCACCGGCAGCCGCCCCTGCGCAGCCCCGTTGTGGAGCATGGCAGGCGTAGCTCCTGCCTGTGTGGCACAGCCCTCTGCCTGAAGCCCCGGCAGAGACTGGCAGCCCGGTGACAGCGCCTGCCAGTGGTGTCCGACTGACACCCTTGCCAGGCACAGCCCCAGGATGGGATGTGCGCAGGACACAGGAAGAGTGCCCTCCTGCCCCTGGCTGTCTCTGCGTGACACACAGTTTGCACGCCAGGACGTGTCTGCTGACACCGGCTTCTGGACTCTGATGCTGGAAGTGGTCTTCCACATCACCAGGTGTCGCCTGAGGCCAGTGGCAGAACGAGGCTTCTTTCTGGGGCCCACAGTCCCTCCCAAGCCACTGACAGGTTGAAGGGTGACCTGTCCTGGCAAGGCACGGCACCTCAGCATTCAGAAACGGCCGAGAGAGGCCACCTGAGTCTCTGGCCATCTCCTCCGCACAGACTTGCAGGCGGATGGGAAAACGTCCCAACCTCCCAGCTGCTCCCAACACAGCCTCTTCCAGTTCACCCCAGGGCTGGCATTAGGGCTGTGAGGACTGGGCAGAGCGAGGGCTTGGGGCCAGGTGGTGACCAAGGGTGTGCCGTGTCACCCTTCCTCGTGGGCCAAGTGAGCAAGGGACAGCAGCACAGGCAGAGGCTGGTCAGGGAGGACGTGAGGGTGCTGCGCTCTCAGGTTCCCTGGGGACGCCCTGCTGCGCTCCCTTGGGGTCAGCTCACTCCTGCGTCCATGCTTCTCACGCTGGACACCCTCTACCTGCACCTTGCAGTGTATGCTGCAAGGTGAAGGTGGAAGTCATTCTCTCCCTCCAGTCAGTTCTCAAGAAAGAGAAAACCACCGTCTCACCAAAGAGCTCTACTGCAGACGGAGCTCGGCTCCGGACCGCGAGGCCCAGGGTGGCCAGAATTGCCAGGGCAGGAACAGTCGCACCGCCCTCCACTGCAACCTCGGGATTTCTGCATCTTTACTCCTAAGAGATGGCCCAGATGTCTGTCCCTGTCTGTCCTGAGTCCACGGCGACCGTGTGGGCCCGAGGCGGCACTGTGAGCTCTGGTGAGACGGCACCCGTGTCTCCAGACACCCACCAGGCGAGAGCCCTGCTGACCCAAGCCCAGTCACCCGGAACTCCTGGCAACCAGAAGGCCATGGGTGGGCTGAAGCTTGTGTCCCCCTAGACACTCGAGTGCAGCCAGGACCTGCAGGCTGGTTCAGGCTGGGGACACACTGGTGCCCTGAATCTACAGTGTCCTTCTGCCAAACTGGCCCAGTAAACAGCTCCTGTGCCCAGTGCTTGTGCACCCACGGGAAGATGCACCTCTGTCCACCCCTGGGCTGAAGGGCACCAGCTTCTAACATCTTGGTCCCCAGATACCTGTCCTGCCAACAGGACTGGACCGGCCCTCAGTGCCGCCTACTCTGACGCGCTAACTCCTCACCTGCCAGGGCCACTCACCTGGAGTAGTCACAGAACACCTCCAGGGTCTGCGAGTCCAGCAGCAGGCCGCACCAGGGGAACAGGCAGTGAGCGGGCAGCTGCAGCGGGGCAGCGCCGTTGGGGGCCTCGCTCTCCACGGGGAAGTTCACCACTGTCTTCTGCAGGTTTATCTTGCAGCCATACTCGGGGACACCCTGGACCAGGGCCCTGAGCCAGAGGGCAGTGTCGGCCACAGGATGGGGCTGCTGCTCCCTGAACCCCAAGCGTCCTGGGGCCTGCGAGAGCCAGCCTGGTCCAAGGTGTCCCCACCCTCCAGCTCCAGTCCTGTGTCCTAGGCGGGACAGACCAGTGTCTGTGCCTCGAACTGGCTCAGAACAGGATGCCAGGGCTCAGCGGGAGGCAGGGCCCCATGACCCTCTGCCAGGGCTCATCTCACACACCCACAGGGCCAGGCCTCCGTCTACCGTGGAGCCTCCCCCTACTGAGTGGCCTGTCCTGGGAGGGGGAGCCCACCCTGCAATCCCGTCTCCCAGTAGGAGCCAGGTTTCCTTCCCTGACCAGGGCCCTGGGGCAGAGCCATCCTCCCAAACCACACAAGGGAAACAGTGTCCCTCTACCCCTGGTGGCCACTGCTTGTATGGCTCCTGAGCGCTGTGAACCTGCAGGGTCCTCTCACCTAACTTAGTGAACTGGACATCTGGGGCCCTCTGGCTCAAGGACACTGCTGGACAGCGCCAGCCCTGGCAGCGCTGAGGGCCAACTCAGGACTCGACGGCGTGCAGTGTGTACCCACCACAGCCCGGCGGCAGCCTCTGCCTCCCGCAAGCCTCCCCCAGGGGCCCAGAGACAAGCAGCAGACGAGGCACCCGTGGGGACTCACTGTGGCAGCCCGATTCCCACAGGGGCCACGAGACTCAGCTTCAAGGCCAACCCTGGGATGTGCCAATGGCCCTGGTCTGCCCACAAAAACAAACTGAAATGGCACACTGTGCCCATTCACGTGGAACCAGGGACGTGTCAGAGGAAAAGACCGTTCCCCAAGCGCTGGGCCCTGGCCTCAGATGGCTACTGCGCTAAGTCCACACTCTGGCCTCTTCCTCGCCGTCTGGTCAGGAAGGACGACTCACAGATGCAAGCCCAGGGCCTCCCACTCAGGGCTGCAATGCAGCCTGGGTTCATGGCACACTCGGGAGGTGGCAGTCCCCTGCAGGTGGCTCTGGGCGTGCCAGGTGCCACCTCCTGCTGCATCTGAGGCTTTCTGAGTACCATCACGTTTGCTGTGTGCGCGACTCATGAGGCTCGGCGCTGCCCGGGAGCCAAGCTCTTGGTGCCCGCCTGCATTCCCGGCTTGGCTACACAGCCAGGCGCCGGTTGGCGGTGTCCATGGGACGTCACCAGGCCCCGGGATAACCCAGGCTCCAGGCACACAGACCCCTCCTGGATTAAACGAATCACATCAGCCAGTGGGACCACGTGAGGACCCACCTGAGGAAGGCTCTGGCCTGGGCCAGGTGAGGCGTGACCAGCAGGAAGTCGTCCACCAGTCGCAGAAGCACCCTGAAACCAAGAGACAGGCAGGGCCTGACCCACACGCCCCAGGGAGTCGTGGCAACCGTTTTAAACGTGCATCCACACGGACGAGAGGCAGCTTCCTCCTAACAAGCGGCCTCTGCGATGACCTGCTGGAGCAGGCACACGCCACAGCCCAGGTCCATGGGATCCACGCTGGACAGGGGCGAGCCTGGCCTTCCATCAGGCACAGCCCGATTCTCAGTCCCTGGAGCCTGGTGGGCCCTGTGCCTGGACGGCAGTTCTCAGCCACAGGGAGAGCTGTGAGCCCCAGCTCAGGGTCCCCCAGGCCTCGGTGGAGGCCCAGCAGTGTGCCGTCAGCGGGACCTACATTCAGATCTGTGTTCTAGAAACCTGGAGACGTGACCCCGGCCGTGAGCTGGCAGAGAGCGCAGGTGAGGCCCCTGCCACCTCCCCACGCCTCCCAGCACATGCTGCTGCTTTCCTGGAGTCACCTGTTGACCAGAGCCCTGGGGGCCGACTCGCCCGGGACACCCCGACCCTCAGGAGTGCTACACCAGTGTCTCTGGACCCGTCCCCAGTGCTGCTGGGGCAAAGCTGGACACAGCCACGCTCCAAGGGCTCTGCCACCCAGACGGAAAGTGCTGGGGGGACGAGCTCCCTGGCTCTGCCAGCCCCAGCCCCAAGGCCCCGGGGACCACCAATGGACGGGAGGGTCCTGGGGCCGACTGCCCCTTGCTGAGCTGCTGGAGGCACACTGAGCACCCGTCACCCATCACAGACTGGACTCGCCAGCTCTCTCTAGGCTGTGTGCAGCCTCCGTGGTGACTCCATGTGAAGCTCACGGCAGGACCTGTCTGGTTCTCTAAGACTAGGCGACTGTGAGGTCCAGCGAAGACCAAGTGAGAAGAGAGGCCTGTACTCAGAGGAGAGCCATACCCGTCCTGCTGCACCCCGGCAAACAGCTTGTTCTCCATGTCCCCGTAGCACAGGCTGCAGAGCAGGGTGGACAGCACGGAGCCCTGGGGGATCCCCCGGCATCGCACGTAGCACCTGGGGGACGCAGGGAGGAGGCAGATGGGCCAAGGCAGGCTTCATGCTCGTATCCAGCACACACACATGCCACACGTGCACACAGACGTGACACGCACGTGTGCACAGATATACCACGTGCAGACATGCGTGCACACGGGAACATGGCTACACACACGCTGCACACGTGGACACACACAGGCACATGGCACACAGACTTACACGTACCACCCCCACGTGCCCCACCCGCACCATGGTGTGGGCCGCTTGGCCTGCACACCCCGTGAAGTGCCAGTTTGCGAGGTCCTATGCCACACGCGGCGGTTCCCATCTTTTGCTGTGGACTGGGATGGCAGTGACTGTGCCCTCTGACTCACTGTGACTTTGTTAACTTTAAAACTATGTCCAGGCAGCCACAGCTGAGAGCGTTCCGCAGGGGTTACTTCTTGGGTGCCAGGGACTGAGCCCAGGGCTAAGCACTCTACCTCTGAGCTTCCGCCTGACTCTTGAACCAAAGGGACTGCTCATCTGGGACCCCTCTCCCAGAACAGTGTGTCCACCCTGGACACACACCGCACTCCGTGCGGTGGCCACAGCCAGCCTTCTCTCACGAGTGCAGCCAAACAAGGGCGCAGGGTGCCTGGGTTCTGTTGCAGGGCAGGAGACCCTTGAGGAGGCCTGCGAGCCGGGTGGGCCAGCTGGGCGGGGCTCTGAGTCCACTGAAGAGGTGGCCCTGGGCCACTGCTGGGAAACGGCAGGTGCTCCTGCTAGACAGGCCACCTGAGCACAGGCACCAGGCCGAAACCAGGGGCTGTCCAAATGTTGCATGCAGGGCTGGGGCTGGGGCTCAGTGGCAGAGCACTTCCTAGCACGTGCGGGGCTCTGGGTTCCATTCCCAGTACCACATATAAATGAACGAATAAGATAAAGGTCCATCAACAGCTGAAATATACACATACATTAGAAAACAATTCAGCATGCTACACACTTGCAATTTGTGCTCTCCCTAGAAGCATACTCCACGTTTCTTTCTTTTTTTTTAGTTGTAGATGGACACTACACCTTTGTTTTTTTGTTTTTATGTGGTGCCGGGGATTGAACCCAGTGCCTCACGCATGCTAGGCAAACGCTCTACCACTGAGCCTCAACTCCAGCCCTCCATACTCTACATTTGTAATTACCTCGTAACCAATACTGGAAGCACTCACAGTAAGATAAGTGGCAGCACTGATCCTTACGTGATAACTACTGTGCTCCTCACTAAAAACATCCAGAACGTGTGCCCAGCGTGGGAATGAGACAGCCTGACCGCGGACCACCCACGTGTGCCCTGGATTCTGCTCTACTTGCCACTTCTGTGCCTGGCTCTCCCACGGCTGCCTGGGGCCAGTCCTGCTCTTGCCACCAGCTCAGGCCCCCAGGAGGAGCCGAGTACCTCCACCCCCCAGTCCCCAGAGAGGAGCTCCAAGCTGCAGAGGCCGGTCTGCTCCTCCGCCATGGGAGGCACGAGGCCAGGGAGCTCTGTTGGAGGCACTAAACGCCGTGGAGGTTTGGTGCTCTGCCCCGCCAGACACGGGCTCGCGAACCCCAGGCCCACGGCCCCAGTGCACAGGCGAGCCCATCTGAACAGGCTGCTCCACCCACACGCCCCCTGGGTGCAGCTGCTGGACCCATCAAGACCGCGGGTGGGCGGCCGGCTGCGCTCACCTGCTGCCGATCCTCACCACACTGCTGCGTACAAACCTCAGGAAGAAGTCAAACAGGTGGGTGCTGGTCTCGTTCAGAGAGCAGCTCTGGAAAACAAGCAGACAGGCGCGGGCGATGGCCGTCAGAATGCACGTGTGGCTGGGGCAGGAACGGGGCTCCCTAGCGGGGTCAGGTTTTCGTGAAGTTGGGCTGGGCCAGGGCCAGGGCCCATCTGCTGCTGGGACAGAATCTGCCGCAGGCTGCTGGTGTCTGCAGACTTTGCTGGACAGTGAGTGTTGCCTGTTTTGGCCCCTGAGACACTGGACCTAGCCCATATGACTCCCTGGAAAGCCAAGGAAACTCACCCAGGGGCCTCAGAGTGGGTGCCACTGTCCCCCAAGACTAAGGAAGCACTAGAAGATTCTGTAAAGAGCAAAGAACTACACGAGCCAATCCTGTACTATTGGAGGCCTGGGGGTCTCAGCCCAAGACCAAGGGTCAAGCCAAGGTGGGTGGGTCACAGGACAAACCCTGACTGTCCTCCAAAGAAAGGGGCTTCTCCCTGCGGCCTTGAGGTCAAAGCTGAGGGGGCAGACACTTCTGCCAAGTCTCAGATACAGCAACTGAGAGCAGGGGGGCCTGGCCAGGTGGGAAGAGGACACGTGGCCCAAGACAGAGGCCCAGGCCTGGCATGGCCAGCGAAGAGGGGGCTCTGTAGCTGTGCCTAGTAGCCGTGGCCTCGTCCCCACCATAGGGTAAGCCGAGTGGCCCACCCAGCACTGGGAAGCCCATGCAGATGCCCACCAGGCTCAGGGACCTGCTCAATGACGACGGCGTCCTTCAGCGCACTCCTGTCCTGCAGGTGCTCCACGAACTGGCGCATGTAGGGCTGCAGGTCCGAGAGGGTGGAGACCTGGGACAGGGGAGGACGTGAGGGGAGCATGTAGGGCTGCAGGTCCCAGAGGGTGGGGACCTGGGACGGGGAGGACGTGAGGGGAGCATGTAGGGCTGCAGGTCCCAGAGGGTGGGGACCTGGGACGGGGAGGACGTGAGGGGAGCATGTAGGGCTGCAGGTCCCAGAGGGGGGGACCTGGGACAGGGGAGGACGTGAGGGGAGCATGTAGGGCTGCAGGTCCCAGAGGGGGGGACCTGGGACAGGGGAGGACGTGAGGGGAGCATGCAGGGCTGCAGGTCCCAGAGGGGGGGACCTGGGACAGGGGAGGACGTGAGGGGAGCATGTAGGGCTGCAGGTCCCAGAGGGGGGGACCTGGGACAGGGGAGGACGTGAGGGGAGCATGCAGGGCTGCAGGTCCCAGAGGGGGGACCTGGGACGGGGGACGTGAGGGGAGCATGTAGGGCTGCAGGTCCCGGGGGGGGGGACCTGGGACAGGGGAGGGCGTGAGGGGAGCATGTAGGGCTGCAGGTCCCAGAGGGGGGGACCTGGGACGGGGGAGGACGTGAGGGGAGCATGTAGGGCTGCAGGTCCCAGAGGGGGGGACCTGGGACAGGGGAGGGCGTGAGGGGAGCATGCAGGGCTGCAGGTCCCAGAGGGGGGACCTGGGACGGGGGACGTGAGGGGAGCATGTAGGGCTGCAGGTCCCAGGGGGGGGGACCTGGGACAGGGGAGGGCGTGAGGGGAGCATGTAGGGCTGCAGGTCCCAGAGGGGGGGAACTGGGACAGGGGAGGGCGTGAGGGGAGCATGTAGGGCTGCAGGTCCCAGAGGGGGGGAGACCTGGGACGGGGGGCGGGCGTGAGGGGAGCATGTAGGGCTGCAGGTCCCAGAGGGGGGGACCTGGGACGGGGGGCGTGAGGGGCCAGCGTTCCTGCCGCTGGATGCTGCCAAGCCAAGGCCCCAGGACCAGGCCTGACACCCAGAGAGCTGGGTGTCCACCAGGAGGCTTCTGTCTGTGGGGAGGGAGGGAAGGTGCAGGGCGGGAGCTGCAGAAATAGCGGGGCCACGCTGCAGCCAGCCTCAGGCCACCCCCCCACCCAGGCCCAAGAAGCACCCGACATCTCCACGGGGTGCGGAGAGAGCACAGCACACGCAAGGGCCTAGAGCAGGAGGGCATGGCTCCGTCTCCTGTCTGCACACCTCTTGCTTCTCATCTCAGTGGCCACCAAGACCCATGTCCCCAGGCAGGAGCACAGGGCTCCTGATGCCCCACAGGAGGCTCAGCCAGGAGGAGTCCGGAAGCGAGCCGTGGCCTTGGACCACAGCGCCCCCAGGAGGTCACAGCAGTGGCTGCAGCCAGGGCAACCTAGAGAGATGCACACCTGGAGATCCTCACGCTGCCCCAACCAACAGCCGCTAAGCCACCCACAGGTCATCGTCAAGAAGGGGAGAGAGATGGGCTGGGGATGTGGCTCAAGCAGTAACGTGCTCGGCTGGCACGCGCGGGGCACTGGGTTCGATCCTCGGCACCACATAAAAATAAATACTAAGAAAAAAATTCTCTCTCTCTTTAAAACAAAAAAAAAAAAAAAAAGGAGAGAGATGACAACCAATGGTGCCACCAAGCTCCTGGAGGGCAGCTACAGCCTCAGGCTCACGGCCAAAGTCCACACACGCCCAGGAAGCAGAAGGCAAGCCAGCAGAGGGAGCGCTCTGGAACAACCCAGCAAAAGACGCTCTCTGCAAAGAGGCAGAACCGGAGCTGGCGAGGCGCGCAGGTAAGGCGGGAGCAGGTAAGGCGGGAGCAGGTAAGGCGGGAGGCCGGAGGCGAGGGCGCCGCTCCCGCAGGGCCCGAGGCAGCGCCCGAGGCAGCGCCCGCTGCACTCACGCCCCGAAGGCCCTGCTCCACAGCAGGCACAGGATGAGGGGGGACGGGCAACAGTGGACCCAGAGGGAGATGCCCAACACTTAGGTGCTGTGGTGACTGTGCCTCCGCGTGGGGCACATGCCCCTGACCTGCCCCAACCACGCACAAAAATCAGCGGCACCAGACCCGGGTACAGAAGAGGGTGGAAACAGCAGCTGCCCAGAATGTAGGCACATTCTCTGCAGAACAGTCTCAGCCACGAAGGGGACTTTGTGAGAACTAAAAGCCACCCGCCAACAGCCTCCTGGAGGTGACAATGGGATGCATACACCTGGGGGAGTGGCTCCCAGAATGCACTGCAGAGCAAGGGCCGGCCCCAGCAGAAGCAGAGCAGGTCTGGCAGGTGCCCCATGCAGAAGACCCCCAGCCGGCCAGACAGGGAGCTCGGTTCCGGCGCCAAGACACACTGGACGTGACCCTCACGACAGCTCTGCATGCCTGCAGCAGCAGCACGTGGCCATCAGGAAACCCATGACAACATCAGTACAACTGGACGATGCGCCAGCAATCTCTCCTCTGGAACTCTCCCACCCAGAAAGCTCTGTCCAGCCAAGCGCCACAGGCATCCACAGCAGTGCTGCCCACAACAGTCCAGCAAGAAGCCACCCAGACGCCCACCCACAGCAGAAGGGATGCCCCCATCAGCGTGTGCCCAGACTGCTGCCCACACAAAGACACGCAGCTTGCTGGGCCAGTCTCGGGCACACTGGGAGCTGGAGGCCAGGTGCCCAAAACCACTTTCTGACAGAGCCCACGTGACAGATCATCACTGTAGTGCCTTGGGCTCCCAGGCACCGTGACACGGAAGTCCCCCCACATGGGGTCCAGGAGTGTGCACGGAAGATTGGCCAACACTTGCCTGTCTTGTCTCAACGGCAAAGCAAGGGAAGCAGCGTGCGCCTCTCCAAGCCCAGTCCCCCATCTGTCCAGGCCCGCCAGTGGCTGGAGGAAAGGACCCTGGATGCCTATCACCAAATCTACCCGTGAGCGTGAGGGCAGTGCCAGAGGTGCTCCAGGCAAAGGAAGCCCCACCCGGCACCCAGAGGAGGCAGGCAGGTGCCCCGCGTGCTCTGGCCACAGACACACGTGCTACGGACGTGCACCAGCTCACCCACAGCACAGCAAGCACACCAGATACCGGTGCCGACAGGCCTGGGTGCTGAGCATGCTCAGCAGGGACACCCCGCAGCGGCCTTACGTGTGTCCTGAAAGACTTGCGGACGCGCCCGTGGGCGGCTCTCTGCACCACGGCGTAGCGGCGGACGCAGTACGTGTTCTCCGGGGGCCTGATGATGCTGGCGATCACCTCCACGAGTCGGTCCTGGGGGATGGTGTCGTACGCCCCAGTCACATCTGCCTGCAGGATACACACGAGCCCTCAGAGCCTCAGCCCCACAGGCCCAGGGGCCCCTGCAGGCCCTGCGCAGAGCCTGGGCCCAAACCACCCACAGCGCCCCCTGCAGGGAGTGGGCACAGGAAGGCTGGAGACACACCATGACCACCCAACTCTGGTCAGAGGCCCAGCTACGTTCAGGAGGGAGGCCAGCCTGCATCCTCTAAGACCCTCCACCCCAGGGAGGCCAGGCCTGCATTCCCCAAGACCCCAGACTGAGGACCCCAGAGAGCCAGCCTGCCCCTGTCCCTTTGGGCCACAGGACTCATGAACACGGCACAGGGCTCCCAAGCCCAGGGGTCTGAGCCAGGTTCAGCTCCTTCTTTGAAGAGGAACCAACATCTGGTGGGATGCTCCCAAGAGTGGGACCCAGGACTTGGGGTGCTGAGTCCAGGGAGCCCACACAGGCTCAAAGCTCTGTCCCGAGTTGGTGTCCCCAGGAGACAGGCACTCAGGTTCCCATCTCCCAAGAGAATCAGAGGACACACCTCTAGGGCCCAGTTATGGGGGTGAGGTAGGCTACCACTCCCAACAATGGGCCGGGCTGACGGGGTGTCCGGGCATCCATGCTCTGCACAGACCCCAGCACCCAGGTGGATCTGAACGACAGTGGGTGTGGTGGGCGGGGCAGGTGCCCACCTTGACAAAGTACAGCCGGGGCGCCGGGTCCTGAGCCCGCACACGCAGCACGAAGTCCCTCCAGACCCTGTAGATGTCGTCCATGCCCAGCACAGAGGCCCCCAGGAGGCCAGGTCGCTGGGCCCGCTCATAATTAAGCACGCTGAACAAGGTCTTAATGTGCACAGTGAATTGCTGGGCCTGGGACACAGAGGGCATGGTGTCGGGAAGGCACAGGGTCCAGCAGTCTGTGAGGAGCCCAGAGCAGAGTGGGGATCTGAGAGGACCCAGGGGCATCCGAGCAGCTGCTCCTGGCTTCATGGCCAACCTCACCTGATCCTGCCACCTGGCCCACCCCACCTACCACAGCAAGGGGTACATGACCCACCACGCTCTGGAGGGCCGCCAGAGCTGGGGTCAGGCTTGGGACCATCGTCACTCACACAGACCAAACCAGTTCCTGACCCACAAAGTGAGGGGAGGCCAGGAGCCACAGTCAGGGAGGTCAGGAGGCACAGGGTCAGGGGAGGGGAGGGCAGGAGCCGCAGGGTCAGGAGCTGTGGGGAGGGCCTGCTGTCCTGGGGTCTGGCTGGCTGCCCCTCCTGCTCCCCACACGGGAAGCACAGCACTGCTGCCCACGCGAGGATTCCACGGGCACCTAGAGAGCCTGAGTGTCTCGTGCCCTGAGCAGCTGCCCAGAGGCCCTCGAGCCGGTGTCCCATCCGCCCAGACCTGCCCACACTGACTTCCCAGACCTGGGAACGATGGCCCTTGTCCACCTCACTCTGCCCACGGTGGCTCACCACACACTGGGGCCCTCGTCTAAGTTCGCACTGACCACGGGCTTGGCGAGGCGAGGCAGGGTTACCTTCTTCTCCCTGCGGAGCGCTCTGGCACCCACGACGCAGTCCACGCTCACGATGGGCCGCAGCCCGTTGGGCTTAGGGACGAAGCGGAGTCTGGACGTGGGCAGGGCGGGCCGGGCGTCCTGGTGCTGCCTGACCTCGGCTTCCGACAGCTGCCGCAGCTGCACGCGCTCCAGGAGTTGCCTGCAACACAGCCTCCTGGAGCCACAGGACCCCACACAGCAGGCGCGCTGCCAGGACACTCGACCCCGGCTCACGCTGCAGGGCTGTGCAGGGCCATGGCGACCACGCTGACCACGGACCCCTCAAGAGCAGGTGCTTGACCCCAGCCCCACGGTCAGCCCAAGAGGTCCCAACACAGCCAACATCCAGCACCACCTCGCTGCCCCCAGCTGGCCAAGCATCTCTGCAGCCTGCTGCTGCTCCCTGCTGACACCCCGGGCTGGGCGTGGGTGCCAAGAGTCCCACGGGGTCTGAGCGTGCAGACGTGGGTGCTAATAGTGCCCACCACTATGGCGGCCTTGGAAGAGCCAACAACACAGTCGGGAGCCCTGCAGCCCCCATCCCTCGCCCTGCACAGGCAGCTCTGCCTGCCGCAGCCCTGCGGACCTGGATGGGAAATGCAGCCGGCACAGAATCCAGATGCTCAGAGGCCAAGCCAGCCAGCGGTCCCCCAAGGAGCCCCTCCCAGACACTTCCCAAGGGGCGGGCAGGGAGCAGCAGTGTGCCTTAGAGAGTCCGACCCACAGGCAGCAGTCTGTCCACGCTCTCCCGTCCACCACTCTTCTCCGCAGCAGGGTTGCTATGATGGTTGGACCCAGGCAGCTGGTGCGCAGTCCAGGGCCCCACGGGCCAGGACAATGGGCCCCACCCAGACCACAGGACTCTGTGAGTGGACAAGCTTGCAGGTGCCTCACACAAGCTGGGATCAGCACCTCCGTTCATGCCGACATCGACAAACAGAGCACAGACGATACCTGACCCCCGCGCTCTGCAGCCTGCGCCAGGTGCTCTGGCGGTAGAAGAGGAGCCTGTTCTTCTGGAACGTGGTCTCTGTGACATAGAAGAAGGACCTCAGCAGCCCCACCACGTAGGCGTCCACCAGCCAGAACAGGAACTTGGCCAGGATCTCTGCCCTCAGACGGTGCTCCGCTGCAGGCACACAGTGGGTACCTGCAACAAGGGGGCTGCTGAACCCCACCCCGTCCCCACAACCCACAGCTGCACCCCAGGCCCACGTGGCAGCCACAGTCCACCAGGAATGGCACCCATCCCGTGATGCCCACGGATGGCACTGAGAGCAACTGAAGGGGACACACTGGGCTCGGGTAGACGTGCTCTCTGCTCCCTGAGCGTGGCTGCTGGAGAGCTTAAAGCCACACCTGTGGCTCAGGCAGCTTCCTCCTCTGTGTGTGAGCAGAGCGGAGAAGGCGTGCGCTCTCGGTCCCCACACTGGTCCACACGATTCCAAACCCGTCACTGGGAAGCAAGATCCAGAACCCTGAGGTGGGTTTGCAGGCGGCACAGCCAAGGGACTCTGACCCCAGGCCCCAACACGCACAGTGAGCCCGGGGCGCCCTGGCCCCTCTGCGTTCTATTCTGCGCATGTCAGAAGCAGCCACAGGCAACTTCAGAGGCCAGACAGAGGCGGGCTGACCACCAACAGTGGACAGGAAAGGCGCCACAGAGAAGCAGCAGGAACCCAGAAGGCAGGCCGGGACAAGACGGCACGGGACAAAGAGGAGGAGGGCAGTGGGTCCCTGGCAAAGCAGCCGGCACGGGACAAAGAGGAGGAGGGCAGTGGGTCCCTGGCAAAGCAGCCCAGGCAGAGCACTTGGCGGGTGGGGGTCGGGCTGAACCCGCCAAGGCCCCTCCTGATGGGAGTCGGGATAAACTCTGCATCCTGAGGATCCACACCGCCAGGAAAGGCACCAACAGCCCCGAGGATGGTGAGGAACCAGGGCCACTGCACACGAAAGAAAATGAAAGGCAGAAAAGCACATTCGAGTGTCCCCAGGAGCCAGCCCCAGGGTCTTGATCTATCATCCGAGCAGCCACCTTATCTGTTAACAGCCACCTCGGAAGTTCCGCTCTCCTGGGCTTCCTCGTACCCACCCCCACCCCACCAGTGACCCACCCCAGGGCACCCTAACCCCAGCCCATCCCACGCTATCCCACCCGCCTGGCTCTGACGAAGCACCCCCAGCCTGTCCCACAGCGCCACAGCTCGCACCCCAAGCCCTACCCACAAAAGCTGAGCCCCGGACATCTCGGGGCCTCTCTCCTACAGGGAGGTGGCCTTGACTGTCAGGGTGGACCTCTGCCTGGTCTCCGTCCTTCACCCCCCCCATGGTCTCTCGATTTCTCACTTTCTTTCACCAACAAACACAACAGGCTGTCCAGCTGTCCAGTTAAGTGACAACTGTCAGGAGGGACGGGAGATAAACCCACCTCCCTGCTCCTGAAGAGACGGACCCAGCGACTAGAATCTGAAAAGGTGAAGATACAGACTAGTGGAGATCCAGGCCCACGGCGAGCTCAAAGGCAGCTCAGCAACGGCAAGGCGCTACGCAGCTCAGCCAGGCCCTTCTCCAAATAAAACACCCAAGAAAGGCGGGGTGTGGCTCCCTGGCCAAGTGCCCCTGAGTCCAACCCCCAGCACTGCCCCAAAAGTAAGATACCTAGTGGAGGAGAAAGGACCCGACGGGAAAGCACTGACGAAAGCCAGCCCGGGGCTGGGTCGTGGCTCAGCGTGCAGCGCTTGCCTCGCACAGGTGGGGCACTGGGTTGGATCCTCACACCACGTGAAAACTAGAAAACAAGATAAAGATATCGAGTCCATGTATAACTAAAAAAATACTAAAAAAAAAGCCAGCCCAGCGCAGCCGTGCCGGAGAACGGGAAAGAGACAGCAGGGCGAGCACTCCTCACGTCACTGTCCTGCAATGACACCCTCACCAGAGACCACACCCGAACACGGCCTGCAGACTCCAGGGCAAGGAGGGTGCAGCACAGCCACACTAGAGCGAGACCGCGGTGCCCCCCCACGCAGCAGTCAGCAAGACCACACAGGGCACAGAGATGACCACGCTCGCTGCCCATACTCTGGGTGCCAAAACATCAACCTCAGACCACAGCTGTCACATAGATCAGCTGGAAATGACAAAAGGCCCTTCCAGATCTCCTGGGGTCGGGGTCTGAGGTGTCCCCCAAAAGCTCCTGGGTGGGATAGCACAGAAAGTTCAGGGGGAAGCCATCAGGTTGAGAGGTGTCTCCTCGTCAGTGTGGATCCCGACAGGGACCCACTGGGAGGTAACTGCAGCAGGCAAGCGTGGCTGCAGGAGTGGGTCCCTGGGCGCATGCCTTACGTTCTGTCCCTGGTGAGCACAGCTCAGTCTCTCTACTTCCTGGTGCCATGTCCTGAGCTGTGCTCCTCCTCCACACCCTTCCACCATGTGTCCTGCCTCACCTTGGAGCTGACCGTCTGTGGACTGAGACCTCAGAGACAGTGAGCACCAAATAAACTTTTCCTCCTCTGAAATCGTTCCGGTCACAGCAGTGAAAAGGCTGATTAAAACAGACCCCGTTCATTGGGAAAATAAAAAATCTGCCTAAATAGCTCACTGGTCAAAGAAATCATAGAAGTTAGAAAATACCCCCCAAAACGGTTGCACCTAAATGACTACACATCAAAAAACAGGCACAGCTAAGGCGGTACTCGGAGGGAAACACCGTGAAGAATCCCCCTAAGAAGTTAGAAAACTAACACGGACCCCTAAAAGAAGCAGGAGGAAGACCCAAACATCAGGGAGAAATCAAACTCAAAACAAAGCCCCAACAGAGAGGACCAGCCAGGTTCTGTGGAAAACTGGGAAAGGGACCGTGCAGCCGGCCTAAGACGGAGGGCAGGCAGGGCTCGGCCTAGGCGAGACGCAGCACATGCCCAGAACAAGGAGCAAGGGCGGCCCCACCCAAGGGGCCAGAGCAGGGGCGGCTTGGGAGAGATCTGGACAAGTGGGGGCCAAGGCGCCTCACTCCCAGCAGGCCACAGGGAACCCTCTGGGCAGGTCTCCAGCCATAATGGGCAGCGGATACGGCATCCCTGCAGTCTGGTCCTCAGGGCTGCAGAAAACACAGCCTATGAGGGCAGAGGGTTCAAGGGGGCCACAGGGCCTGGCAGCCAGGGAAGTGGACAGGCAGGCCCGGTGGACAAAGGTGATGGAGGCCTCAGCAACGGGCAGAGAGGAGGGCTTGGGTGAGGGGCTGGCAGGCTATTCAGGTCTTCTTCCTGGCCTCTCTCCCCCACCCCGCCCGGTCCCAGCATACACACCATTACAACTGCACACCTGGGCTGGGGTTGTGGCTCAGAGGGAGAGCGCTGGCCTAGCACATGTGAGGCCCACATATAAATAAGTAAAATGAACGTCTATTGACAAGTAAAAAAATATTTAAAAACCTACAAAAAAAAAAAAAAGAAAAAGAAAAAAACCTACACACCTGCTGGGTGTGGTGGCACCGGCCTGTAATCCAGTATCTCAGAAGGCTGAGGCAGGGGGATCACAAATTCAAAGCCAGCCTCAGCAATGGCGAGGTACTAACCAACTCAATGAGACCCTGGCTCTAAATAAAACACAAAATAGGGCCGGAGATGTGGCTCAGTAATCGAGTGCCCCTGAGTTCGATCCCTGGTACCCTCCAAAAAACACAAAAAACCTACACACCTGCACACCGGTGACCTGGACACCTTCTCCCATCCCAGTTACTATCAGGTAAGGCACCATTCTCAGTGACGAGCTCTGAGGTCAAGAGAGGATTCAGCATAACCTGCCAGCCTCAAGAAAGCTATGACCTCCGGGACCCTCCCCTGTTGCCAGAACCCACTGCAACGCACACCTGCCCTATCTGTTCACTGTGTCATCCCAGTGCCCCGATGAAAGTGGACAGGAGTCTCTTAGGTCCCTGCAAACTGGAGAGAGGGCACTCAGAGGCAGAGATCAGCTGGAGCTCCCTGACAGCCACAGGTCAAGGAACCTGGCACCTGCATGGGGACCCAGGGCCCCTGCCCTCAACTGGGCCACTCCCCTAAGCCCTACTGCACGTGCTGCAGGGCTGGCCAGTGCTGGCCGGGAGGGCGGCCCCTCCTCACCTGGGCTCCTGCGCAGCCAAGCACAGTCCCGCACCTTCATCTTCCACGTCAGCTCCCGCCGTGACAGCCTGGCGTGCTTTCCCAGAGAGATGAACCTCTTCACGTTCCTCAAGAAGCGGCGCTGGTTGTGCCTGGAGCCCCAGAGGCCGGCGGGGACCAGCCTGCAGAGACAGGCCCGTAGGAATGCATATACCTGCCAGGGGCTGCTGTGCTGGTCGAGCAGCTCTACCAGGTGGCCCGGGTCTGCAGACCCCTCAGGAGCCTCAGCTGGCCTCCCTGAGGCACAGGCACGGACCACCTGGGTGGCCGCAGCCTGAAGTGGACAGTGCATCCTCAGAAGAGCAAGGTAAGGGCACTGTGCATGGTTGGCAAGCAGTTCCCGGAACAGGGGTCGCATCTGTGCGTAGCGTGGGGACAGGCGGTGTGTCCTGCCAGGCACACCCAGCTGTCGGGGCACTGGTCCTAGAAAGACGGTCTCCACAAGCCTCTGGGCCCCACTCAGGCTGGGCCGCAGGGAGCTGAGAGGGAAGGAGGGGTGCAGCTGCTCCTTGCCCCGAGAATAGGAATAGAGGAAGCGCTTGACCTCCACCTGTGGTTGGGGCTGTGGTGGCCACAGTGTGGATGGGAGACTGGTCTCCCGCTTGCAACCTAGGCGGGAGGAGTGCTGGGCTCTGGACTTAGCTTCCAATGATGTGGCTTCAGCTGCGGCTGGGCAGGATGTCACCCCACAGGGTTTTCCAGGAGTTGGCCCACAGGCCTGCTCCAGGCCCAGGCTGCACCTGGGCTTCTTGGCCAAAGGCGGACTTCTGCCTGCGTTGTCTAGGTGCCGCTTTGCACCTCGGGCTGGCCAGCCCAGGGATCCCCAGGCCTCCTGGTTGCTGCTGTTCTGGACTGGGCCTGTGGATCGGCGGCCTGTCTGGCCTGCCTGCCCTGTGGGCCAGCGGGTCCGGGGCACTGTGGGCTGGGCCTTGGCGGTAGCGGAGAGTTCATAGAGAGGCGGCCCACACACCTGGTAGGCACAATTGGGAGGCACCAGCAGGTAGAGAGCGCAGCGGGCCAGCAGATGGACCAGCACGTCGTCGCCCAGGCGATGGAGGAGCATCCCCCACGCGCCGCTGCCGCGCAGAGTCTCCGTCACGGTATTAGGCAAATAGCTTCGAACGCTGGTCGTGAAGGCCATAGGTGGCCCGCCACGGGCCCCGTCCAGCAGCGCGAAGCCAAAGGCCAGCACATTCCTCACGCCGCGCTCGCAGAGCCTCTGTACGACCCTGGCCACCAACTCCTTCAAGCAGGACACCTGCAGGGGAGAAGGTCCTGAGTCGCTGAGGACAGAGGTGCCCCGGACTCGCGCTGCCCCGAGTCCCGCCTCTTCCCCCGTCCCCACCCTCCCGGATCCCCAGGGCGTCCCACCTGGCGGAAGGAGGGGGCGGCGGGAGGCGGCTGCGCGTCCCAGGGCACACACACCAGGCACTGGGCCACGAGAGCGCAGAAAGCCGCCGGGTCTCCTCGCCGCACGAGCCGCCGACCCTCGGGCCCCAGGCGGCGCGCGAAGGCCGCCAGCGGCAGCACCTCGCGGTAGTGTCTGCGCAGCAAGGCGCGCACCGCCCGGCACCGGGGCGCGAGCGGCATCGCCCAGGAGGTTTTGGCCGGGCCCCCACGTGCGGGAAACCGTGCGCGCGCGCCGCTGGGAAAGACCGGGCGGGGGCGGGCCCGCACGGAGGAAGGGGCGGGGTCCGCACGGAGGAGGCGGGCTGAAAGAGGAAGGGGCGGAGCCTTGCCTTTCCCCCCGCCGCGCCCCGAGGTGGTCTGTTGCTTGTGCGCCCCACATAGGTGTGCCCACCGCCGCACCCTGCCCAGGCGCAAGTGCGGCTGCAAGGGTAGCACAGGGCCAGCAGTGGGAGAGGCGATACGTGTGGTGCCAAGGTACAGGTGCTTCTGCGCCCCTATTTGTCTCGGATGGGCCATGACCCCAGATGGGCTGCCCTGGAGTCCGGACAGGAGGGGTGCGGAAGGAGCCGGGCAGCGTGTCCCAAGCGAAGGGGGCTGGCCGCTGTGTCTCGCTGAAGGGTGGAGACGGGGCCCTTCAGGGGTTTCAGAGGGACCCAGGACGCAGGCTGGTCCTGGGGCACCCATGTTGCCTGCCAGAACTCCTGGCAGATGGCAGTTCCTCCTCTTAGACTCCTCCTTAACTCCAGCGGGAATTCCTCTTTGCAGGTTTTCAGGATTCTGTTGTGGTCCTGACTGTAAGCACGCACCCCAAATCAGTCCCTTGTTACCATCCACTACCAAGGGAAGGGGGCAGATGAAGCCTGCGTTCCTGCCCGAGCTCCCTCACCTGGGTCCCTGCCGCTGGACCCATCCCATGCACACGGGAGGATGCTAGAGCCGCAGGCCAAGGGACTTGGCTCTTGCCTGGGACAGCCCAGAAAGAGCCAGAAGACCCGCCGCCCTGGCGCTTTGCTCAGGGGAGTCGCCTTGCCAGTGCTGGGGGCTGTCAAGTTTGAATCGCTGGGAATTGGGAAACCTGCGGGCCTCTGGGGCTTTGTGGAGACACGCTGTACCTGACTTTGGAAACGCCAAAACGCTAACAAATGTAACCTTTCTCTCCTCGAGACACCTGGCGGGGAGATGGCTTCTATTCGTGTACGTGACATTTGAACAGCCTTGTGCCCTCCCTGGAGGGCAGGCTCTTCATATTTATCCTCTGCTCTCCGGATTACAGGTTGCTGCTCTAGAAATCCCAGACTGGGGGCTTTACATACTTTTAAGGGTTGTTTGAGAATTGCTCAGTTCTCCTACCAGGGAATTTGGGATTTGTTTGAGAAACTCTTCCCAACAACGAAATTACTCTGGTTCACCAGGGAAACCAGCATAGAAAACATAATTAATTTCAAAATATGAATAAAACAGGGCTGGGGATGTAGCTCAGCATAGAACCCTTGCCTAGCATGGAAGAAGCCTGGGTTTGAGCCCCAGCATTACCAAGAAAAAAAAAATTGAAGACCCTGAGGCAGAAAAGTACACTGGCTTGACGGCTGCATGACTTGAAAGTCAGCTGGCAATGGCAGCGAATGTCTGGAGTCCTTTGTCTAGACTGTGGAGAGTTCATCTGTCTCTCCAGGCAGGGATGGTCTGAAATTGTCACATTGTAACACATGAGAAGTGTTCAGAAAAGGAATTGTTGGCTAAAACAACACCAGGACGGGCGGCGGTTCACGGTGGCAGTCCCAGACCTACCAGGAACAGTAGATGAATGATAAAGTGTGGCTTCCTGGCAAATGAGAGGGACCGACTGTGCCTTCCACAGCCACCCAGGGTGGCCCCACATGCTGCTGCCTTGAGAGGGTGTCAGTCACATGCATAGAAGATCATGACAGGCTCCTCTTGGGGAGAGGGTTGGCCAGCCACTCAGGGACTTCAGCCTGGGGCCCCCAGATATGGGGAGGGGACATTCATGGGATCCACTGATTCCAGGTTGCTCAAAGAAACTGCAAATGTGTCAAGAAAAGACTTATTCCCCAGTCCGTGAGGGATTTCAGAAAACCCTGAAGGAGGGTAATTCTGGGTGAAGGGGCACAAACTGCCCTTGACTTCCATGAGTGCCTTGCACCCAGGCAGAAGTTCAGGTAGATGGTGTGTTGGGGGCAAGTGGGTGGCCTCCTGTGCTCCTGCCACGGGGCTGCAGAGCTGGTCCTCTGTTCCCAGGCTCTCGGCCGCCCTGGGGAGGGAGAGGAGCACGTCTGGACACACTGCACCATGCCGCGGCAGGAGAGCTTGGAGGGCGCTGGGAACAGGTGCAGAAGGCTGCGCAGCTCCCGGCCCTGGGCCAGCTTGACCGTGGGCAGCGTACAGGACGTGTGCACGCAGTCTGATCATAGGGCAGTGTAGAGGAAAATGGGCTGCAGGGAGAGCCTGGCGGGGCTGGGAGGAGACCTCCCTCCTGCCCTGCCCGCCTGCTTGGGGGCAGGCCTTCACCCTGAACTGGCCTGCTTTTCAAAACTCTTGTTTTGAAATGATAACAGATTCACAGTATGTGGGTTTCCTACTGCTGGGGTAGCATGTCACCATAAAATGCTTTAAGATGTCACGCACCTATTTCAACCCTGGAAGCCCGAGGCTGAAGTCGGCCCTCCTGGGTTCACATTGAGGGTGGTGGGGCTGGTCCCTGGGAGGCTCCAGGGAGAATCCCTTCTGGCCTTTGCCAGAATGTGCTGGGGGCGCCACGTTCCTGGACTTCCCTCTGCGCGCAGGTCAGTAGTGTCTTCCAGACTCTGCCACCTCTGTGTCCACCACCACCTGGCCTTCTTACCCTCTGTCCTCTGCCCACTGTGCAGGACTCACCCAGATAATCCAGGATGACCTCTCTACCCCAAAACCCTCAGTATAGTCCCCTCTGCAAGCTCCCTGGTACCGGGTCTGGTGGCAGTCACAGGTTAGCGATCAGGACATGGGAATTTGGGGGCATGGCAGAGACAGTCTCTCAGAAGGAAAAGGCTCTTCCTCCTGCCTTGAAGGCTGCCCCTCACAGTGAAATCTGTACTCAGTGGAGCCTGCACAAATGCGTGCACAGTTACCCACGTAGTTCCTCTAAGGGAATGTGCCCGTCACCCCTCCCAACTGCCTCCAGCCGGACCCCTCAAGGCCACTCCCTGCCTTGGGGTTGAGTCTTATCTTGGCAAGGTGACATAAAGGAGCCATTCCACTGAGGCCTTTTGAGCCTGGCGTGGTCTACCCTGGATGCCTTGAGACCCCTCATGGGTGGTGTACATCAGCAGCTCATTGCCTTGTCCTGCTGATGGCACCAGGTGGGGACTGACCAGTTTGTCAAGGACATAAATAAAACTGCTCTAGACACCCATGGGCAGGATTTTCCACATAACTGAGCAGGATCACGTGGATTTCCGTGGCCCTGGGATGAATGAAGCCCAGGCTTGGCTTCTGGATTGAGGAGTGTGTTCTGAGAAGCTGCCCTTGGCTTGGCAGAGGGCTGCAGCCTCCCACCAGCGTGAGCGAGGGTCCTGTGTTTCCATCTGCACTTGGCAGGGGCCACTGTTCTCACCCTGGCCCCTCTGACAGGGGAGCAGCCCCAGCTGTTGTGCCTGAGAACGGCAGGCTTCCAGGAGCCGCACAGGGGGACCCTGGGTCAGAGTCAGAAGTGCCTGGCAGGGCAGAGCCTGTCCCTTCGTCCTGTGTGTGCGCCACAACAGAGGAAGGGTACATGCCTCACGGGAAAACTTCCCATCATTCCTATACTACCCGAGCAGTTCCCGCGTGTCTCTGGCCAGGGTTAGGAGGAGGTCCTGGGGGTGTCAAGGTGGAGCCAGCGCTGTTGGGGGAGGCCCCAACTCAGTGGTCCCCCAGGGACAACAAGAGACAGAAGCCAGCAACTCCCTGGGGGAAAGAAGTGGAGACATGGAAGTGTCCCACAGTGTGGCCACCCAGGTGGGAAGCAGCATGTGTCCCTAGGCCCTGAGAACCTCGAGGGCCACCTGCCAGGACAGCTTGGGAACTCTGTCCCCAACTCTCCAGGAGACTGCCTGGCACAGCTTGGTGGCTTCCCAGAAAGCCATGTTGTCTGTTTTCTTAACAGCTGGGCCTTTAATCTGCCCTGCTTTGTGGCCTTCCACGTTAATCCCTCCTGACGCCACTTCCGTCTCTCTGTTTGCTTTCTCTTGCACCTTAAACCATCTCGTAAAAACCAATAAGAAGTACTTATGGCAAAAATCCCTCTGAATGCGGTTGTTTAATCCCTGGGCCTTGGCAAACATGGCTCAGCTCCTGTTTTACATCTTTGGATTCATTGCACCCTTGGACGTTGTTTGATGAAATTTAAGAAAACAGTAAGATTAAAGCATCCTCTCGGATGTGGAAAGGTTGCATTTGCTTATGAAATTAAGCCTCTTAATCACCCCTCTGTGAACGTGGTGCTGCCTGCCACCCAAAAGCTCTCGAACAAGGCACAGACCCCTCCAGGCATCAGGTGTCTGGAGGAAGAGGGTCTTCTTGGTGGCAACCAGTGGACCCTGGGGGGTGCTGGTTCTGACTGGAAACAGCAGGAAGCAGGAGGGGAGGAGGCAGCCGACCACAGAGCTGTTGGCCTCTGGTCTGCCTGAGAAGAGTCCCCAGCAAGTGCTTGGCTTCTGTCTTTTTAAGGAAGGCACCTGCCTTCCCTAAAGACTTCCTAAAGTCAGCTGGGCCCCTGCTCAGGATGAGCGATCCCAGCCACGCTCCAGGGGTCCCGTGCCACACTTGGCCACTGTCATCTCTTGCTGGTTTTTTTGCAGTAGGTGTTAACTCCAATTCTTATGAGCCCCGTTTTCCAGGAAGCATCTGTTGAAAAGTTATAAAGAACTCTTCACATCCTACTTAAGACCTGCGGGGCCCTTCACTGCCCCTAAAACAAAATCCAGACATTTTCTCTGGCTTTCCAAGCCTCTTGTTCTGCAGCTGCATCACGCCCCCAGCCCTCAGTCGCCCAGCTGGCCTTGAATTTGAGATCCTCCTGCCTCAGCCTCCCCCAGTCAGGCTTGCAGGCCTGTGCCGCGCCCAGCCAAGCCTTCTGATTCTGCCGGAGGCATCAGGCTGATGATCTTCCCGCTGATGCTGCTGCTCTTCAGCTGACCACACAGATATCATACATTTGGATATTTTAGGCTTTCACCTCAGTTGAAAGTACTTTCTAATACCCTTCTGAATTCTTCATTGACCCATAATTTCAAAGTATGATATTTAAATTTAAATTGTTTGATGGCCCATAATACTACTTTGCGGCTGGGGGTGGCGGGTCTGTCCCCTTCACCAGGCCAGCAGGGTGAAGCATTCTTCAGGCCTCTCTGTCCTCGCAGACGCTCTGCGTGCCCCTCCTGAGCTTGCGGACCTGACTGCGGCCCCTGTGCTTCTGTCAGATCTTGCTTGCTGTGGACTGGACCTCCTCTCTGGGCACAAAACATGAGGACCGTCCCATCTCCTGTAAGAGCTGATTCTACATCTATGAAAAGATTTAATTTACTCACTGGGAATATTCTCTCTCCCCAATCTATTTTCCTGATATTAAGATAGTCACCCCAGCATTCTTGAGTTGTTAACATTGTGTATCACTTTTCCACTTTCTATTTTTCACATATTATGTCTTTGTACTTAAAATGGCTTTCTTAGCTGGGCACGTTGGTACATCACAGTGCCCTGGGGGCTGAGGCAGGAGGATCACAGGTTTGAGGCCAGCCTCACTAACTTAGTGAATGTCAAAGTAAAAAGAGCTGGGGGTGTATGTAACTCAGTGGTAGAGTGCCCCTGGGTCCAACCCCCATAAGAAAAAATAAAGAAAGAAATAAATAAAATGGGTTGCTCGTAGGCAGCATGTTTGGTCTTGCTTATTCACTAGGTCTGGCAGCCCTGCCTAGGACACTGACATTTAATGTGGTCATTGGTGCCGTTGGCCTAGTCTCCACAGTGCTGCTTGTTTTCTGTTTGTCCTGACAGTTTTGGGTTTCTCTTTTGATCTCTCTCTGCCTTCCCTTGGGTTGGGTGTTTTTTAAAAAAAAATGTATTGGTGCATAATATTATACATAATAGTGACACTCTTTGTGACATCTGTACGTGATCAATTTAACTCCCCTCCTCTCTCGTCCTCCCTGTCCTCTACTCCACGGGCCTCCCTCCCATTGTCACAGGTGGTCTCTTTCCCACGGTGACCTCTACGTATGAGAGCGAACATACCGACCCCTGACTTCTGGACTTTCCTGAGTCAGGACTGTTGTGTTTAACATGGCGCTCTCTAGTTCCATTCATTTTCCTGCAAATGACGTGATTTTGTTCTTTATATCTCCATAAACTCCACTGTGTCTGTGTACCATACTTTCCTTATCCATACCCACTGACAGATGCCTGGCTGGCCCCACAGTTGGCTGTTGTGCATCATGCAGCTGTACACATGGCTGTGCATGTGCGGCTACAGCACAATGACTTTGATTCTTCATGGTAAATACCAAAGAGTCGTATACCTGGGTCATAGGGGGCTCAATTTCTAGTCTTTTTTCTAGTCTTTTTTCCAAGGAACCCCCATATTGACTTCCACAGTAGTTGAACTGATTTACGATCCCACCAGGAGTGTGAAAGTGTTACTCCCCCCCACGTCCTCTCCAGCGTGTAACGTTACCTGTGTTCTTGATGGCTGTTGTTCTAGCTGGAATGAGATGAAACCTCAGTGTAGTTTTGATTTGCATTTCTCTGATTGCTAAAGATGTTCAACATATACAAATAAAAATATAAATATATATAGTATAAATATATTTATATTTGATGGCCAATTGTACTTCTTTTGAGAAATGTCTGCTTAGTTCATTTGCCCATTTATTGATCGGATTATTTGGGCCTCTTTTTGGTGTTCAGTTTTTAAAGTACTTTATATACTCTGGACATTAATCTTTTGTCAGAAGAGTAGTTGGGAAAGATCTTCTCCCATTCTATAGGCTCTCTCTTTGACTGTTGTTTCCTTTGCTATACAAAAGCTTTTTAATTTGATGCCACCCCACTATTAATTCTTAGTATTATTTCCTGCGTTGTAAGGGCTTTACTGAGGAAGTCTGATGTGTGCTGGAGTATTGACCACAGGGTTTCTTCTAGGAGTTACACAGTCTCTGGTCTGATTCCTAGGTCTTTGATCTATTTGGGGCTGATTTTCATGCAGTGTGAGAGCTACAGATCTGCTTTCAGTCTTCTATGTATGGACGACCAGTTTTCCCAGCACCATGTGTTAAAGGCTTTTTCCCCTCTACTGTGTGTTTTTGGCGTCTCAGGCCAGGACCAGATGGCTGTGTCTGTGCCTTCCGTCCTCCTCCATTGGTCTTCTCGTCTGTTTTCATGCCAATGCCATTCATTCTTTTTTGGGGGGGAAGGGGTGTTGAACTCAGGGGCACTAGGCCACTGAGCCACATCCCCACCCCCATTTTTTGTGTTTTATTTGGAGACAGGGTCTCACTGCTTAGCACCTCACTGTTGCCGAGGCTGGCTTTGAACTTCAACCCTCCTGTCTCAGCCTCCCTGGCTGCTGGGATGACGGTGAGCCACCACGCCTGGCCCACTCGCTCCTGTTGCTGTAGCTCTGTATTATAATGTGAAGTCAGGCATTGGGATGCCACCAGCTGCCTATTTTTGCTCAGATTTACTTTGACTCTTCTGGGTCTTCTATACTCCCATGTGAATTTAAAGGCTGTTGGGATTTTGATGGGGAATCACATTGATTCCATAGGTTACTTTTGATAATACTTTTACTTTTAACAATATTGTCTGTGACTACCCAAGAACATGGGAGATCTTTTCATCTTCTAAATGTCTTCTTTTATTTATTTTTTCAGTGTTCTGAATTTTCTTTCTTCCTTGGTCAGATTAATTCCTAGGTGGGGTTTTGGGGGGTTATTGGAGTATTTTTCCTTATTTCTTTCAGTGGATTCATTATCAGTATATTAAAAAGCTATTGATTTTTGAATATGTGTTGATTTTCTTTTTTTTTTTTAATTTTTAGACGCTGATGAACCCTTTTTATTTGTTTATTTATACATGGTGCTGAGAAACAAACCCAGTGCCTCACACATGCTAGGCAAGTGCTGTGCCACTGAGCCCATGTGCATTGATTTTCTTTATCCTACTTTTCTGAATTTGTTATTAGCTCTAGACATCTTGTGGTGGAACTTTTGGATCTTATAAGTATAGGATCATACCATCTGAAAACGATGCTGGTCTGACTTCTTTTTCTATCTGAATCCCTTTATTTCCTCCTCTTGCCTAAATGCTGTGGCTATAGTTTCAAGCACTGCAATTAAATAGGAGTGGTGAGAGTGGACATCCTTGTCTTGTTCCTGATTTTAGTTTTTCCTCATTCAGAATGATGTTGGTTTGGGTTCATCGTTTACGACTTCTGTGATGTGGAAGTAAGTTTCATCTATCCCCAGTTTCTTTAGTTTTTTTTTTTTTTTTAACATAACTGGGTGCTGGATTTTGTCAAAGTTTTTTCCTGCACCTATTGAGATGATCATATGGTTTTTGTCCTGTTTCTTCTTAGGTGATGTATCTTACTTATTGACTTGTGAATGTTGAACATCCTTGCATCCCTGGAATGAAACCAACTCGATCATGATGAGTAATGTTCTGATGTGCTGTGGAATGTTATTTATTAACATTTTATCAAGCATTTTTAAATCTATGTTCTTCAGGGATATTGGTCTATAGTGTTCTTTCCTGGATGTGTCCTTTTCCAGTCTTGGTATTAGGGTCAAACTGGCTTTATAGAATGAATTTTGAAGTGTTCTCTATTTCATGGAATGGTTTGAGGAACGTTGGAAAGAGTTCTTCTTTAAAGTGCTGTAGAACTCAGTTGAGAATCCATCTGGTCCTGGGATTTTCTTTGTTGAAGGCTTTTATTTCTGTGTCAATTTCATTGTTTGTTGCTACTCTGTTTAGGTCTTCTATTATCATCTTCGTTAAATATTGGTAGGTTGTATGTGCCTAGAAGTTTAGATTTTCTTAAAGATTTTTCAATTTATTGGAATACATTTTCAGAAAGTACGATGATCCTCTGGATTTCTGTAATGTCTGTTGTGATATCTCCTTTTTTATCTCCAATTTTATTAATTTGGGTCTTTTTCTTTCTTTCTTTTCCTTACTTTGGCTAAAGGTTTATCAAATTTGTTTATCTCTTCCAAGAGACAATTTGTTATGCTGATCCTTTGTACTTTTTTTGTTTTATTTTGTTCTAATTAGTTATACATGACAGTAGAATGCATTTTGACACATTGAACACAAATGGTGTTATTTTGTACTTCTAAAAATCTTATATTTTATTAATTTTGGGTCTGATCTTAATTATTTCCTTCCTTCTACAACTTTTTATAAGATATTGGGGTGCATCATTAGGTTATTTGGATCTTTCTGAACTTTTTAATGTAGGCACTCATAGCTAAACTTCTTTTTGGAATCACCTTCATGGGTTTCCAGAGATTCTAGTTTGCTATACTTCTATTTTTGTTTGATTACAAAGAGTTTAAAAATTCTTCCCCGATTCCTTTGATGATCCATTCATAGTTCCAAAGTGTAATGTACAATATCCTCTGTTTTATAGTTTTTCTTGATGTTGAGATGATCTGATAATATGAAGGAATTATATCAACTCTTTTTTGTATTTGCTAAAACTTGCTTTGTAGCCTATAATGTGCTCCATTTGGAGAAAGTTCCATGAGCATCTAAGAAGAAAGAATATTTAATTGTTGTTGGATGAAATGTTCCTTTGATATCTTTTAAGTCCATTTAATTTGTAGTATGTTTTAGGTTTGAAGTGTCTGCTCATTTTATGTCTGCATGACCACTACTGTTGAAAGGGGTGTGTCAAAATCACTCAGTATATTATATTTGGATGTAACTGAGCCTTGATGTGGAATAGGGTTTGTTGCATGAAATCACATGTACTGACATTTGGGGCGTAAACCTTTACTATCATTATGTCTTCTTTTGGGCATGTTCCCTTTACCATTGTGTTATGGGCCAGGCTGTATGGGCAGTGACCAAACAGACTCCGTTTTGCCCTAAGAATCCACGTCATATAAGAAATGCTTCTCCCATGGAAAGCCCACCTCTGCACCCATCAACTGTTGCTTAGCATAGCATGTTATATAACATAAAAGTGCTTTTCTCTTTGGTTCCCATTTTTCTTGGACGATGTACCCTGTCAGAGATTGATTATCTAGACTTTAGTAACCATTCTTTAACCTATACTCAACTAGGGATGTGTTGGCCCACTTCCTTTTCTACTTATGATTTCAGATCTCATAACATTTGGTCATAGCAACAGCCACTTAGGCTTTAATATGGTTTGGGACTATAAAAGGTGTATTTGAACCCCGGGAGGGGGTCGAAGGGTGTAGACTTGCAGCCTGCCCTTTGGCCTGCCAGCCGGTGGATCCGGACCACCAACTGGTGAATAATGTTTCCATCTCTTGCTTTAAGATCCACTTGGTGATTTATTGCAGTCTCACCTTAAGAAACATGTAGTTACCTTCTTTGTCTCTTGATCACTTTTGGCTTGAAATCTAATGTCTTGTATATGAGAATAGCTACTCTGCTTTCTGTCAGATCCCATTAGAAGAGAATGTCTTGTTCAGTCCTTTCACTTTCAGTTTGAGGATGTCTTTGCTGGTGAGGTGTGTTTCTTACAGGAAATAGAGTTTGGTCTTGTTTCTTAACCCAATCAACTAGCCTATGTCTTTTAATTCGTGAATTGAGAATATTTACCTTTAGTGTCATCATAGAGGGGTATTTACTATCTCCTGCCATTGTGATTTATTGCTAACATTTAATTTCATCCTAATTCTTATTTGCTTAACTACTCTCCTAATAGGACTCATTCTTTCTTGACCTCTGTTTTTATCTGCTTTAGGTATCTTCCACAGTGCTCTTAGTAATCATGAGTCCTTTTTTTTGGGGGGGGGGTTTAACCAGGGATTGAACTCAGGGGCACTCAACCACTAAGCCACATCCCCAGCCCAATTTTGTATTTTTTGTTAGAGACAGGGTCTCACTGAGTTGCTTAGAGCAACTGTTGTTGAGGCTGGCTTTGAACTCTGGATCCTCCTGTCTCAGCCTCCCGTGCTGGGATTACAGGTGAGCACCACCACATCTGACTGAATCCTTGAATACTTTGCTTATTTTTGAAGGTTTTTATTTCTTATTTGATTTTGAAGGATAATTTTCATGGATATAGCAATAATTGACAATTATATTCTTTCAGGGCTCAAATTTGCATCATTCCAAGGCTTCCTGAATTTTAGGTTTTCTGTTGAGAAATCAGTTGTTATTCTAATTGATTTACCTCTATGTGACCTGAAATTTCTCCGGAGGTTTTAAAATTCTACCTATATTCTGTATATTTGGTATTTTGATTATAACATTAAGATAGATGGACGCTCAGGAAAAGAGAAAAAGAGACCCTTACTGAATGGGGCCCTGGATCTATGAGCAAGACCAGCCATACTTGCCTCTTTATTTAGATGAACACAGTCTCCAGCATATTCTTGTAACAGATTAGAACAAAACCACAATCAATTTAAATGTCAGCAGAGGGCCGGGGCTGGGGCTGACAGCGCTGGCCTAGCAATGTGTGAAGCCCTGGGTTCAATTCTCAGCACCACATGTAAATAAATAAAAGTTGTCAATCGACAACTAAAAAACATTAAAAATAAATAAATAAATGTCAGCAGATTCAAAGACTTACATCACTGCTGTTGTGCCTGACCAAGAAGAATCGTCTGGACCCAAAACAGCAAATGCCTGGGGTCTCATTGTCACTAAAGCCAGCCTGAGAACAGGCATTCTTCTTCACAGGAAGGCCCTACCTGCGAGCAGTGAGCGCGCACCCTGGCGGCACCACTCTCCGGGCTGGCGGGTACCCTGCCTCCGGGTTTATATACCTAGCATGGCTGCCCTTTAATGAATCCTTCCTTGTGCCTTGTTTTCAACATGTTCTGAAATTTTTTCTTGGTACAAGCCAAGAACCTGCCCAGTTGAGGTCCCACTGCCCCTGGAAGCTACTTGTTGGGACCCCTGTGAGGGGACAGCAGCTGTGGAAAGGCCCTTTTTTGTGTTGTTTATTTGGGGTTCTAAATGTCCCTGGTATCTGGACGCTCATTTATTTCCAAGATTTGGAATATTTTCTGCCGTTGTTTCCACTGAACAGGTCATCAGTGCCAATGGCCTCTGTCTCTATTCTTTCCTCAATGCCAACGAATCTCAAATTTGGTCTCTTAATGTTGTCTGGATTCTTGCATATTCTGCTCCCAGTTTACAATTTTTTATTTAATATTGTCTGATATCCAAGGCTGTCACCGTGTCTTCACGTTCTGGGGTTCTGATTTCTGCCTCACCTGATCTATTGGAGAGACTTTCAAACTGAACATTTTATTTGACTTATTGAGTCTTTCATTTCTGAGATTTCTGTGGGGTTCTTTTTCAGAACGCCTCCTTATTGAGATGCTGTTTCATAATCTTCATTTTCTGCCGTAGTCCATTTTTTAGATCTTCCTTTAATTAATTAATCATGTCACAGTCAACTCTTTGGGTCTTGGGATTTCACCCACTCTGATATTATGGATTCAGTTCCCAGGGGTGGTGAACTCTGGGAGGCAGCTATTGGCCTGTCTCCTTGTGTTTTCTGAGGTCCTATATTTTCACATCTGCATGATGCAGTCCTTTCTTTTTTATGTGAGGGTCTTTCATTGAGCCTGGAGCTGGGGTGTATCAGCTTCAACACATCTGATTAGCCCAATCAAAGCGCTAAGTTCCACCACTGTGCCGCTCTGAGAGGAGAGTGGCAGCGAACAGTGGTCGTGTAAGAGCAAAACAGATGCACACCTCCTCAGAAGCCATCACTAATGCCTGCTGCCACTCGCCCACCAACGAGAGGGTGGAGTACAGAATGGGCTGAGAAGACGAGGTGTTGGTATTAATGACATTATACTAAATGGAATTGGGAGAAGGAATAAAAATAAAAAGAGAAAAAAGAAAAGTAAAAAGAGCCAAAAAGAAAGAAAAGAAAAAAAGAGAAAAACCTGGGAGGAAAGGGAGACAAAGCAGAGGGGAAGAACCTGCAGAAAGGACAGGTGTTGCTGGAGGGTCCTGCCCCCAACAGGCCCGTGAGATTGGAGAGACTGAAAGAACACAGAGGAGGGACGCTTTCCACGTCCCCAGCAGCTCAGCCACTGGGTCATCACACCACGTCCCCAGCAGCTCAGCCACAGGGGCCATCACACCACATCCCAGAGCAGACCAGCAACAGGGTCATCACACCACGTCCCCAGGAGCTCAGCCACAGGGTCATCACACCACGTCCCCAGGAGCTCAGCCACAGGGCCATCACTCCACGTCCCCAGGAGCTCAGCCACAGGGGCCATCACACAACGTCCCCAGGAGCTCAGCCACAGGGTCATCACACCACGTCCCCAGGAGCTCAGCCACAGGGTCATCACACCACGTCCCCAGGATCTCAGCCACAGGGGCCATCACACCACGTCCCCAGGAGCTCAGCCACAGGGGCCATCACACCACGTCCCCAGGAGCTCAGCCACAGGGTCATCACACCACGTCCCCAGCAGCTCAGCCACAGGGGCCATCACACCACGTCCCCAGGAGCTCAGCCACAGGGCCATCACTCCACGTCCCCAGGAGCTCAGCCACAGGGGCCATCACACCACGTCCCCAGGAGCTCAGCCACAGGGGCCATCACACCACGTCCCCAGGAGCTCAGCCACAGGGTCATCACACCACGTCCCCAGGAGCTCAGCCACAGGGTCATCACACCACGTCCCCAGGATCTCAGCCACCGCGGCCATCACTCCACGTCCCCAGGATCTCAGTCACAGGGTCATCACACCACGTCCCCAGGATCTCAGCCACAGCGGCCATCACACCACGTCCCCAGGAGCTCAGCCACAGGGTCATCACACCACGTCCCCAGGATCTCAGCCACCGCGGCCATCGCACCACGTCCCCAGGAGCTCAGCCACAGGGCCATCACACCACGTCCCCAGCAGCTCAGCCACAGGGTCATCACACCACGTCCCCAGGATCTCAGCCACCGCGGCCATCACACCACGTCCCCAGGAGCTCAGCCACAGCGGCCATCACACCACGTCCCCAGGAGCTCAGCCACAGCGGCCATCACACCACGTCCCCAGGAGCTCAGCCACAGCGGCCATCACACCACGTCCCCAGGAGCTCAGCCACAGCGGCCATCACACCACGTCCCCAGGAGCTCAGCCACAGGGGCCATCACACCACGTCCCCAGGAGCTCAGCCACAGGGGCCATCACACCACGTCCCCAGGATCTCAGCCACAGGGGCCATCACACCACGTCCCCAGCAGCTCAGCCACAGGGGCCATCACACCATGTCCCCAGGAGCTCAGCCACAGCGGCCATCACACCACGTCCCCAGGAGCTCAGCCACAGGGGCCATCACACCACGTCCCCAGGAGCTCAGCCACAGGGCCATCACTCCACGTCCCCAGGAGCTCAGCCACAGGGGCCATCACACCACGTCCCCAGGAGCTCAGCCACAGGGGCCATCACACCACGTCCCCAGGAGCTCAGCCACAGGGGCCATAACACCACGTCCCCAGGATCTCAGCCACCGTGGCCATCACACCACGTCCCCAGGAGCTCAGCCACAGGGCCATCACACCACGTCCCCAGCAGCTCAGCCACAGGGTCATCACACCACGTCCCCAGGAGCTCAGCCACAGGGCCATCACACCACGTCCCCAGGATCTCAGCCACAGCGGCCATCACACCACGTCCCCAGGAGCTCAGCCACAGGGGCCATCACACCACGTCCCCAGGAGCTCAGCCACAGGGTCATCACACCAGGTCCCCAGGAGCTAAGCCACAGCGGCCATCACACCACGTCCCCAGGATCTCAGCCACAGGGTCATCACACCACGTCCCCAGGAGCTCAGACACAGGGGTCATCACACCACATCCCCAGGAGCTCAGCCACAGCGGCCATCACACCACGTCCCCAGGAGCTCAGCCACAGGGGCCATCACACCACGTCCCCAGGAGCTCAGCCACAGGGCCATCACACCACGTCCCCAGGAGCTCAGCCACAGGGTCATCACACCAGGTCCCCAGCAGCTCAGCCACAGGGTCATCACACCACATCCCCAGGAGCTCAGCCACAGCGGCCATCACACCACGTCCCCAGGAGCTCAGCCACAGGGGTCATCACACCACGTCCCCAGGAGCTCAGCCACAGCGGCCATCACACCACGTCCCCAGGAGCTCAGCCACAGGGGCCATCACACCACGTCCCCAGCAGCTCAGCCACAGGGTCATCACACCACGTCCCCAGCAGCTCAGCCACAGGGTCATCACACCACGTCCCCAGGAGCTCAGCCACAGGGGCCATCACACCACGTCCCCAGGAGCTCAGCCACAGGGTCATCACACAAGGTCCCCAGGAGCTCAGCCACAGGGGCCATCACACCACGTCCCCAGGAGCTCAGCCACAGGGTCATCACACCAGGTCCCCAGGAGCTCAGCCACAGGGGCCATCACACCATGTCCCCAGCAGCTCAGCCACAGGGTCATCACACCACGTCCCCAGCAGCTCAGCCACAGGGTCATCACACCACGTCCCCAGGAGCTCAACCACAGGGTCATCACACCAGGTCCCCAGGAGCTCAGCCACAGGGTCATCACACAAGGTCCCCAGGAGCTCAGCCACAGGGGCCATCACACCACGTCCCCAGGAGCTCAGCCACAGGGTCATCACACCACGTCCCCAGGAGCTCAGCCACAGGGTCATCACACCACGTCCCCAGCAGCTCAGCCACAGGGTCATCACACCAGGTTCCCAGGAGCTCAGCCACAGGGTCATCACACCAGGTCCCCAGGAGCTCAGCCACAGCGGCCATCACACCACGTCCCCAGGAGCTCAGCCACAGGGTCATCACACCACGTCCCCAGGACCTCAGCCACAGCAACCATCACACCACGTCCCCAGGAGCTCAGCCACAGGGGCCATCACACCACGTCCCCAGGAGCTCAGCCACAGGGGCCATCACACCACGTCCCCAGGAGCTCAGCCACAGCGTCCATCACACCACGTCCCCAGCAGCTCAGCCACAGGGGTCATCACACCACGTCCCCAGGAGCTCAGCCACAGCGGCCATCACACCAGGTCCCCAGGAGCTCAGCCACAGGGTCATCACACCACGTCCCCAGGAGCTCAGCCACAGGACCATCACTCCACGTCCCCAGGATCTCAGCCACAGGGGCCATCACACCACGTCCCCAGGAGCTCAGCCACAGGGTCATCACACCACGTCCCCAGGAGCTCAGCCACAGGGGCCATCACACCACGTCCCCAGGAGCTCAGCCACAGCGGCCATCACACCACGTCCCCAGGAGCTCAGCCACAGGGGCCATCACACCACGTCCCCAGGAGCTCAGCCACAGCGGCCATCACACCACGTCCCCAGGAGCTCAGCCACAGGGGCCATCACACCACGTCCCCAGGAGCTCAGCCACAGGGGCCATCACACCACGTCCCCAGGAGCTCAGCCACAGGGGCCATCACACCACGTCCCCAGGAGCTCAGCCACAGGGGCCATCACACCACGGCCCCAGGAGCTCAGCCACAGGGGCCATCACACCACGTCCCCAGGAGCTCAGCCACAGGGGCCATCACACCACGTCCCCAGGAGCTCAGCCACAGGGGCCATCACACCACGTCCCCAGGAGCTCAGCCACAGGGGCCATCACACCACGTCCCCAGGAGCTCAGCCACAGGGTCATCACACCACGTCCCCAGGAGCTCAGCCACAGGGTCATCACACCACGTCCCCAGCAGCTCAGCCACAGGGGCCATCACACCAGGTCCCCAGGAGCTCAGCCACAGGGGCCATCACACCACGTCCCCAGGAGCTCAGCCACAGGGGCCATCACACCACGTCCCCAGGAGCTCAGCCACAGGGGCCATCACACCACGTCCCCAGGAGCTCAGCCACAGGGCCATCACACCAGGTCCCCAGGAGCTCAGCCACAGGGGCCATCACACCACGTCCCCAGGAGCTCAGCCACAGGGTCATCACACCACGTCCCCAGCAGCTCAGCCACAGGGGCCATCACACCAGGTCCCCAGGAGCTCAGCCACAGGGTCATCACACCACGTCCCCAGCAGCTCAGCCACAGGGCCATCACACCACGTCCCCAGGAGCTCAGCCACAGGGTCATCACACCACGTCCCCAGGAGCTCAGCCACAGGGTCATCACACCACGTCCCCAGCAGCTCAGCCACAGGGGCCATCACACCAGGTCCCCAGGAGCTCAGCCACAGGGGCCATCACACCACGTCCCCAGGATCTCAGCCACAGGGTCATCACACCACGTCCCCAGGAGCTCAGCCACAGGGTCATCACACCACGTCCCCAGGAGCTCAGCCACAGGGTCATCACACCACGTCCCCAGGAGCTCAGCCACAGGGGCCATCACACCACGTCCCCAGCAGCTCAGCCACAGGGTCATCACACCACGTCCCAGAGCAGACCAGCAACAGTGACCATCACACCATGTCCCAGAGCAGCTCATCAACAGTGGTCATCACACCAGGTCCCAGAGCAGACCAGCAACAGTGACCATCACACCAGGTCCCAGAGCACTCATCAACAGTGGCCATCACACCACGTCCCAGAGCAGACCAGTAACAGCGGCCATCACACCACGTCCCAGAGCATCTCAGCAACAGTGACCATCACACCAGGTCCCAGAGCACTCATCAACAGTGGCCATCACACCACGTCCCAGAGCATCTCAGCAACAGCAACCATCACACCACGTCCCAGAGCAGACCAGCAACAGGTTCATCACACCACGTCCCAGAGCATCTCAGCAACAGTGACCATCACACCACGTCCCAGAGCAGACCAGTAACAGCGGCCATCACACCACGTCCCAGAGCAGACCAGTAACAGCGGCCATCACACCACGTCCCAGAGCACTCATCAACAGCGGCCATCACACCACGTCCCAGAGCAGACCAGTAACAGCGGCCATCACACCACGTCCCAGAGCAGACCAGCAACAGCGGCCATCACACCACGTCCCAGAGCAGACCAGCAACAGGGTCATCACACCAGGTCCCAGAGCAGACCAGCAACAGTGACCATCACACCAGGTCCCAGAGCAGCTCATCAACAGTGGCCATCACACCAGGTCCCAGAGCAGCTCATCAACAGTGGTCATCACACCAGGTCCCAGAGCACTCATCAACAGTGGCCATCACACCACGTCCCAGAGCATCTCAGCAACAGCAACCATCACACCACGTCCCAGAACAGACCAGCAACAGGGTCATCACACCACGTCCCAGAGCAGACCAGCAACAGTGGTCATCACACCAGGTCCCAGAGCAGCTCATCAACAGTGGCCATCACACCACGTCCCAGAGCATCTCAGCAACAGTGACCATCACACCAGGTCCCAGAGCAGCTCATCAACAGTGGTCATCACACCAGGTCCCAGAGCATCTCAGCAACAGTGACCATCACACCACGTCCCAGAACAGACCAGCAACAGGGTCATCACGCCAGGTCCCAGAGCAGACCAGCAACAGCGGTCACAGAAAGGTCTGTTTTGCTTCTTGCTGAGGTTTTAAAGTGGAGATCTTTCTTTCCAGGGTCTAGACTTAGAATCTCCACTGTGAGGACGCTCGTGCAACACAAACACCGTGGCACTGTTTGTGCTCAGCTCTGACCCAGCTCGCAGGGCAGCGTGGTGCTGTGCTCTGCCCCTCCTGGCCTGGTGGCTGGCTGCACAGGGAGCCTGCTGTCTGCTCAGAGCGGAACCCACCCTCAGCTTGGCTTGGCTGCCATGCGGGGAACAGGAGTGTGACTCTCAGTGCTCTGGCCAGCATCACGAGGCAGTCTGTGGACAGGTCCAGATGGAGCTGCACCCCTGGTTCTGAGGCTCAGTCCCTGTGCTGGGTGAGGCGTGTGGGGGCATCTTGGATGTGTCCGTGTACCCTCCAGACCTCACACCAGACCTCTCTGGTGTGGAACATGAATTAGGATGTTCCAGGGTCACCCCGTTGCATGGTTGGGTGTGTTGGTGATCCCCTCTCATTTCCAATGTTGCCATGATGACGGAGCTCCCTGCTTTGTCTTACTTGACAAGCTGCTCAAGGTTTAGAGCACACTGCTCTGGCCCATCCCCGCCTGCCTTCTGTTTACATCACATCGTCTCGCAGACCGCCGCCACCACGGTTTGGTCACCACTGTACTGGTGGTCCATGGATCACCTCACCTGTGCCACCATAGCCATCTTAGTCGGTGCACTCCATGATGTCTGCGTGACACTGGCCTGATGATGTTTCTCAGAGCGAGTCCCTGACAGGCTCAATGGGACTCTGTTACGGTTCAGATACGAAGTGTCCCCGAAAGCTCAGCTAGGAGACAGTGCAAGGGTGGTCAGAGAACATCATGTTCCATGAACATTCAGAACCCACCTGCCCTGTGGCCCTGGTCCGTCTCCACGAGGCTGCCTATCTACAGACACAGCTGTCAAGGGGCCCATGCTCTCCACGGCTGACTGTTCAGAGAGCTTCTTTCCTGAGAGCACCAGTCCCGGCACATGTCCCAGCCGGTGCAGAAACTGGTGAAATAGCCAAATGTGGGCACAGGGCACCAAACTCCAGCAGAGGGGTCAGACATCATATCTGAGGGATTCGAACCAGCCTCCCAAGGTGCCAGCGGGGTGTTTGTGACAACCATGATCATTACTAACTGTCCAAGGACAGTCAGCTCCGGCACACAGGCGGAAGCCAGCAGCGTGCAAGCCGCATCTTGAAGCCCAAGGACCTCTGTCCCCTTCTCTAAACCTTTCCACACAGACCTGCTTGAAGGAGGGAAAGCGGCACCCCAGCCCCTGCCCACACCACACCCCAGGGCCCGTAGTGCCCCCCCCGAGAGCGGCCGGACGGGCTCTTGGTGCAGTGCAGGACTGACAGCATGGCAAAGAGCCGCCCTGCAGCGATGCCAACTAAGCCTGGCATGGGGCTGAAGTCGGGGTGTGGTCCTGCCCTTGCCAAGATGGGGACAACCTCCGACAACCCTGTCTGCTTCCGGGAGCACCAGAGGTCAGAGGCAAGAGGCAGTTCCACACACCACTCCTGTGGGGGCTGGCCACAGGCAGAGCCCTGGGGACGTCCCCACAGGCAAGCAGTGATGGGACGACCAGCATGGTGGTCCTCAGGCCAAGCTGGCTCTTCTGCTCACAGTGATCCTGATGCCCCCCACCCCCACTGTGTGCTGGTTGCCCTGGCCTAGGAAGCACGCCCTCTGCCCCAGGGGTCTCTGAAATCCACAGGCATGGAAGAGTCCCTGGGGTGGCAGAGCCTGGGTGTGTGGTGGAGGGTGCTGGAGCCCCGGTGGCTGCCAACACATTCCTGGTGCCACCACCCCACAGGAGCTCTGGCCTGCCTGTGGTGCAGGCTCCTGCCCAGCCCTCTCCCAGGGGGCTCTTCCCCTTGCCTCCCTCCCACCCACCTTAGGTCTCACAATTCCCCAACTCCAGGTGCCTTGTGCAGCTGTGCTGGGGCCACCCATAAAGCCCCAGGGGGCGGCTCCCCAGGGAGCGCGCTGATTTAAGAGACTGTGCATTCACATTGGCACTGACAGGAAGAGAGACCCCTGAAAACCAAGCTGCACTTCCTTCAAGCCAGCCGGGGAGGTTTCCAACACCTCGTCGCCACCTGCGGATTCCTGGTGAGCATCTACCTTTGCCTGGGTGAGGGGGACCCACAGGTGCCCTACTCAGAGCAGGCCTCGGGGGGCTGAGCCTGTGAGCGCTGGCAGCTCGCCCACAGGGACAGCTGCAGGCCACGGTCCAGGATGGAGCTGCGGCTGAGCTCCCACGGCTTAAGCACACCCGCCAGGACACTTCTAGACGGACCGCAGGACCCTCACCTACGAAACTCCTGAGTCCAAGGCCGCCGGAGGCGCTGCCTCCTTCCGAAGCATAAATACATCTACCTCGAGTCAGTTCTGAGACAGAGTCAAACTTAAGTATCTGAAATGCTTTCCATGTTGATCCTGGTCAAGAAAATCGTCACAGCCAGAGAAATTTATTTTAAAATAGAAACATACATACATTAAGCTTTAAACAATCAAATTTTAAACAAAAGGGAAAAAGGAGCCGTTTGGTCCAGAGTCCAGAGGAGTGAGTCCCCAGATGCAGGTGAATTCACACAGGAGAACCTAGAAACAACTGGGACGGGATCGCTACCCTCCCTGCCTGGGGACTCTCCTGTGCCGACGGCTGCCATGTGGCCACCAGTGCTGGCTGCTGCGACCGTGTGTGGCACCTGTTCTTGTCGGGGGGGACGCAGTTAGTGCTTCTGGCCCCTTCCAGATGGAAGTGGAGCTTAGAAGATGCTGGAGACGTTCAGAGGGATTTGGCAATGCAGAAGGCATATCTAGAAAGTCCCAGCTTCCAGGACACCCACTGGTGGCCACGTCCTGTCTCGTGTGGCAGCCTCAGGGCCCAGGCCGGGGCTCAGTCTGCGTGGGGTTTCCGCTGGGGCTGCTCTTCATAGGACTCTCCGAACTCGTTCATTCTGCTCTTATCCACAGGATAAAGCCTGCAATAACAGAGAGCGGGCACTTGCCAGGGAGCCCAGGCACTGCTCTGCCCTCAAAGCACAGGCCTCTGGCACTGCTCTCCAGCGAGCTGCCTTGCCTCGGCAGCCAGGAAGCAGAGTCACCAGGGGCCTACTGCCTGGGCATTGGGCTGCCTCCACCCTTCGCTGAAGTACTTCCATGTCACCAAAGAGCCCAGCTGACCAGAAGAGGATGGTAGTCCTGGAGCAGGACAGGCCAGAGACCGCCCTGTAGTGACCTGTGGAAACTACATATACAGCAAAAGGCCAGCAGCGAGCGCTCCAGTCCAGCTCTACACACCCTGCAAGTGGTCACTTCCTCTGATCCCAAACCCTGGGGACGTTGACAGCACTGTCCTGGTTAGGGTGAAGACAGGCAGGGAGGACACAGTGCTGGCGACCTAACACGCAGTGTGAAGACCACCACACGTTCCCGCTGTAACTGACCCACTTCCCCTGAGCCCGGTACTGACTGAACTCAGTCTGCGGGTTTTCCTGAGGGCTCAAGGGAAAGGGGGAGGGGTCAGCGGCTCCTGGGGCAGTGTACGTGGACCCGGCAGTCACCCAAGGGCCCTGCTGGCGGAGGAGAAAGTCCCCACTGCGTCTGCGTCTGGGCTCACAGCGCTCCACCTCCAGCTGTGAGGAACCAGTGGTGGGTGGTGCCCACAGGGAGCCGCAGGGCAGCTCGGTGGTGGTGGGCTGCATGCTGCACTCTCCCAGACACCCAGGCGTGCACACCCTGAGGAGGGGCTGGAGCAGGAACCTGCAGGGCTGGGGAAGCCTGGAGGGCTGGGGAAGCCTGGCGGCGTCACTGCAGAGCAAACTGTCCCAGAGAAGCCCCTTCCTTGCCCAGTGCCCAGGGAGGGGAAGATACAGCCTGTGTCGTCACTGATCTCTGTGGAGGTCCACGGCACAGCCTCTGCAGAGGCAAAGCTGCCCCAGGGAACCCCAGATCCTGGGCGGGGCAGGGGCAGGGGCAGGGGCAGCGTCTGCACAGAGGCCAGGTGCCCAGGATGGGGGGGCCAGGGGTGAGCATCTGCATCTCAGTGTCCAGAAGTTGTCCTGGGCCAACTGGGTCATCAGTGTGATTTAGTCTTAGGCCCTGGTGGCTGGTGCTTCTGTGTGTGGCCAGTGCCCAGGAGGAGTGCTTCAAGAGAGCCAAAGCCCCATTACCTGCAGGTACATGGCCCAGCAGCCCAAAGCCTCCCCGAAGCTGGAGACCCCTGTTCTCTGTCTATCAAACACTTCATTAAAAAAAAAAATTTTTTTTTAAATTTAAGTTTTTTTTCCTTAATTGTAGATGGACACAGTACCTTCATTTCTCTCTCTTTGTGTGGTGCTGAGCATCAAACCCAGTGCCTCACACATGCTAGGCAAGCGCTGAGCTACAACCCCAGCCACGGGACCAGGATGAGCCCTGGTGGGAGGCGCCATCGCTGTGCTTGGCTTCACATGCAAATCAGGACAAGATGCTTCAAGGGGTGCCAAACAGACACTCAGGACAGAACCCAGGGCTGCTACACCCTCAAGATGAAGAGGGGGAGCGATCCCTGGTCTTGACCATCACTGGCACTGGAGCCCTAGCACAGGCGAGCAGGAAAATGACCTGCAACCCCTCCTGCAAAGGCACAAGGGCCTCCAGCCAGGAGAGGCCTGCAGTGCCGGCTCACTCACCACCGCTGGTAGAGGTACACCAGGAACACCACGTCGTCCCTGAAGCAGGCCAGCCGGTGGGACGTGGGCATGGTGATGATGAAGGCAAAGACGTCATCGATGAAGGTGTTGAAAGCCTGTAGGGCCAGACGGGGGAGAGGCTGACACCAGGGCTGGAATCCCATCACTTCTTGTGCCCTGCCAGTCAAGTGCCCACAGCAGACTCAGGACTGTCGCTGTGACGCTTGTGGCACACTCAGAGGCAGAAACCATCCAGTGCAACCACGCTGCAGCCTAGAGCCCAGGAACCTGTGTGCCCCACCCCCTGGCTCTCCACACCTGGAACCCAAGACTGCTGGACATGGAGCACACCCTCTGGAGCCGGCCCTTCTTGGGATCTGACTTGGTCACCCAGCTCCACCCACCCTGCTCCCGGAGCCCCCGCAGGCTGCCCAGAAGGCTGCGGGCGACGTCCACCTGTTCTAACAATGCTGCCGAGACGGAGCACAGCCTTTCACTCAACAAAGCTCCCCTTCCCAGGACAGCGAGAGCTGCGGTCCTCAGTTACGGGTGGCTCATAAAGGCGACTTCTTGACATAGCCTATGGGCAGGACAGCAGCCAAGCACCTGGGGCAGGTAGGCCCTGTCCACACACGCTGAGGGGTGCAGACGCAGCACTTGCCTTGTAGGTGAAGGCCTTCCAGGGAAGATGCGCCACAGACTTCATCTGCAACAGAGAGACGACCAAGGTCAGTCAGGGGCAGCAGAAGACAGACCTACGTAGAGGATGCAGGCAGGCCTCACCTTGTAGTTCACAAAGAGCTGGGGCAGCATGAAGAGGAAGCCGAAAGCGTAGACGCCTGTGGGAACAGAGCTGAGCTCAGAGGGTCCGCACCCCTTCTGCCCACTGTGCCCAGACAGCCTGTCAGCCAGGTGACAGATACGCACCTGCTGGCTGGCAAACTCGCCAAAAGCCAAGCAAGATGCTCTGGACTGGTGGCCCTGAAATTCTGCCCACAGGGACCAAGCAAATGCAGGTGCTGGGGTGTCTGGGGGCTATGAGGACAAGGCCCCGTGGGGCCTACAACCTGGGAGCATGGCAGGCAAAGTGCCCTGCAAGGAATCCCAGCTGCAACCAGGGCTGGTCGGGGGCAGGCAGGATGCACAAGGCAGCCCCCGAGACAGGAGGACCACCCCTGAGCTTGGCGCAGCACACGGGCTGCATGGTGTTGGTGCTCTGGACACCTGCTTTCTCATTTCCACACAGAAGGGATAACAGGCCATCTGCTTGAGGTTGCAAGTCCAGGGGAGCCGTGACGCCCAACTTAGGCACAGCAGAGCACTGGCCGCTGCAGAGTTGCCTGAACAGATGTGGTGCCTGTCACACTGGGTCACAGACAGGAGCAAGAAAAGTAGCACCTGCTATAAATATTGTTATTGGAATGGGAAACAGGAACTCACCATTCACGAAGCTGTTGATTAGCCAAGAATACCAACTGCAAGAGAAAGGAAGGATCGTGATCGGCGCCACGGAAAGTGTGGTAACTTGACAAAAAAACACTTTCCTTGACAACCCTCTCGTAAATACCAAAACGCGTGTGGGCATCTGTGGTAAGTGGGGTGGTTCAAGAGGCAGTACCAGGCCCTGCTGACCCAGGGAGGCCAAGCGCTCCCTACGTGCTCCTCATCAAATCCTAACCCTTCCTAGGAGCCTGGTCAGACCAAAGGGTCTCTGCAAACAAAACCCTCTTCACCCAAATGCAGGCTCAGGTTAGGAGAGGCCACTCTGCATATCCCATTCCTACAAGACTTCCAGGGCCTGCACACACCGTCCCTGGCCAGCGTCTCGCCATGGTCCCACCCCACTTGGCCCAGCCCCTCTGCAAGCTCACGTCCAGCAAAGCAGCTGTGTGACTGGTTTGGGGAACTCCCAAACCCTCCCACCTCTGCCCTCAACAGCGCTGCTATGGCAGGGAATGCCTCACTTCCTGGGCTGGAAGGTACAGCTGTGCCCACTGCCTGGGGTGCAGGAGCCAGGGACGCCTCAGCCTTGCAGCCCAGGCTGTGCCTGCATTTCTAGGACCCGCTCCCCATGAGCACTCAGGACCCTGGGGCGGGGGGGCGGGTCCTGACATCCCCACATTACAGAGGCGAGGAGGCCAGAGCCGACTGGCCCAGCACTGGGGATGGACAGGAAGCTTGCCACCAGGCACGTGGCTCTCAGCCCAGGACTGAGTGCAGGTTGCCTGGCAGGGAAATACAGCACCCCACCTTTTGTACTTGATGTTCAGGAGTGAGTAGACGGCGCCCCCAATGCAGAGGGGGTAGAGCAGGTATGACAGGTACTTCATGGCCTGTAAGGGACAAAGGAAACTCCCAGTGACCAAGCCATGCCTCAGATGCCTCTGTGGACATGTCACCACAACTTTAGGGCAGGGGCTCCACTGATTGGCAAAGGTGGGTACGCGTTACCATGCCTCTGCCAATACCACAGGACCTGTGACCCCAAGCGGTCCTGAGCAGAGCCTCCTGGTTCTGATGCAGGACCAACGCACAGACCCACGGAGGACTGTGAGCACAAGGAAGGAGTCCAGACTCCTGAGAGCCCCGCTGAGGCTGCTGGCGACGTGACACAGTCTTGTCACCAAGTGTATTTTTCTGAACTGAGCTCTTATAACCTCTATAAAAATTGAAACGTATGCTGGTGAATATTAAAACAGAAAACTAAAACCGTTTCTGTGCAGAAATGCCCGTTAGATCTGCCACCTCCAGCTCCCCAGCAGCCATGCAGAAACGAGCTGCTAGTGGGACAATCCCGTGGATGACCTTCCCAGCTGCACAGGTGGGAAGGTACCTGCAAGGGCTGGGAGCTGGGCAGTTCCTGTGAGGCCCTCCTTCCCCGGTTAGAAATGCAGACCCTCCCAGGAGACCACTCCCCACAGGTCAGTTCATGAGGGCCCCAGTGCCCAGGGTTACAGACTGTCTGCCAGGCATTCGAATGCCCTGCCGAGCCCTCGGGCTTACCTGCGTATCGTATTCCTCGGTCTTCCTCTCAGAGTCACTGTAGGTGCCAAACTGTTGAAAGTCAAATACAACACATTACCTGACTCAGCAAGGACGTCTGGCACAGGCCAGAATGGAGCCGTGAACGGTCTCATGGCCACGGCACACCCTCAATCCAGCCAGTGAGCCTCAACAGCACCACAACAGACCCCAGTCCAGGCTGATGGGGACAGGACTGGGACTGCATGCATGGCTGGCCCGGACTGTGCAGGCCACCTTTGGAGCTTCTTGGGCTGCTTCCCACTCCCAGAGCTGCTGAGTTCACTGACACTCTAGCCAGGGAAGGTGGAGAAGCCACTGGGCTACATGGGAGACATCAGCCCGTCTCAGCCTGGAGCAGGGCCATGTGATTTCTGAGGGCCAAGGCGGTCAAGGTCCACCACAGAGCACAGTGCCATCAGCACAGACTTCACTCACGCACCACGTCCCCAGGAGACTGGTCAATATCTGGCCTGGGTCTGGGCAGCATGGGAATGCATGACAACCGGGAACACAAGAGCATTTGAGCCCTGCAGACCAGCATGTCCCTTCCTGCAGGCTTGCTCAGGGATGGAGGTGTGGCCCTGCTTTTAGCGAGGCTGACACTAAGTTTCCTGACCAAGGAATCTTTAGGGAAGAAAAATAGCAACTCATGCAGAAGCCAACCTGAGCCCTGCCCAGGAGGCCATCAGCTGGGGTCTGAGTGCCCACCCCACGACAACCTGTCTTCCGAGAGCTGAGCTCTGATGGGCACGTAACCCACAGAGGCCAGCCTGCTGAGCGTGAGGGGCAGGGAGGAAGCAGAGGAGGCGATTTGGGGCAGCCAGCTAGCTGGGGATCTCACCTGGAACTCAGGCCTCAAGCCTCTCCAGGCCACCGTCATCTTCAGGGCCTTCTTCACTTTCCAAAGCTGTGGGGAGAAAACGAGATGCTGCCCATTCACAATTCTGAGATGCCAGAGCCAATGTGCGGGAACGCGACGGGATGGGACCTGGCGCTCAGGGTGCAGCTTCTCAGCCCACCCCACCTCTGCCCGCCTGCAGCTCCCCCTCCCTCCACCTCTCACGGGGTCTGCATCTGTACTCAGGGGCCGTCTGCCAGGTGGACCTGCAGCCACTGCGAAGCCGACTAAGAAAGATGCCACTTGAGCCTGTCCTTGGACCTCCCTGGACACATTCCCTCCTGGACACCCTTACTACAACCTGGGCCAACATCACTTACTGAGGTCAGGCCCAGCATGTCGGGGTGGGCTTCCACACGTGATGGGGTGGTCACTGCCCGTGAAGCTCTGGTGTCTTGGAGGCTATGACCCTTCAGCAAGTATCTGCAGCCACATGAGCCAGGCCCACAGGGGGCTGCCGACTCTGATGGCCTGGCTTCTCAAAACAGGGCCACCTGGGTCTTCTCCCTGTGCCCAGCCCAGCAACTTTTTCACAGCCCCTTCCCACAGAGCTCCTCTGCTGACCAACAGGGCTAAACCACAGGTGACCCACACTTGAGCTACTCTCCACATGGCCATCCTGTCTCAAATCCCAGCCAAACCTCAAACTCCTTGGGGCCACATGAATGTCTTGCAGCTCATCAAGTATGCCGACACAGTCCTGCCTGGCGGACGCCACTGCACAAGTCTGTGCCAGAGACGGCCTTCCCTGCATTTCGCCGGACTGCCCCCACACCCAGGCATTTCTACAACACACAGCCTGCTTGGGCGAGCCCGCCAGTCCTCAGGGCAGGTGTGCGGGTCCTTGGGGAGCCTTGTGGGTCAGAATCAGGCGCCTGACCATACACTGAAGTCTGTGGGCCTCCCACAAGCCCCAGCGTCCGCCCAGAGCCGAGCGGTGCCAGACTCACCTCGATGGCGGCCCCGAGGCCTGCTGGGACCAGCACCAGCAGGCTTGTCTGCTCGTCCAGCAGGAACAGGAAGATGACCACGGTGCTGAAGCAGCGCCACAGTACTGGGGACACGGTAGCTACAGTAAGGCAGTGCCAAGCCCACTGGCACAGACCCCGCTTGTCACCCACCCGCCCACACAGCTTTGAATGCCCCCCTCGTCCAGGTAGCTTGGCAGCCAAGCTCCTGCCCAGGGTGCAGGAGGCCCTAGGCTCCACCCCAGCAACACGTGTGCCGCACACCCGTGACTCACAGAAAGAAAACCAACAGTGCACAATTACTCCATTCTGGGAAACATTCTAAAAAGATTTCTAGAGGGGCTGGGACTGTGGCTCAGTGGCAGAGCACTTGCCTCGCACGTGTGAGGCTCTGGGTTTGATCTTCAGCACCACACGAAAATAAATAAAAGAAAGGTAAAAAAAAAATTTACTGGAGGCCACAGAACTACACCCAGCTAGGTGCACGTGTGAGTGACATCCGCAGGCACAGGTGTGAATGTGACAGGGTGCGAGACCAGAGCCCAGGACTGGGATGCTCACTCTCTCTTGCACCCCACTTCACTCTCTGCTTTCTGTGACAAGTCTGTTTCTCTGACAAAGCTGTATTTTCTCCTTCATGAGTTGTGCTATGAAAACAACTCTAGCTTGTTCTGCCTTCTGTGGGTGCCTGGTGACCTGAAGGGCTGCAGACACCATGGACAGGGCCACAGCCACTCTGGGCTCAACAGCAGGCCCCTCCTTCCCAGGAGATTCGGTGACTGTGTAGGGCTATCCGGGTACTCATGCGGAAAAACCCTACCTTTTATGTTTGGAAAAAAGAAAAAACTTGCTTTTTATGTTTGAGAGACTCGCTTTAGTCTGATTCCGGCAGCCACACCCAACTCCTAACCAACTGGGACTGGCCAGCCACGGCCTCTCCTGGAAGGTCAGAGATGATGCTGCTCACCAAGGTAGGGGTGTAAGGTTCTGGCCCCATACCCACACCCAGAAGCAACCAGAAGTCCAGGAGACTCGTCCTCCACCAGCCCAAGATCAGACCAGCTCCCTGCCTGTGGCCTCAGTGGCCCTCTCTTCTGTGGTATTCCCAGGTTTCCTAGATGCTCAATGACCACTGAGACACTGCCAGGGTTTGGGCTGCCTGATCTAAGAGGCATCTCAGTCAACCAGGCAAGCACCGTCATGGGCGTGAGCTGCAGGCCTCATGGGAGCAGAGTGTGCCTGTGAGCAGGTAGACCCGCTCCTGGCCTACCTGCTTTGGTGGACATTCCAATCATACTCTTCTTTTTCTTCCAGAAACTGATGTCATTTTTAAATGCCAGGAAATCAAAGAGCAGCTGTAAAGAACAGACAAGAGTCACCCGCACCGAGTTGCCCCTTCAGCCCCTGTACTGTAGAACCCTGGGCCCAAGCTTCGGGCTGAACAAGACACGCCTGTGCCCTGCAGAAACCACCCACACTGGCTCCATGTGCCCGAGCCAAGGAACCTGGAAGGGGGCTTCACCACAGCATTCGCCAAACATGGGTCTGAGTCAAATGGCGGGGAGCATGTCTAGGCATTGTGGTGCCTCTCTCCTATGCTGAAGTCTGGGGTGCCCAAGGGGTGAGGCCAGCTGGAGTCCTTGCTGTTCTGGGCCACCACCATTACCCAGGAAAGTGGCTCCTGGTCTGTGCAGAAAACACCAGCTTGTTCTCAGCCACTGACTCTTTAATAAAAGTGACATTTACTTTCTCATCTTGACTTAGAAGTTCTGGCCTGGCTGGCACTCAGAGGTACCTCCTTGTCCTCTATCCCAACTGTGACTGCCCCGTGGCATGGCTTTCTGGCAGCTCTCAGACTCCCTGTACAAAACCCGACTACAGGCACAGAACGAACTTTTAAACCTGAAAATCATCACACACGACTATGTGGTGAAAAATGCTACTTTACAAGGTCCCTAACTAACCCTACTAATACAGGCACTGCTCAAAGCATTTTGGCATTTCTTTTGCAAAATGTCTCCAAAGCAGCTAATGCCCAGCATCCCTCAGGCTGCGGACAACATACACTTCCTGAGTTTGAGAGAGGCCATCGGGACACCAACACTCGGGCATGCTGACTGCTGGCTGACGTAAGAGGTGGCCATGGGCTGGGCACTGCCCATGAGCACCCCGCCTTCTCTGTCACTCCCCAACAAGCACCAGGTGACGACTCACATGAAATGCGGCAACAAAGAAGGTCAAGGCCAAAAAATACAAGTTGGTGTCTACAAAAATCCCCTTCACCTCATCAGCGTCCTTCTCTGAAAACCCTGTAGGGAAGAAACGCACCGTGATGCCAGCGCACCCCCCCCCCCCAGCCACTAAGGCAGCTCTGTGCTCACACAACCCCACCTTGGCAGTGCGAGTGCCTCTGGAACAATGGCACTCAAAACACTGGGTCCTGAACAACCCAGGTCACTTTCAACATGGTGAGGAGGTGCTGGCCAGTTCTGGCAGCAAGGACACAGAGTGAGCCACACCAGGAAGGGTGAGGCAGCGCTGCACTGGGGCAGCTGCAGGATGCCCACAAATCCTCCATGGATACACGGAGCCAAAGCAGGGCTCCCACCACCAAACACCCCAGCCCGGCCCAGCCAGCCCAGGACCCACAGGCACCCACCGAACTGTTGCAGGGAATAGACGGCATCTTGCATGTGGATCCAGAAGCGTAGCCGCCCCAGCGAGATCTTGTCATAGGACACAGTGAGTGGCAGCTCCGTGGTGGAGCGGTTTATGACCTGCCACCGAGAGGTCCACAGATGAGCACCCACCCGACTGTGACCAAGGGCATTGCTGTGAGCCTCCAGGAGCACCTGAGTTGTGCACACCTTCACCACAGCTGACACCCCTGACAATCCTTACCTCCAGTCCCCGCACAGCTAGGGCCGTGACACATGGGGACTCTGGGCCACCTCTTACATCTCATTAGCTGCAGCAGGTCCTGCAGGAGCACCTGCTCCAGAGCTTGCTCCTTGTCCTGGGCCTTTAGTGCACATAGGAGTCTTTCCCAGGCCTGTCCTAAGGCAGCACAGATGCCTGCCAGGCTGCCTGCTCACAGCTCCTCCCAAATGCAATGCTCCTGTTCTCTCCACACCCTAAGCCCCAGGCGTGCTCCTATCCACATCCCCAGGAGTCCTGAGAGCCTCCTGGCACGGCCCACCCATTCCACATGCACTTCCTGTCTTTCTGAGCCACACAAGCTCCAATGCCTTGGATGGGATTCACCACTAGCATCTATCAGGAGCCCACTAGGCTCGAAGCTGAGCTGCAGAACAGGCATGAGCACCACCCAAGGGGCCTTAGCCCTGTCCTAAAAGAGCCCAAGATGTACAGGGAAACTCTAAGCCTAGACTTTGGCTGTGTGGGATGGTGGAAGCTATAGGAAATGAAGCACTTGACCCATACCTGCAGCATGCACAGCTGTGACCACATGCACACAAGCACCACACTATCTGATGCACCTGCCCACACCTGTGCACCCTGGCGCAGCAGCCAGAAGCTGGGCATTTCAGAGCACAGGCACCTTCTGCAAGCGTGTGGCAAGCCTCTAGCTCCCTCAAGCTACCAGGCCTGTCCCAGGGATGCCATGGGCTGCAGCACCCCACAGGCTTAGCTGCCCTCCCAGGATGTCATTCCTTTGAGAAGTGGCTCATGTGAGATGCAGAAAATGACATGAGAGGGTGCTGCGGTGGAGACCAGCTGCTTGCACACCCGTTCTCCTGTCCCAACAGGACCTTTCCCACAACACGTAACACGGGACTACTGCAATATGACCAATCATTACAACATGAGTGTGCTGCAGATGTTGGTCCTCTACCTAGATGGACCTGTGAACAGACACGAGGGCCTCGCCTGTAGCAATGCAGTCACCAGGCATTGCTTCCCAAGGGCCTCTGAGGAGCCAGCACCACTGGGCCATGACAGGTGACCACAGGCTGCCCTCATGCTTTACAAAGTACTGTCTGTGTTTCAGCAGAAACCAAGTCTGGGGAAGGTGGGATGGGAACCAATCAGATCTGCTTGCTGGCACATCTGCCCCCCAGCCCCAGCCTTCATGTCATGGAGGCAGTCAGCACCCCAGGGAGCAGAGGACACTGCGCCTTGGGACCTTAGGGTCTGAGCAAAGCCATACAGAGGGCCTGACATCTTGAGCTGCAGCTAGCAGCAGAATCCAGGCGGGGGCAGGACACACTGTGGCAAGCCACCCACTTTGCAAGCCTCAGCATCCTCATCTGTGCAGGGGAAGGGCTCACTCCAGAGTTACTGAAGGCTTGCGTGGCAACCGGCTCTGGCTCCTATCTAGGGCTCACGAGCAATGGCTACAGCCCCAGGAGAGGCAGGCAGGGCAGCTCACTCACAATCCCAGCCCCATGTTCTAACCCTGAGTAACTTCACTGTGAATCAGGACTATGGCGCGCGGCTCCTGGTGGCAGGACTGTTAGAGGTGCGGGCAGCCTTGGATGGAGGGAGCAGCCATTCCCCTATCACCAAAGGTTGGCTATGTTTTTTTTCCCATTCTCAAAACAAACCTGTTATCTTTGGGAGAAGAGAAGAGTGCCCTTACTGCCTGTTATGACGGGCACCAGGCCCACCAGCAGCCATTTCTCCACCTCCAAGGGCATCTCAGTCTTGCCCACAGCCACCACAGTAGTAGTGGCTTCCTCCCAGGTGGACACTCCTCTGGCCAGGCTGCACGACCAGCCCTGGGGAGGGGAGTCTGGCAGATGCTTCTGAATGAAACCAGGACTCATGTGATGAACAGACACACAGCTTTTCAAACAGACTTCTGAGTGCTACCACCTAAACCCTTAACAAAAGGCCTCACCAGTGAGCCAGGATGCCCAGGGGACCCAGTGCCAGCCACCAGCAAGCCAGGTCCCGAGTGCTTCACCCCAGCACATGCTCTGGACCCGGGTCCCAGGTCTTGCCTGGTTCCCTGGTGGATCATGAACAGCAGCTGCAAGGCAAGAAGAGAGCAGGGCTCACCATCAGATCCTTCACCCGGTTGCTCAGCTGGTCGATGAACAGGATGGGGAGGTAGTGCACGGTCTTTCCCAGCTGGACCCTGGTGGTGGAGGGTGTCCTGGTCAGTGTGGGTATCTGCACCCTGGGGACCAGGCTCCCTGAGGTCCCCGACCCAGCACTGGCCTTGAATGTACCCTCACTGAAACTCCAAGATACAGCTTTTTCAAACAGAAGCAGATGCTAAGGGGGTAGGATGATAGTGACAGCCACGTGGTAAGCCCCACGAGGCCACTAATGGTGGGAACTAATGGGGACAGTCACACACACAGGCCAAGGACCACTTGGTGTGATGACACAGTGAACCCATGAGGCAGAAGGAGAAAGATGACACCTGTGTGCTAGGGGACCTGGAAGGAGACGACCTACATCTGTGCTGGGCTGCCACGTGGGGAGGCTGACGGCTGCAGGGGCTTTGCGTCAGGCGACCCTCTCTGCGAACCAGGTACACAAATGACGTGTTCAAAAATAAGACAAGTCTTGAAGAGCATAAAAGCCCTATGACTACCGTAGGGCCATTACTTATGAGAACAGTGGACCCACACAGCTCAGCCCCTCAGACGCCCCCTGTGGCCCCCAGTGCAAGTGAGAGCTAGCTGACCAAAGCGAGCGACACCCAAGTCACAGCCGCAGGTGAATTTTTAATAAGTTTGAACTAGCTGAGTTACAAAGCCTGTGCAACTCCCGGCCAGCAGGTGCACAAGTGCATAAAGCCAGGGACACAGGGCAGTTGGCCCTCACTGCTGCTTCCCATCTCTACCCACGGATACCTCTGCAGAGGGCAACGGCAGAGTGAGCCAGCTGGGATCTGCCCTCGCCCCATCCTTTTGGGCAATACTGATCAAGTGACCTCCAAGAGCTGGGCAAGGAGCTAGGGGTGGAAGGCAGCATCGATGACACTGCACAGGGACAGGGGCAGCCCACTCCCCGTTGCGGGGGTCCCAGCTTACGGTCTGTCCAGCAGCAATTTCCCTCACCAGGTCCCACACAACACTTACATCTTCATGTACCGGTGCACATCAGCAGGCAGGGAGGAGCCGTCAAAGACAAAGTCATCCACCATCACGTTCAGCGTCAGCCTGGGTCTCCAGTGAGAGACAGGCTCGTCCAGGGCACTTGACGGCTTCCTCTCGGATTCGATCTGTTGCTAAAATGAGAGAAACAGAGGCCAGGCTGAGGCAGGCCCAGGGCAGCTGGGTAGTCAGTGTCTCCACCCCAAGAGTAGTTGTCCAGACTGGCACAATCGGAAGGAGAACCCAGTGGGGGGCCTGGGGACCATGGACTGCTCTGACCACACCCTCCCTCCTTCCCAATGGTCATGCAGTCAAGGATCCCAGTGACTCCACCTTTGGGGTCCTCAGGCTAAGCGGGGGCCACTCCTACAATCCTGATGGGACAGATCCTGTGGGGGCAGACCCAGTTGCAGTGTAGGTCTGCAGCTAACATGGCCCTGTGGGCTTCAAGGACATTGCGAAGGAGAAGCTGCCAAGCCAACAGGAGCTGTCTGAAGATGTGCTGAGGATCAGCAACTACTCTAAATATACTCAGAAGGAAACTGAGCCATGGGAACATCGTAACTTTATCTCAGACCCAGCTAATAAATTCACGAAGCATAAATTCATCTTATTTTCTTCCAAACAATAGTTGACCCATAATATTTTACGTTGAAAATGGTCTTCCAAGTTGTAACAGCCTACATTCATTCAGCATTCGCTATAGAATTCCCAAGGCCACTCCATACCCATGGCTCATAGACTCCCTAAGATGCCCCAAGAGGGCCACCAACCCCATGAGGAGGACATGAAGGTTCTGCATATAAGGTCAAGAACAAAGCAGGAAGGGCTTTCGAACCTTGCCCTTCACCCTGAGATGCTCCGCCTCTCTGCGCCGGGACACCCCCATAGCCGTTTCCTAACAGATGCTGTCTTTCTTGTTTTGTGAGTCGTCTCTCCTCTACTCAACAGGAGCCTGTGTGTCACACTTCCCTTGCTGTATCCATGGCCTTATCAGTCATCAGGTGGGTGATATCCAGTTTTTCTTGGCATATATGGCTTTCTACAGGTGAAAAAATGTAACTTGTGCCTGTACTTTTTCTATAGTTTTGAATTATAAGCTTAACATATATGTCTGGTCCCATAAGCAGCACAATTTGAATAGAACCGTAAATGGTGACTCCTGAAGACAGAGGTATAGGCAAGCTCTGAAAGATGGCCTCCCAAACCTCCAGTGGGAGGGGACACAGGGGGCCCATGGCCTAAGAGGGACTCTGAGTAAAGAATATTAGGGATCACTTCCACTGCATGTCCTCAGTTTGATGTAAAATGTATCTGAAAACCCAGGGAAACGATTCAGATGAAAGACCATTTACTTATAGTGCTTTACTTTCCAACAGTCACCACGGCTCTAGATGGAAGCTGCTCTGCAGACTCAGGCGCACACACACTGAGCAGGAGGCACAGGCTTGCTGTCAGTCATTTGTGAAGACCCTCACCTGTGCAGCTGACTCCCCAGTGAGCAGGTTGACTTCTTCTGGTTTGGGGATCATGTATGTAGTCAGAGGACTGACCAGGTGGACCTGCTTCCCGTCATGCCAAGGCAGAATCCCAGCGTGATGCAGGAAAATATAGGCATACAGTGTCCCATTATTTCTTGTTTTCTTTGGTACAGAAACATTAACTGTCCTGGAACAAAACAAACGGTCATTTCAAATCTGTGTGTTGCTGTGTTTACACTCACATGGAGCCTACTCAAGATGCCTTTAGAGATAATGTGTTTCACATCAACTAATTTTGTTTCAGAACTACTGAAAACGAAACTCACCTGCTCCTGACTTAACTGAGCCCTGAATGCAGATGTGTCCTGAGCATTTTGCAAAGTGTGGGTGGCTACTACTGAAGGTGAATGAGCTGGTACTCTCTACCTCCATTTCATGAGGCTCAGAAAGGACAGTAACTCACTTGAGAGGCCAGGTGGCAACTGGTACCGGGCCTGGCAACAGACCAGCTGATTTCTACAGCCCTCTAAGATAACATGACTCCAGAGTCACAGAGGCAAAGTCCAGGCCCAGTCTCACAAACCAAGTACAATAACCACAAATCTAGAAGTGCTTCTTTGGCACTATAAGGAAAGCTCAGAAATATTTCATGTGGGTAGTTATTTGGTTTTGCTGCATTTTTTGAAGAAGAGATTAGCCATAAGACAGACTTTCAGGCCTCTTACCAGCTCTGACTCTCAAGCCAGATGGAGATCTCACTGGCGGTGTGCTTCCCTGGCCTTGGCCCAGGTGCCCAGCTCTTCACCTGCATATCACAGCTCAAACACCACATTGGACTCCATGAAACCCACACATACTACTTATCACAATAGAGCTTCCTGGTTTCTTTTACAAATCTTGGGGCCAAAGTTCTAAGTAATTCCTGTTATTAGAAGAAACACAGGAACAGAGGATGCCTTGCTACCATGTCAACAAAAGATCACTACCAGGACATCTCTGAGTGGCTTTCCTGTCAGTGGGCTGGGCTTTAGGCCCCTCCTCCACAGGGACATTTCAGGTGAATGCACACTCCTGAGCAAAGCTCAGAGGCGGCGATGGGAGTCCGTTTCAGACTCTTCTCCTTTTGCCAAGCTCAGAAATTAAAACCCTCACTACCTGCCTTTTGATAACAGGCACAATGGCAGTGTCCATATCTGTGAAACTAAACCCAACACAGACATGACCTGAGTATTTTAAAAAGTGGGCAGCTCCAACTGAAGGTGAAGGAGCTGGCACTTCCTGCCTCTGCTTCACAAGGCTCAGGGAGGTCTGTAACTCGCCTGAGGTGGTGGGCTACATACAGGTGACAGCATGTGGGCCTGACCTATGATGGTCTTCTTCACACGAAACCCTCCAGCTATCTGATGACGCTGGCTGGTTAGAAAACATCCATTACCTTCTAGGCGGTGCAGACAAGAACGGCAGAATCTTAGGAGCAAATCATTTTAAAAGTTACAACATAAAAGTTGGACTTTTACATCTGTACTATGTATCAATTGCTAGACTGCATGTTAAATTTAAAAAGCTCCTCTGTATAGGTGGACAGTTTCACTGACTTAGGGTCACTTAGATTCCTGTACAGCTCTTTCCTCCACCCTGTCTCTTTTCCCTACTTCCACTAGGTGGACACCTGCTCCTCTGGAGACTCCCCTGACTGCTGCTCACTGCATTAGACATGGGATAAGCTCCATCTGCTACTTTTGGTTTGAATGTTTACATGTGTTCCATAGTTTTGAAGATACCAGCAAGACTGTGTTTCTGAGTTAGTCTCATTATGCACGCAACACCAACCCCTGCAGCATCTGTGCCACACACCTTTCAAACTTGGACTCCACATCAAAGTCTTCCACATTCAAGACGAGGTCCACATTGTTTTCTGCACCAAGGCTGGACCTTGTGGTGGTGTAAACACTCAGCTGGAAAAGAGTGACAAGAAAGTCAGTCTGTAGGGCCCTTGGCAAAAAACATAACTGAGCTGCGGAGAGCAGGCAATCTGACAGGTTACCTCCTAGAAGACAGAACTCCTGCCTGGTCAGGGTGCAAGTGCAGAACGTGTCTTTGTAAAGAAAATAACGTCAATGCCCAAGAGTGGCTGGAGACCCACAGGCTAGGAGACCCACAGGGTGTCTGAGTGGGGTGACACCAGAAGCACCACTGCAGGACAGCAGGCACCGGCACCAGCGACCAGGGGGCGGCACATGGAGACCCCGGAAGGACAGGCCAGGAAGGAGCTCCACTCCGGCTCTCAATGGGGCTCCACCAGGACACCGGGCTGTGATACCAGGAGACAGGGCCTGGAGCCTGGGCCCCACCCCGGCGGGGCACTGGGACAATCCGGAGGGGCCCCGCCCGGTCCGGCTCACCTGCAGCTTGGGCCGCCGCGCCAGGTAGGGCTGGATGCAGTTGGCGTCGCCGGCGCACGGGCGGGTGTAGACGATGCCGTACATGACCCAGCAGGTGTGCACTACGTACACCACGAACACGCCCACCACCAGGCTGGTGAAGGAGCTGCGGCCGCTCCACATGGCGCCGCCGCCCGCGGCCCGAGCGCGCCGCCCCGCTGTCCCTGCAGCCGGCTGCCGCTCACGCGAGAGCCGCCGCGCGCCGCCGCCACTATCGCGGGGGAAAGAACGCGCCGCGCGCGGGCCTCCGGCCGCCCCGCATACTCCCGCCGCCCACACCTGGCGCCGCAGGATTCGCCGGCCGCCGCTTCCGGGCTCTGCGCCGCTGCCGGAAGTGGACGCGCGCGCGGCCCCCTGGGAGCGGGGACTCGGCCGCTGCCGGCGCACGCACGCGCGTCCGCACGTCGGGGGCGCGTCGGGGACGTCACTCACCTGCGCCGGCCTCCCGGCATGCCCGGGAGTCCAGGCCCTTGCTGGTGCGCGGGTCCGGGACTGTTCGGCCGTCGGGTCCTCGGACTACGGCCTGGGGGACGGGGACGGCGGCCGAGGCGGGGACCTGGGGCCAGGCTTTCAAGCTGACCCTCACGACGTGCAGAGCGTGGCGCGAGGACACTGGAAGGAGGCCACACAGGAGGCTGCTGCTGACCTCGCGCACCTTCTCTGCGTCCGAGATTCCTTCAGGAAGTTAAGAGCGAGCCCGGCGCGGAGGTCACGCCTGGGAGCCCAGCGACTCGGGAGGCTGAGGCAGGAGGATCCCAAGTTCAAGGCCAGCCTGGCAACTTAGACCCTGTCTCGAAATAAAAAGGGCCAGGAGGTGTCTCAGTGGTAGAGCGCCCCGGGTTCGGTCCCCAGGCCCCAGACAGACAGGGGACCGAGGTCAGTCGCCCGAGTTGTTGAGTGCGGGCGGCGGTTAACGATGTTGGGGACGAAAATAAGAATGGCTGCAGTGTGGCCTGAAGAAGAGCAGAGATCCCTTCTGAGCCGTGGGGGCTCTTCTGACAGGCAGTTGGCCACACAGACCTAGTGTCGCGGGCAGAGGCTCCAAGGAGAACGCTTTTCCAGAATCTAATGATACTTTGCAATTGAGAAAAACTAGAGTGGCCCGGTGGCCTCTTGACCTCTAACAGACTTGCAGAATTTATAGCATCCTGTTTTTTTGTGTTTTTTTTTTTTTTAAATCAATCTCCAACCTCTGGATTTACCTCGTTCCTGTTCATATTCCGCAAGGCATGGCTTCTTTTTGTGATGAAGCCTGGATCCTGCTTACGCTCCGCAGAGGGTGGCTTAGTGTCTAGCTGATCTTTGTTGTCCCAATTTGCAAATCTGTTGTGCACCCAAATAAACTGTGCTTCGTTTTAACCTCCTTCGTGGTTTCTAGGTTTATAACACAAACCCAGCATGGAGATAGGCAAACACAGAATTCCTAGAGTGAAACAGCTAGAGCCGGCTGGCAGGCCCAGAGCAGTGGTCAGCCGAGGTCCCCTAGGAGAGGGAAGCTGGGGCTCCCATTCTCCAAGGCTTGATGGCGCTCTGAGTGGGTGGGAGAAGGATTGCTATGGAAGGCTGAGGGCAGGGGCAGTTCCAGGTTACCAAACCCTACAGAGCTGTGATGTTTGCATCAGTGTTGTCATGGTGTCTAGCTGAACTTTGGGTCCCCGTCCTTCCCTTAATCAGCCTCACTGCTCAGCAGACCTGTTAAAAAACTGCAGACTCTTAGTACCCATGTACATCCATCCTGAGCAGGCTCACAAGCAAGGTGGCCATGCTAATGTCTGCAGGCCACCTTTTGCCTGTAAGGCATCCTGCCTGCTCCCTAGGGGTAAGTGGGGGCCCTTATGGGTAAAGATGTGCCCCAACTCTGACCCCCATCAGCCATGACTCTGCTGCAGGCAACCCGTGGGTGATGTCTTGGGCCTTGAGGTCTGCATGTGATGCGATGATCGGTTGCAACAGCTGGATGTGGGGATAGCAGGTTGTGGGGTTGGGGTCTGACCTAATCCAAGGGCCGGGGAGCTGCCAGGGCTGGGGCTGCAAAGCCCCAGGAACTCTGAGGTGTGGTTTCATTTCTCCCTGGTCTTCAGATGCCTTGTTTTCCTGCTAGGTTCCAGGCCTGTTCTCAGAGCTGGAATCAGATTGGTGCCACCTCGGTCAGTGTTCCCCTCGGGTCATCCATGGTGGCCTGTGGCAGAAGATATTTGCCTTGGTGATGGAGATAGTGGAGAGAAGAGGGACCTGTGCAGCCGAGCAGACAGTCAGATCTGCTGCAGAGGGTCGAGCTGATATTTCCACCACTGCCTGCCCTGTTTAGGTCCACTTGGGGGAAGGGCACTTGAACCAGTTCAGAGACTCCCCTCCACAAGCCTGGGCTGCTGCTCGCTGCAACAGCATGTGGCAACATTAGAAAGAAAAGGGACTGGAAACGTGAATCTGGACAAGTCCCTTGGAGAGCATGGGGAGCTGCTGTTTGTCACCCAGCAGAGCTCCTTAAGTCCCCTCTCACCTCTGGGTCTCCTCCCCTGCATGGCAGCTTCTCAATTCCTGGAAGTCTGTCCTAGACTCAGTTGGCCTCCCTCGTCCCACTGCCAGCCAGGCTCCCTGGGGGCAATTAAAGGCAAGGTAGCTGTGCCTCCCAGGCAGTGGGAATTATTTGTCCCTGTTCCCAGCACTGGCTTCAGCCTTGTGAGCTGACAGTGGCCCAGCTCCAGCCACCCATGGAGACAAGGCTGGCCACATTTCTGGCACGGCTTCTAAATCTCCAGGCCTGTGAGAGCGGGACATTCATGCTCATGGACATGTTAATAGATAATGATTGACTTTTTAAATGCTTTATCAACTCCATCACTTGAGGAGCCTTAGGCAAAGGAGGCTTAGTACATGAAATGGACAGAACGTTCCAGAAGACAGGTGAAATAGCTGGACCTTGTTGTCCTCATTCATTGTGAACCCTGACAGTGGCTCACTGGTAACTCAGGATGCCTGGGGAAGTGCAGACTCCAAGACCTCTGGTCTCTCTGTGAAGTCCCTGGGCCAAGGCCTTGGGCAGGGGAGGGAGTCTGCAGCACCGGTTGGAAGGGGCTGCCAGGAGCCTGCTCTGGCCTGACAGGCCGGGGACCACACCTGGCTCCCCAGGGGAGGGCGTGTGGGGTGCTGCCGTGTGTTCGCCCAGGCTTTGGGTTTTCTGGCATGTGCATTCTGAAGACCATGGCCTTACGCATGAAGCAGCACGTGAACCCGCCTTTGGTGGTGTTTAAACATGCCTTTGCAGATCTGGAGCTCGGGGCTTCTCCACCTCTGACCTCTGCAGCCGGGCCCTGTGGGTGGTCCACAGCCCACCAGCGCTGCAGGGCAGCAGCAGCTGTCATGTTCCTAACCAGGGGCTGGTGCGGAGAGGGAGGCTGGATGTGGTTGGCTCTGGGGTGGGAGGTGGCTCTCAGGCATCAGATAGACTTCCCACCCCACTGGGTCAGCAGTGAATGCAGCATGGATGCTGTCACCCCAGTGATGGTCCAGCTCCCCAGGAGGAAAACCAAGGAGATTGCGGGTTTCAGCTCTGGAGCACACAAGCCCTGTTATTGTCTTACAAAGAGCCAGGCCAGCCTCCTGTAGAGCTTTAGTATGAATTGGTATCGGGGGTTTTGTAGTTACCTCAAGAAGCCTAATTTTGAACAAATAACAGATTCTCTTCTCTGGAGCAATGGGGAGCTAAACAGCTTTGACAGGCTCATGGAAATAGCTGCTCTCCTCCCTACAAGGCTGCGTTGCTGCGGATCCAGTGCTTGTGGAAGCCCTCCTGTGTCCGGCTTGTCTACTGCTGCTGTGATTGCCCCTTGATGGGGCACGATGGTGACCTCTCTGGATCTGCCTCTCGAGCCCCAGCCATGGGAGAGCGCCATGGGCTCCTCAGGCACTGCATGGGTGCCAACAGCACCTACCTTCCTGACGCACGCCCCAAGTCACAGACTGTCCCAGCATGCGGCACCCCAGAGACCCTGGTGAGAAAACGGCCTTAGGTGGCTTAGGAAGACGAATCACCACGTGGTAGCCCCATCCTGAGGCCTGTTCATACCACAGTTCAACTCAGTGCCCACAGGGCCCCCAGTTTAGGGGCAATGGTTATGCCTTTATGCTGATGAGGAAACAGGCGGGACTCCTGGGTCTGGGCTGTGGCTATGACACTGCTGAGCTGCCCACGGGCCACCCCCTGAAAGTGTGCAAGAGAGCTGGGCAGGGGACATGGGAAGCCATCTGTCCTGTGCCCCTTGCCATTCCAAGGACTCAGGACCTGAACCTCATGGGCACCTGAGCCCTCCACAGGTCTTAAGTCTCAGGAGGGGTTTGAGCCCCGCCCCAGGAGCACAGGAATGGGTCCCACAGGGACACACAGAAGGACCCAGCAGGTGTCTCCGGTCTTGGCCTCCAGGGGCAGGGGACCCAGTTCAGGAGATGGGCCGGACCCATGTCCCCTGAAGGCAGACAGAGAAGCAGGGAGTGTTAACATTGTCCTCACCTGCCCAGAAGCTCAGGGCACCAACAGCTGACCAGGCTGAGCTGGCGATGCATGGGGTCGGCAGGGCCACAGAATGGGCACGAGCCTTGTGCACACGTGGCTTCCTGCCACTGCTCCATGGAGCTCTGTGATGCCCTGTTGATAAGGGGAGTATTCCGAAATGTCCTAGGTCCAGTCACAGGGCGAGGATGGGGGTGTGGGACGGGGAGGTCAATCAGTTAACCAACAGGAGACTACTCCACATGCCCGAATGTGAGGTGAGACCCCGACTCAGAGCTGGGTGGAACCTCTGGACCTCGTGGGTCCTGCCGGGAGTGGTGGCCTTCTCCTGAGGGTGACGGTCCTACCCCGACTTGCTCCTAAGGCGTGGAACCCTGCCCTCTCACCTACAGCGAATGTAGGTTCCATCTACATCTTCATGAAGGTGTTCCCCTCTCCAGACTTTCACTACAAAGTGTTCTGGTTCTTAGGTCCAGGGACATTTCCCAACAGTGTCCCTCTGTGGCCAGAGGTGGCAGGACTGTATCCTGAGGGAAGCGCCTTTCAGCTCTCTCTGATACAGACGGCCTTTGGGCTCCTTTGGGTTTGTCTCATGGGCATGTTGTCCGTGGTCTCCTCGTGGTGTGCCAGTGGCGGGCCAGGCTGGCGAGGGCCAGCGGGTCTGGGCCTTCCCCCCCGCTCCCTCGGCCCAACAGCAGGGAGGACCAGTGTCCTGCGAGAGACCAGCCCCCCGCCAGCCCCAGCCTTCCTCATGCACCAGCACACCCTGGGACCGGGGAGCGCAGCAGCAGCTGGCCAGCCTTCCCCAGCCGCTGTCCTGAGAGAGCAGGACGCTCGGGCTGCTGCCATCCGGGAGCACCAGGGCAGTGCCTCCACTGACCTCAAGCACCGGCTAAAGTCCCCTATTCACATTTTAAAAAGGACCATGTAAAGGTGGATGGAAAATTTGTATGATTCTAAAATTCAGGTTTTTTTTTTTTTTAATTAAAAATTTTAAAGCTGGGTGCAGTGGCACACACCTGTAATCCTTGATTCTTGGAGGCTGAGGCAGGAGGATTTCAAGGCCAGCCTTTGCAATTCAGTCTCAAAATACAAAGAACTGGGGATGCAGCTCAGTGATAGAGCTCACGCACAAGCCCCGGGTTCAAGCCCCAGCACAGGAGGAGTGATCACCATGAACTGACACATAATAAAATGAAGATTGCACCTATCTGTGGACACCTTGTGATGTGTCCAGTGTACGCTGTGGGTGGGGTTCAGTCAGGTAGACTCCTCTCACGTCTGTAAACACTGTTCTTTGTGCTGGAAACATCCGGTGCTTTCTTTCAGCTTTGTGAAGTCACAGTGTGCTGCCTGCTGTCACCCTCCTGCGCAGCAGCCCACCTCTGGTGACCGCCCTCTATTCCTGACTTCTACTCCTGATTGCTGGGAGACTGACCTCGGGATTCCACAGGAATGAGGTCACAGGGGGCCTGTCTTTCCGTGTCTGCTTATTGGACTTAACCTATGATATTCAGTTCCATCCGTGATTTCACAAATGACAGGATCTCATTTTTTTATATCTTTATTCTGTCTTTTTAATGTGGTGCTGAGGATCAAACCCAATGCCCTCCACATGCGAGGCGAGCACTCTACCGCTGAGCTATAACTCTAGCCCAGGATTTCGCTTTTTATGGCTGAATAGTAATTCCATTTGCATATGCAGCATGTCTTCTTTTCCCACCCACCTGCTGCTGGCCCCTTGGTGGCCTTTGTCTCTTGGTGGCAGGGAGCATGGAGTACAGACTTTTCTTCCACACAATCTCATTTCCTTGGATGCATGCCCAGGAGGGCCTGCTGGATTTCCATACCATTTCCCAGAATTTCTTTCCTTAGAAGAGTATTACATAGCAACTACAAGATGACCCTGTCGTTGAGAGTGTCCCTGGAGAGCAGCAGGGGGCGAGGGCCTCTCCCCACCTTCCTCCTGGTAATTGAATGACAGTCCCCAAACTTGACTCTGGGGCCTGTAAATACCACACCTGGCACAGATGTAGCTCCTCCTCCACAGAAGCTGACATCGTCACCTGTTCCCCAGGGCCACTAGGGCCTGTAGCCATCCTTCCCAAGCACACCACACCCGGGGTTCTCTGGAGGTGCCTGGGCCACTGTCCCCTGAACAGCAGGGACACAGAGTGCTTTGCTGAAGGTCCAAGTTCTGTATCCCCACCCCCGTCTCCCGCCTGCAGTAAGGTTTCTAGCTTTAAGACCTTGGATATAATTGTAACTGAGGGAGCCAGGTGCTGTGGCGCACACCTGCAATCTCAGTGCCTTGGGAGGCTGAGGCAGGGGGACCACGAGTTCAAAACCAGCCTCAGCAAAACCAGCCTTAGTGAGACTCTGAGCAACTTAGCAAGACCCGGTTTCAAAACAAAAAGTAAAAAGGGCTGGGATGTGCTCAGTGGGTAGTGCCCCTGGGTTCAGTCCCCAGTACCAAAATGATGGTAATAGTGTTATGATGGAATATAATAGTATTATGATAGAATATAAAATAGTATTATGATGGAATATAATAGTATAATGATAGAACTGTTGATCTTATTCTACATGCAGCGTTATTCTGCCTTCCTCCACTTAGTGTACATTTTCTTTCTCTCATTTCTGGAGATTTTAAGTGTTTCTCTGCACCCCATCAGCAGTGTCCTGGAGACTCCACAGCAGCTTCTTGTGCCCCAGAGAGTCCTCGGGCTGCATGTCACTGCCGTCCTCCGTGGCCTGCAAAGGCCTTCTTCGTTGTGGACACCTGCAGCTGGAGGTGCCCCGAGGGCCTGAGGTCCAGCTACGCACAGCATGTCCTCAGCCCTCAGGCTTCTCTGATGTGTCCTCGGCTGGGGGAGAGGAGGCTGCCTGCCCTTTGCCCATGGCCGCTGCTTCCTGCTAGTTTGTTCTCGAGTTTTGCTCCAGTTCCTCCCCTTCTTTCTGAGGGTGCTGAGTTTGTCCTCCTTCCTCTCAGACTCTCCCCACTTGAGCTGCGTGGCGCTCAGGCCATGACCGCCAATGCAGTGGCCCTTCTGGGAGCTGGGCATGGAGGTGTGATGCGGCCACACCCTGGCAAGGCTTCCAGATGTGACCATCACCGACCTCCAGGGCCCAGAAGCCCCCACTGAACTGACCCAGGCCCCGTGCTCCTGCCGGCCCTGGTAGGAGAGGGTCACCCTGAGCGGGGGGTTGCAGGCCGACTCCGAGGAGGCGGAGGTGCAGCAGTGAGGCAGTGCCACAGGCAGGGAGGGCCGCACACCCAAGACGGGGATGGAACAGGCTGCTGGGGACGCTGCTGGGGTCTGGTGGAGAGGAGAGGATGATGGTGTGTGTGGGGCAGCTGTAGGCAAGCCTGAGAGCCCAGCAGGAGGACTGTGGGCCCAGGGCGTGTGGAAGGCCCCTGGGGACAGGAAGGTGTGGAGTGTCAGGACATCACAGGACAGCTGACCACCAGGTGGTGGCAGGTCAGGGTGACGTCAAAAGACACCCATGCTCAGTGTCCTGGGCACGCTGGGGTCCTGGGTGCCAGCAGATAGGGGGTGCACCCAGTCTCAGCAGGACTGGGGTGGCCAGGTAGGACCACAGCAGAGGGTGCAAGGTGGACCTAGGGCCTGGCCAAGAGTCCAGAGTAGTGAGAAGGACAGGGCTGGGGCCCCAGGAGGAGCAGGAGCTCTCTGTGGCGTCCTTCCATGGTGTGGAGGCAGCCCGCTATGGCTGGTGTGGGAGGGGACAACTGGACCAGAGGCCCAGGAGCGCTGGACAACCAGCGTGTGGAAGGGGGATTTGGATGCTGGGGGAAGAGGGCTGGTGCAGGTGGAGCCACTGTGGGTGGAGGGTGGGAGCTCCGGGGAGAGGGCATGAACTGAGCGGCCAGCACCGTGGTCCCCGTGGGTGTGCGTGTTCCCAGGCCACAGGGTGGGAGGAATAGTGGGAGAAGAGCAGGCCAGGCCTGAGTCTGCAGAAAGGCTCAGCTGTGAGTCCCCTGAGGGGCTGAGGGGCGTCCAGTGGTGTGGACACCTGCTCAGCGCCCCGTGGCACAGTGAGGAGGGGCAGGGCCTGGGCAGCGGGAGGTGGGAGGTCTGTTGTTCTGCTGTCAGGCCCCGGCGCAGGGAGGCAGGGGTGGAGCAGGGGCGGGCTGGGGCCAGAAAGCCAGTGGGCAGGACCTGCCAGGAAGCTGGGCTCTGCAGAGTGAGATTTAGAGAGAAGGAAGGAACTGGCCTTGCAGAGACCTTCGCAGGCCATGGTCTCTTCAGAAGCAGGTCCCGGCAGCCTGGTGACCACTGCTCCCTGGCTCATGTTCACCTGCTGTTCCACCCTGTGTCAACACACTCCTGTCCCCAGGGTAGGACCTTTGCTGGAAGGCCCCTTGGGAACTGGAAGATGCTGGTGTCCTGTGGTCCTGGTGACCAGGTTGACCTGTGAGTGCTGTCGGAGGCTGATGCAGACCACACGCGGATCCACAGGCCTCCTGTCCTGCCCCACCTCTCCAAGGTCCTGCCTGAGCCTGGCCTTTTCCGACCTGCACTCACACATGTGCACACACACACACACATGTACATGTATGCACATGCGCACACACATATGCACAGGCACACCCATGCACACACATGCATGCACACAAGCAGGCATGTGCACACACACATGCGTGCACACATGCACACACACATGCTCATAGGCATACCTACACACACATGCACACAAGCACGTGCACGACTCTCCTGCACTCAGACTCTCCCAGGACTGTGACCACAGTGTTGTTGGGGGTCAGTGGCGTGGGCTGTGGCTTTGCTTGGAACACCTGTTGTTGGCTCTTGTCCCTGCATGGCTGTGGGCTCACTCGCCAGGCTGTCCATTTTGTGGCTGCCAGGGCCTCTGGCGTCTGGGAGGTGACATCACCTCCTCCAGCAAGGTGCTTTGGGGTGAAAGTCACTAGATGCCGTCCATTTTGGTGTCAAAGTCGATACATGTACCGTAGCAGTAATCACCGTCCTTCCCTGACAGGCCCTGGGATTGATTTTTGAAATGATTTTTACAAGTTGTTAATGTTGCTTTGCATTCCACCTGTGGGCTAAGGGGACGTCGGGAGAGCTTGTTCTAAATGGCAGGGCGTTGAGTGTCGCAGATGAGAAACAGTCATGCCCAGCACTGAGATGGTGTGTGGCACAGGCCACTCGAGGGGAGCCGCCAACCAGGGTACCCCAGGCAACTCCGGGTTGGCTCTCAGGAGCTTCTCTTGAAACCAGAGGAAGACGCACTTCCAGGAGCTGGGGACCCACGCCCAGGGGGAAATGACTCTGGTCTCCACTCCACGCAGATGGTTAGGCCTCTACCCGAGAACCAGGGGGGATCAAAGCTTTGGTGGAACCCAAATGCCAGGCAGAGGTGAACTAAACTCTGTTTTAGGGAGTCAGTGATCTTTTTAAGGAGACAAGCTTTGGCCTTGGTGACACTGTGTCCATGACAAATCTGAAATAATGATTTCAAAGAGAAGCCTGGGTCTGGCTAATATCAGCGGTGGAGGATAAGTGGTCCGTCGATTCCATCCATGAGCCTCCGGGTTAGGGCTGGGAGCGGATGGGCCGCTCCTCAGGTGTGAACGGGTCCCATGAGAGCTCCGGGCTCACTCTCCTTCAGCACAGAGGGCACATCCGCAGCCCACCCCCGCCCTGGCTCCTGCAGAATGGCACAGCACCAGGAGAGAGACTGAGGCCACTTTGTAGGGGCCTGTGAGACTCCTTCTGTGATTGCAGAGATTTGAATTCCATGTTGTGGATCCAGTGAGCAGTGGAAGAGAACAGGAAGTCCATAGGTGTGGTCATGTGTGCAGGAGATTCCAAGTGTGCAGAGGGGGAAGAGGTGCCCCTTTAATGATAATGTTCCTGGGACAATCAGACAGGCCTTCGAGAAGGTGCAACTGAGCTCCTGCTCAATGTCAGGCTTACCCCAAGGACCCATGTGCAGGGGGAGGAGCTGGCACTGACCCACCTTGGCCAGCTCAGCACCTGTGTTGCAGCTGCGTGACCAGGGCCAGGTGCATTGGCAGGGAGCAGGCACACACGCCCACAGAGCAGGTAGGGCGCTGGGATGAGCCTACACGAATAGAATCCACTTGGGACGCTGAGCAAAGGCATGTGGTGGGGGAGGGCGGGTCTGGACAGCTGGATGTCCATGCGCAGAAACAAACCAGATGCAGACCTCACACCTTACTCAAGAGCAAGCGTAGTGCAGACCAGAGTCCCGAACAGGCAATGGAACCCGCGACACTCCTGGGAGATGACCAAGGAAGCCCTGGATGCCTGGGCATGGAGGTGACCCTTTGTGTACAACATCAGAGGCACAGATGAGATGTTCCTGGGACAATCAGACAGGCTTTAAGATTGAACATTTCTGGTCCTCAAGCCATTACCAAGAGAACAAGAAGACAAACCAGGGCTGGACGGGCACATCAGATCAAGGAATGCTGTGCAGAATACAAAAAGAACTCTCTCCAAGATGGAGTCTGCACTGCCTAGGCTGTCCTCGAGCACAGGATCCTCCTGCCTCAACCTCCCCATGGCTGGGATCATGAGCATGTGCTGCCAGGCCTGGTATAAAGCACTGTTAAAACTCAATGTAAGGGGTTGAGGTTGTGGCTCAGTGGTAGAGCACCTGCCTGGCATGTGCGAGGTGCTGGGTTTGATCCTCAACACCATATAAAAATAAAATAAAGTTATAAAAAATAATATTAAAAAAACTCAATGTAAGAAAGTAAGTCACCTGATCAGATGTGGGCAAGAGACCTAGTAGACACTTCCCCAAAGGATACACGGTGGCAGACAGCAGACCCCAAATATGTTCTGCATCACCTGTTGTCAGAACTCAAAGTCGAGCAGCCAGAGACCACACACTGCCAACATGGCGGGACCCAGAACAAGAGCATGCCGCGGGCTGGGGGATGGGCAGGGCTCCCCACCAACCAAGTGAGCTCTTCCCGGGCAGTTGGCAGTCAACCCAAGGCATGTGCAAAAGCAGCTGGAATTCACAACTGCCCACCTGTGGAAGTGGCCGAGACGTCCCTCAGGGGAGAAGGCAGGCACATGGAGCCACCAGAAGTCCTGACACTCTGTGCCCATTGCTGAGCGCAGAGCTCTGCTGGCTGTCTCCCACGGCTAAGAGTGTCCATGGTTCTGCTCCAGGGCCAGGGCCCAGAACTGGTGGCAGCCTTCTTGCTGGTGAGTCCCAAGCAGCTCAGGGTGTCACACAGTGAGACACAGGAACACGTGTGTGTCCTCTGGTCTCTTCTTTCTCCGTGCTGCTGGGGATTGAACCCAGCGCCTGTGCATGCTGGGTAAGGACTCCACACTGAGCTCCACCCCAGCCCTCTCTGTCTTTTTAGAAAACCACCATATGTGGCTGTGGGAATCTGTCAGTAAACGTTTTCTGAACTCGCAGAATATGCAGTACCCAGAGGAGACCCTGATGTAGACTAAGGCTTCGGGTGATTATGATGTGTCGATGTGTGTCACCAGCTGTGACACATGAAACCATCAGGTGGGGATGTTGACATTCGGGGAGCCGGGCCTGTGGGGTGGGGACAGGGAGTACCTGGGTAATCGCTGTACTTTCTGCTCAATTTTGCTGTGAACATAAAATTGTTCTAAAATATAACATCCATTTTTGCAAAAAGAGTGAATGTTTGCATGAACAAATTTGCAATGATCAAGTCAAAGACAAACAGCACATGGGGCAGGCAGGGAGATGAGAATGTTCAAGCTCCCCAGCTGACCCCCTCCCGGGAAGGGAGAGCCTTGGGAAGAGCCCCCTGCTGCTGTGTGTGTAGGCGTGAGCCCTGCCCCTCCTGGGCCCAGAGCACATTCCCACCCCAGTGGCCTTCCCTCCTCCCAGGGCTGCTGCACCTCCATGAGGACATCAGTCCCTGGATTTGGGGCCCACTACCGTCCAGCATGACCTCATCCTAACTGGTGTGTCTACAAAGACCTTATTTCCAGACAAGGCGACTTTGAGGTTCTCCCATACTGGGGGGAAGCAGCCAGGATGTGACCACACTGAGGGAAGAGGGTACACTGTACCCCTGGCCAGATCTACTCTAAGGACAAAAGGGGATCTCTCGTGTTAATTCTTCTACTCTTTTTTTTTCTATTTATTTATTTATTTTTACATGATCTCTATTATTATTATTATTTTTTATTATTATTTGCATTACATTTCTTAATACACCTTTATACCACAATTTTTCATATCTCTGTATACAAGATATGTTGACACCAAATTCACATCTTCATACATGTATTTTGTACCACGATGAGGATCTCCTTCCACCACCCATGCAATTCCCCATCTCCCTCCCTTTCCCTCCCACCCTCTTCCCTATCTAGAGGTAATTTTCTTCCCATGCTCTTCCTCCCTACCCCATTTTGAGTCACCCCCTTATATCAGAGAAGACATTCGGCATTTGTTTTTTGGGATTGGCTAACTCCTCTTAGCATAATCTGCTCTAATGCCATCCATTTCCCTGCAAATGCCATGAACTTGTTATTTTTTAGTGCTATCTACTACTCTTTTTTAACTATTCACTTTAAAATGATTTCAGGCTTATGAAAACATTTGCAGTTGTGACAGAGAATTCCAGCACGTCCCGCAGGGTCCCTGGAAGTCAGTGTCTTCTGTAGCCAGAGTAGTGCCCGAAACAAGGATGTGGGTGCTGGTGTGGGGCCACAGTTCTCTGCAGGCCTTGTTTAAGTGTCTCCCATCCAGCCTCCAACTCAGGACCTCACGGTGCATTCCCATGTCCCTGGTGGCTTCCACGAGGACAGGACGGGCCCCAATGCATCCAGGGAGAGCACTCTTCTGCTCAGCTTGGGCTTGTCTGCTGCTTCCTTGTGGCCAGATCTGGACCTGCCTTGGGGTGGGACCCACGGAATCCAGGCTGGGCGCTCCACAGGGTGTCTTCCAGGAGGTCTTGGGTGTGGGCCTGTGCAGCCACGCAGCCCCGTGAGGGGTGTCCACAGCTGCTCCCTGTAGCTGCTCTTGCTTTTCCGTTTCCTGGGGAGGGACTGTGAGACTAAGCGATGTTCCACTTCTCATCAGTTTTGCCTGCTAACGTTAGTGGCCCTTGATGATTCTGGCGGAGCTGCTGTTCATGTGCTCTGTGCCAAAGGACTGGGCTCAGTCCCCACTCCTCCCTTTGGGTTGGTCCCTGAAATTCTGAGAGGACCAGAATTCCCTTCTCCCCATTTACTCATCTGCCTGCTGTGAACCTGTGGGCATTAGGTGGGTCATAGCCCATTGCTGTTGATATTCACTTTGGCCCCCACCCCCACCCCCACCCCCAGGGACTTGGGTCTGGCATCCCAGGCCTGCAGATTGGCTTTGTGTCCTTTCTGCACAACCCTGGGGGCCTGCCTTGCCCGTGAGGTGCAGGGTGCTGCAGCCCATGGTCACTTCTTCGGCTCTGTGCAGGAGTCCTGAGGCCTCTGGTATTAGAACTCACGCCCTGGGTGTGCTCAGGCTGCGGGCCGAGCACCAGCCCCCCAGGGATGGTCCAGTATGTGGGCAGTGACAGTCTGTGCCTTGTGGCCCCTCCCTAACCAGTGACCACTGCACTGCCCACACCACCCAGGGTCTGGGCTGCCTCCCACCCTCTGGCTCCTCCCACTGGACGCCTCACACCTGGAAGGACTTGTCCCCGCTGGGCTCCGAGCCCTTGATGAGCTCTGAGTGGGGTCTGCCTCCTTAGGGGCCTGCATTCTCATTTTGCACTGGGTCTTGCAATTATGTAGCTGGTTCTGATTACCCATAATCTGTTTGTTTGCTTGCTTGGTTGTTGAATAGACACAAAGTAATTTCGTGTTTGCTAACTCAGGTCTCCGTACAAAACAGACTTACTAACAAGGCAGCATCTGCACAGCCCCCTCCCCTCCGGGTCTGCCCGGAGCACCCCACCCTGTGTGCCAGGCTGTCTTCCCCACACCCTCACGCACGGCCCCCTCCCCTCCGGGTCTGCCCGGAGCACCCCTCCCTGTGTGCCAGGCTCTCTTCCCCACACCCTCAGTAAACTTCACTTGTTGCTGCCAGATTCCATCTTGGGGCTCCTCCCAACCTGGTTGATTTTAGCCATTTTCTGACTTGGGGGTGTGTGATACATCCCATGTTCCCCTCGAGGAGCACCAAGGCCTGAGCGAGCCAGATGCACCAGCACGTGCTCCCCAAGGCCAGGCGAGGACCCCATTGTCCTGTCGCTCCTCTGGCCCTCTCACCCCTGAACCCTCACTCCTGCTGCGAGGGAGACCCTCACTGGGAGGGGGAGGGGACAGGTGCCTTCTTGGCTGGCCACACATTCTCAGTGTGAGTGTGCCCTGGGCAGGTGTGGGGCTGTGTCCCCGTGTCACTCCAGCCAGCCCAGCAAGGAGTATCCAGTTAAGGCAGAGGGTTCGGGTGGGGTGGAATCCTGGTGCAGGGGAAGTGGGAGAGCCATGCAGGGCATGCCCAGCTAGGAACAGGGGCTGGGCAGGGGTGGGCCGGGGCGAGCTGCCCTCCTCTGCACTTGGTGGTGCAGGACCACAGGCTGCACCTCCCTGTGCTGGGGCTCTCAGGGGCAGAGCTTGGGTAGAGAGGTCATTCCTGCTGCTGGCACACCTGGCCCCGGGCACCAGGACACACCAGCCCCTGTCACTAGGGAGCCATCGTGGTGCATGTGGTGGGACCCAGCCCAGGGTGATGGTGTCGAGGAGTGGGGCCGGGGTGGTCATGAGGGCCACGTGGACGGGATCAGCGCCCTTTCCATTTCCTTGGAGGGCAGTTGTGCAGCCCTAAATCGGAGAGTGTCCTGATCTCACTTCCAGAATAGGGAGCTGTGTCCGGTTGCTCAGAACACAGGCCAGAACGCAAGACCAAGCTGCACCAGTGTCACGTGGTGCAGGCTCACGTCTAAGCACTTGCCAGTCCTTTCTACAGCTGCCCGAGCTTGGCGCCAGCTCCCAGGACAGAAGGATAAACTGAGGCATGAGGGCTGGGAGCCTTGCCCGGGAAGGGGCAGAGCAGGTCCTTCCCAGGCCGCCCTACTGAGTCCTGCCCTTGCCCTCCTGCCTGCTGCCCCTAGAACCCCCGATGGGGTGGATGAAGCCAGGGCAGAACAAGTGCGAGAGAAGCCCGGGCATCCGAGAGGTCCGCGCCACCTGGAGCGCTGGCACTGCCTCTCTTCCTCCAAGCCTTGGACGTCAGCTCTCGTGGGACAAGAGACCTTTGGAAGGTTATGGTTTCCCCTGTGGAGGGCGCGCAGGTGGCTGCCGCGCTTCACACCAGGCTTCAGGCCAGCGTCCTCATCCTTTGGCTCAGAGTGTGCCTTGGGCTTAACCTGACCTGCGGGGGTGGCGGCGGTGGCGTGGCCCACGGTCCCCAGAGGCAAGGGCACAGATGAGAGTGGAATTTCTGCCTCCGACGCTGTGTGAGCGCACACCGTCCAAGGGCCAGCAGGTGGGCGTCCTGTCCAGGGGCCCGCACCCATTGGCAAAGAGCTCCCAGGAGAAAGGAGCCCAGCTCTGGGAGAGGAAGACATCCAGACTCCAGTGATATGCTCAGCCTCGCAGGCGGACCCCAGCTGGGCCCTAAGTTCAGTTACCTGAGTGGGATCTCCTGCATGCCCTCAGGAGAGCAAAGCCTGGGGGCAAATAGAGTGTAGGACTCTTGTGGCACACCATCTGTCCACTGGCCTCCGACTCTCCGACTCTCCGAGGGCTGGTGACCCGCCAGGTGACATCTCCAGGGGGAGGGGCACAGTGTGGGGCTCCTCCAGCACTGGCTTCCTTGATTCCTTGAAGCCCTTTGGGAAGGCAGGCAGAGCAGGAGCAGGCCGCCCTCTGTCCTCAGGCTGTGGACACTCACGGCCTGGGCTGGGGATTCGAGAGCCACTCTGTGATCCCCGGATCTCAGAGGCAAGCCTGAATGGGCCTCTCTGCTTCCTAGGGGCTCTGCCAAGTGAAGGTACAAGCAGGTGATGCCGGCCAGTGGTCCTGATGCTGCCGCCCAGCCCAGCACCGCCCACAGGTGGTCCTTGGAAGGTGGCCTGACCTCCCAGTGGTGGGCGGAGGCCACTGGAACAGCCAGGCTCCCGTGCTGAGTTGGGCCTGCCTCCTGGGGTGGTCCTTGTGGGACGAGTCACAGTGGTGACATTTGTTGTCCTGTGGGGGCTGTCTGGACCAGCTCCGTTGCCCCCTGCAGGACCCCATGTGGATGACATGCAGGGGGCTCCCAGGCTCCTGGGCTGCGGTCCCTGTGAGGCAGCTGGGATGCAGAGCTGCACCCCCAGGCTGGCTCCACTCACCCCCTGCTGGCCTCTAAGCAGGTTCCTGGGAGCCTCCGATGAGTGGTCACATGTCCCCTGTGGGGACGTCTCTGATGCTGCTCTTGCTACGGAACCCTGACTCCTCGGGTGGAGGCTAGACTCCAGACATCGATGTCTACATTCCTAGCTTCTCAGAGGGGAAGAGGAGGAACCAGAAGTGCCACGTGCGCAGCTTGCCCTCCGTGGTGCACAGCAGGGTGGTGAGGCCAGCAGCACCACTCTGGACGGTGCACCTCGCTGGTCCTCATGCTGTGGTCTGCCTTGGGCTCTGTTACCTGGCCACACCCAGCTGGTGTGCGCTGGTTCCCCTGGCAGAGACGGGGCACTCGGTGTCCCTTCAGTCCACCCCACACACCTTGCTCTTGAGTGGACACATGACACTGGCCTGCTGTAGCTGGACACGCAGAGCGGGTGGAGCAGCCTGGGCGCCACCTCCTCAGCCCCGTTCCCTGGCCAGTGGTGAAGGACTGGGCTCAGGGAGGTCGGGGAGGCCAGGCGGGGCCGTCGGCTCTGCTTCTGCCTTGGCAGCTCTCCGAGTCAGGCACCCTGGTGCTAGAGGGGGTGGGGTGGGAGGGCACGAGCTTCCCTGGCCACCACGGGGGCTGCTGGTCGCGGGTGGCAGTGCTGGGCTAGCTCTGCCTGTGCCTGGCACATGCCGGGAGGAAGGGAGCAGGAGCGCAGGCCTGGCCCACCAGCCGGGGCTCAGAAAAGGGGCACTTTCCCCTCCTGTAATTGTAAATCAGGACCAGGTAGCTGCGGTGCCCTTTGGTCTGGTCGGACGAATCCACAGAGATCAAAGGAGGACCGTGGAGTGAAAAAACAGAAAAAGCCAAACACGAGGAATCCGTTTACCCTTTAAAGCAGGCTTCTCGCTGCTGCGGAGCCTTTATTAAAACGCTTCTCTCAGAGGAGCGCTGGCTTTGCTGGGCTTTACCTCCCAGACTGCGTGTCTAAAGGTCACTCAGTGGAGAGCACAAATCCGACGGTGAAGAGCAGAGTGGGCACCGCGGCTGGAGCCCTGCCGGGCGGCAGAGTGGGCCCAGGTGGCGGGCCCAGGATGGTGGCTTCTGACGCTGGGACGAGAACCCTCGGATGTCCGGTATTAGCTCGTCTCACTAACGTGAAAGAGCCACCATTCCCTCAGGAACAAGTGCCAAACGCAGCTCCGCGCCCTTAGTGCTGCCAGGCACTGGGTTTGGGCCAGAAGGCAGACGTGGGGAGGTCCTCCGTCCATCCAGCTGCCCACTCATTCACCTGTCTGAAAACCTGCTCCACTACCTGCCAGGGACCAGGCACCTGCCAGACACCCCCAGAAGCCAGTGAGGTCCCACACTTGGAGCAGGACAAGCAGTCTCCTGTGTGACACCTGCTAGGGAGGCCTGACCAGGGGCCAGGACCTAGAAGCTGGGGTCAGAGCAGATGTCCAAAGGTGATGCGCAGTGGAGGCTGGGCTGGAGGTGGAGTCTGGAAAGGGTGGATGGACAAGGAAGATGTCCAGACAGGAGGGTCCCTGGGGCCAGAGTCCCCGTCCAGGTGACCTGCTTTCTGATACCTGGAGAGCCTACCGCCTGTGGCTCCCGTGGCCAGGGGACGAAGCACAGGTGCACCTTGAACAGCAGGGTCGAACTCTGCTGAACATCGGGTGTGCCTGGGGATGTGGACACTTTGAAATGCTCCCAGAAGACCACAGAGCCCTGCGTGTCGAGAACTAGAGAGAAGGTGCGTGAGTATGTGACTCGCAGGTGGACGACCGGTCAGCACAGGCCTCCCTCAGAGCGCGGGTCATGGAACTCGTGAGAGGGACGTGAAGGGGACACTGACCGCAGCCACACAGCATTGGTGTGGCACGGTGTGCGCCTGTGTAATCCCAGCCGCCTCCTGCAGCGTGTGAGCCTGTGTCTTGGCGTGTCCCTTCAAGTGCTGGGTGGCACGCACCTGCTCAGGTGAGCGATTCACCTCCAGCAAGTTGCACCCCAGGGTCAGGCACCTCGCAAGCTCCCCACGTCTCTTAGTGAGGTACAGAGTGTGCTGATGGCCAAGGCTTCTGGCCGACCGCAGGCCGTTGGTACTTACATTGAAAAGCTGTGGGGGAAGTGCAGGGGAGACCCTAGACAGCTGAGCACTGCAGCCCGTCACTTTCTCACCAGGCTGAGCTGCAGCAGTGTGCCAAGAGCAGCCTGGAGAGGTGACCGAGGACGAGGAGACCTAAGGACAGCAGACCCTCAGTGCTACACAACCTCTACTGCCCCTCAGACACCCTCCTCTGGGATGGCAGAGGCAACAGCGTCTGGCTGTCCACCCACTGAGCTTCTGGCTGCTCCGCCGCTGTGCGTGGGTCTCTGCCAGGCCACCCACCACAACAGGGTGAGCTCAGAAGCTCAGCTGCAAGAGCTAGGTGGGAGAGGCCAGGAGAGGAAGGAGAGGGCCAGAGAGGGCTGGAGAGGGCCGGGCAGGATGGTCTGCATTGTCCGGACAGCTCTGGGCTTGCGGTCCTGCCAGTTCTACCTCAAGCTGCCTCTTTGGGTATTGAAAAGCCTGGGTCTTCTCTATCCACCTTTGCTTTTAAATGTTTCCTATCAAGTTGAGATTTTTAAGGACTTCATTTTAAATTTGTATTAAAATTTATGACTTGGATTTTTCAAAAACTGTGATCAAACTACAAGCCCTTCTTAATAAAAACATTGGACACATTTTTAATAGTTTCATGCAGATTTTGATTCTGCAGTGTTGGGTTCCCTGACCCCAGTTGTTCAGGGGCCAGTTCCTACAAACCGGTGGCTTAAAGAATGGGAGTGCTTTGTTGGGCTGCAGATCTGAGGCCGAGGTGTCACAGGGCTGCTCCTGGGAGCACCTGTGCTGTGGCCACCTCCACCCTGTGGCCACCCCCAGCCTTGTGCCCATCCCCAGCCTGTGGCCACTCCCAGCCCAGTGCCTATCTCTAGCCCTGTGCCCATGCCCAGTCCTGTGGCCACCCCCAGCCCTGTGGCCAACCTCAGCCCCATGGCCACCCTGAGCCCTGTGGCCACCATAGCCCCTGTGTGCCCAGGCCCACAGGCCCATGGCCCAGTCTCCCCTCTGCCATCCCGTGGCCTCCTGCCCCAGTGCACCTCAGGCGGTCTCTGTTCTTTCTGCTGTCATGGGCTTCCTGCCCCAGTGCACCTCGGGCCATGTCCGTCCCCCCTGCCATCACAGGGGCACAAGCTCCCATGGCGCCTGCAGCCGCCCACCCCCAGCTACGATCGCTGTGCAGGTACTGGGGCTGCGGGACTCCGCGTGATCTCAGCATGCTCCCTGAGGCCAGAGTCTGTGGCTGAAGGTTCTTCCTGATGCTGAGCAGGCTGTGGGCTGGCATTCCGGCCCTGCCCAGCGTGGACATTTTTTGATACTGGGGATGGAACCAGAGGCACTTAACCCCTGAGCCAGCACTTTGGGCTTTTTATTTAGAGACAGGGCTTGCTAAGTTGCTGAGGCTGGCTTTGAACTTGCCATCCTTCTGCCTCAGCCTCCCGAGCCTCTGGGATCACAGGAGTGTGCCACCGTGCCCGGCCCAGTGTGGGCTTATGGACACGCTGTACACGTGCCGTGAGGTGCCGTTGCCCACATCTGCCAGGGTGGAGGTGGCATTATCTGAGGTCTACGAGTGCCCCGAGTGGGATTCATATGCCAACTGGTGGTGGAGCCTGTAGCAGAAAACTGGGTGGCACGAAGTAGGCAGGTCGAGGAGGCTGGTCCCGTGGAGCCCCGCTCCTCCTGATCCACGGTGACCTCAGGCTAGCAGGGGCTGGCCGCCCAGGTCCTGCGGGCAGGTGAGATGCAGGCTGGTGGTGCTGCACCTCGGCAGGCGGATGAGGGGTCCCGCGTGCGGTGGGGCCCCAGCAGCACCCCACAGGCAGGCTCTCCAGATGCCACACCTGTCCCTCCTCCCCTGGAGGGTCCGTGCTCCTGCCCTGTGTGGACGCTGCCTATGTGGAGCTCAGCTCTGGGGGCTGAGGGCCGCACCATGTTCCCTCCAGACCTCCTGAGGCTGGCACCACCCAGGTCTGCTGCCGCATGACGCCCTTCCTGTGTGCCCGCTGCAGACTGGGTCTGCAGTGGCGCCAGGGCCCATGTGTGGAGGGGGGTCCCCACCTGCAACTGTTGGGAGTGTTGGAACCTTAAGAGGGGGGCCCAGGGTCTTGGACTCTGGGCCCAGCCCTGCTGCCTCCTCCCTTGTGAGTCCTGGCTGTGAGTGTCTTCACCGAGTACCACCACCATGACGGCTGCCCTTCTGTCCGCCCAAAGCTCCAGGGCCCACCAATCTGGGCCAAAATCTCCCAAACCGAGCAAGACAGGCCTTGCTCTTGTGAGGGCACCAGCTGGACCACTGGTTACAGTAATGGGAAGCTGGCCGACACAGTGCCCACTCAGGACCTCTGTCCCTTTTATCAGGCTGTTTCTAGTTGATTTTCAGGGACTCCTTCTGAAACCAGGGTGGAATCCCCTGCCCCCTTGGTACTTTCTGAACGGCCAAGTGAAGTGCTCAGCCCCCACACTCTGTAGGCCTCCTTTTGGTCTCTTGCAGAGCTTGAGGCTGGAGAGCACACAGACACAGGAGCCTGGCTGCTGTGGGGTGTGCAGTGGCAGCCGCGGGGTGTGCAGTGGCTGCTGGTCCTGTGGCACCTGCAGCCTGGGGCCCTGCCCTGTTCTCTGCAAGGTGCTTGCCACAGCTCTACCTCAAGAGCTTGGGCTCCTGCTGGTGGACTTTGGCTGTGCTGGGCCTGGGGAGGGGCACCTTCAGCACTGTGTATGGCCCACATGTGACACTGGCCAGACTGCGCCTCACTGAGCTAGCTCTGCTGTCTGGACGGTGACCCGAGGGCACCCTGACTCAAAGTGGCTTGGGCTATGAGCAGGGGAGACTCATGTGGCCAACCCAGCTGACCTGCGTGCAGGGCCTCTGCAAAGTCCCCCTTGAGGCTGCCAGTGGCAATCCTGGAGACTAGGCCTTGGGCCCTGAGAGAGAGGCCCTGGTTCACATGGTGTTGGGTCCAGTAGCCTCCCTGGTGAGGCGCTGTGTGGGCAGAGGCCTGCAGGAAGCGAGGCCGCTCTCCTGGGACCTGGGGTGAAGGTCATCATGTGGGTGGCAGCAGAGGTCTCTATGTGGGTGGTGCCTACAGGACCCTGTGGATGCGTGGGCTGTGCTGTCATGCAGCATGCCTGTACAGGGCCACTGGGTCATCTGGGTCACAGCAGGGAGTCCATGAGCAGGTGACTTCTCGGGTCTCACTGAGGATGCCGCCATTCAACCAGGTGGCCAGGTTGACTGGTGTACCTTTGGCTACAGAGGGGACAGAGACCACGGAGAGCCAGGGCTAGGTGCCACTCAGGAAACAGGGGACATGCCCCTGGAGAGGCTAATGGGCTGGGCAGTGGTGGTGGTCAGGTTGTGGGGACAGAGGGAGGCAGGGCAGAGGAGCCCACCTGGAGGCTCCTCAGTGGCCTGAGTGGGCCGCTGTGACACCCAGCACATGCCATGTACAACCACAGGGCAGCCTGCAAGGCCACAGACCTGGGGCGGGGGCCAGGCCATCCCAGGCACGCCTGTGGGAGCCCAGGGCGGGGGGTGTTGCCTTGGCATGCCGCATGGGAGCCCATGGGGGGGATGGGGCACCCTGGCACACCTGGGTGGGAGCCCATGGGGGGGATGGGGCACCCTGGCACACCTGGGTGGGAGCCCATGGGGGGGAATGGGGCACCCTGGCACACCTGGGTGGGAGCCCGTGGGGGGGATGGGGCACCATGGCACACCTGTGTGGGAGCCCGTGGGGGGGATGGGGCACCCTGGCACACCTGGGTGGGAGCCTGTGGGGGGGGATGGGGTACCCTGCCACACCTGGGTGGGAGCCCGTGGAGGGGAGGTGGACCATCCCAGTACACCTGTGTGGGAGCCCATGGGGGTGGGCCACTCTGGTACACCCACGGGGAGGCCGGGGATACAACTGCCCCAGGCTCTGGGGAGCAGGTGTGGAAAGCCGTGGTGGGATGGAGGGTGGGCTGGGAGCACCAGGTGAGGGTGTCCCCTGGAGCTAGCTTCCCCCACCCAGGTGGAGCCAGTTAGCTGGGCCCGTGCAGGGCAGCAGGACCGGGCAGGAGTGTGCGACACAGCCATGGCCATTTTCTGGACAGGTTTCATTTATTGTGCGTGAGGACCACACAGACACTGACGGCGGAGACGCTAGCATGCTGAGGACACCTGCTTCTACAGAGCCACACCTCGGCAAGGAGGAGGCACGGGCCTTGGCCGTGACTGCAGGGCTCAAGGGACATGGCTCGAGTTTCCCCAGTGTCAGGGTCCAGTCCCTGGTGCCCACGTCCACCTGTGGGAGGCCCAGAGGGCTCTGTATGCAGCCTGCGCCTGCTGGACGGCACAGGGTGCGGCCTCTCTGCAGGCCACATCCAGAAGCTCCAGGTGACCTGGGGACACGTGCCCTTCCCTCCAGGGGCAGCAGCCAGTGTGCCGTGGAGGTGGCTCTGGGTGGCCTTCTTCACTTGGTATTGCTGATAGCTTTTGTCAACAAAACCAGCCACCAGCATACAGACATGCAGAGACTGACCTTGGGCCGTGAGAATAGTCTGGATTCGAAGGTAAATGTGATTTTAAAAACCCACTCCCTAACAGGGAAAGTGTCCACAGAGGTGACGGTGCCTGAGAGAAACAACACCCTGTTGGTTCTTCCTCAAGGGCCAGCTCCAGGACACGCGGGGTGTCTGCAGGCTGCCTAGTGGCTCCCACGTGCCAGGGGCCCTCGAGCTGCGGCATGTGGCTTACAAGGAGCAGCCCTCCTCCCATGGCCTGGAAGTCCCCAGCGAGGTGACCATGAGCTGACCAAGAAGCCAAAAGAGTGCCCAGTCTCACGTTCCAGACCCCAGTGGTCCATGGCCAAAACAGACGCGGGGTGCCAGGCGGGCAGGGCGCTCACATCCAGCCTGGCCACACACGGGAAAGGAGTGGGGCCTCGGGGCGGTCTCCCCGACTTAGACAAAACAGGACACTTGGCTTTTAAAATCTGAGCAAAATAAATGACCCAGGCAGCTATCGTGAGCACAGGGGTCCTCACACAGTGTATGTACAGTCACCCGGGTCCCTCTCCCCAGAGCATGGGTGACAGCAAGATCGTGTTCCAGGGTGGCCGCAGGGGAGGAGCCAGCCACGTGGACCCGTGTGCAGAGATGGGACAGGCTGGAACCTCACCACGAGGATCTCTGCTGTTCTCGCAGGACGCAGGACGCAGGACGCAGGGCGAGCCCGCTATGGGGCGTGAAGCGGTGAGGAGTCAGAGATGGAGCCTCGCGCTGCGTTCTCAGGAGAGGCAGGGGTGGGAGTGGCCCTCTTTCTCTGGAAACGTCAATCTCCCTCCTCTGTCTCCCTGTGGCAAGAGGACTGCCCTGGTCATCCGTGGGCTCCGTTTACACCAGGAGCCAATGGCGCAGCTGCAAGGAGGACATCTGGTCAGAAGCAGGTGGCAGCCCTGGCACAAGCAGCTCCTGGGCCCCACCCTGCTGCTCAGGGCCGCCCCTGCCAGCCATCTGCCCACGGGAGGCAGCGGGATGCAGGACCAACACTGCTCCTGGGGGCCTGTTTTGAACCTGCGACTCAGCTGCAAAGCAAGGGCCATGCCTGGCGGGGGAGGCCACGGCAGGGGAGGCCACAGCAGCCTCTGGGCACATTAGAGACAGCAGCTGGGGTGGGGAGATGCTGGCCTCAGAAATGTGACCTCCTGCAACCTGTGAGTGGCCCAGTGGTGTCCCCTCCCCTGCACCCAGCACTTCCCTGGAGCCCCACTTCTCCATCCTAGTGAAGCCCTGTGCTCTGCCACCAGCTGGCAGTGTGCCCCACCACGTGGGGAGCGGGCCTCACTGGTGGCTCCAGGTTGAGGACACTGAGGGGTGACTGTGGCACTGCAGCCACTGCCATCGCTGTTACCGTGCAGCTACCAGTTTGGCTGTTTCTGAGCGAGAGGCAGTTGGTGACACGGTGGCCAGAACTCTGTTTTTAAATATTTTCTGAGCAAAAGCTTGGTGGCTTGTTTCTGACCCCACGGTACCAGAGGGGGAAAGCGGGAGCTGGCCCTCTGGCCATGCAGGGCCTCTCTGTCCCTTCCACTGGGAACCCTGAGGGGCTACCTCCGCTGGGTCAGGACATACCACACGTAGCGGGAGGCGGGGGGCTGCAGGGGCCTGGGGCAGCTGCAGGTGATGCCAACATAGGTACTGTCCAGGTGTGTCATGGAGCCCAGTGATGGCAGTGGTGGGCAGGACCTGGCTGGGGTCACAGCCAGGAGGGCCCAGTGGCCAGAGTCCAGCACAGCAGCTCTGGGTGGCACTCCCTTCAGATCACGAGGAGGGACGTTGCTCTTGGACCAACTGTGGGACTCACCTGAGTGAGAGTGGCCCTCTCTCCTGGCCACCTCCAAAAGCAGAGTGACCCTCTCTGGAGGGAGGGGCATTTGGGGTGACTCTCGAGTTCCCACAGACTGTGGTCAGGCCACAGACTTGCAAATAAAAAGGCCAGAAATAGGAGGCAGGCCAACTCTGAGAGGGAGTCAGCAGGAACCAGAGGTCAGCAGAGCCGAGGACCAGAGTCTGCAGGGTCAGATGACAGGACAGCTCCAGGCAGTCGGGTGTCCCAAAGAGGGACAGAGGCACATTACAACATGCTCACTGCACAAGAAGCAGGCAGGCCAAGCGCAGCCACAGAGCTGAGCCGGAGGTAGCTGCCAGTCAAGGGTGCACACAGGGCGTGCTGGCTCGTCAGCGCAGCAGGTCACACGTGTGGCCACGAGGGTCCTCCCAGAGCCACAGGCACATTACTTCTAGCCGAGGTAGACTAAGGGCCAAGTCTCCCCTCCCACCTGAAATGCCCTCAGAGTGAATGGCACACACACACCAATGGCTTGGAGACCTGGAGTCAGATGGCCAAGGTCGGGGTTGTCCCCATGCAAGGGCCAGCAAGCAGCATGTCCAGTGCACCCAGCCTGCTGCGCGGAGGGACCCTGTGGACTGTGGTGCAGGGACGGGAGGCCAGGTGGAGCTCACAGGGCTGCTTCGGTGGGGGCCCACAGCACTGAGCTTGCAGGCGCCTGAGGGGTGACTGCACAGGGGTGCCCAGGCTGGACCCAGCACCCACAGTGCACGCAGAAGCAGGGAGAGCCTCTGATGCACTGCAGGGAGCCACCTGAGGCTGGGCAGGGCTGCAGCTGCGCCTGCCCACCAGCTGGGCTGCAAGCCTCACGGCGGCCGGGCCCTGGGTGGGGAGAGCTCAGGGTGGCTGGCTAGACGAGCTCTGGTCGACCTGTTTCCAAGTACCTAAGTTCAAGAAAATCTACAGGAATGCAAACTCAGCATCTAGCAAGGAAAACCACAGCGTCCAGGGACCATCTGGACACAACCCAACACGCAAAGAGGCGGAATAGAACCACAGTGAGAAAAGCCGCAGCAAATCTGACCCAGGATAGACACATGTGCAAACTGCAGGTGTTCAGAAGTAGAGACACAGAAGGCACAAGAAGACCCCAGGGGACCTCACAGAGCCAGGTGAAGGGTGCGTGCCAAAAGGGGTCCGAAGGAGGGCACGGAACTAAGCAGACCAAACCACAGCAAAGCCACGCGGCTGGATGCTCCCTCAGCCACCTGAGGGCACAGGGCATCCAACCCGAGGCACCCAGAGCACAGCAAGGGAGAGGGGGAGTGACGCACAGCAGTGCCGTGACTCCAAGTGGCAGAGTGCTCATGCAGCCACGGGCCCTGGGGGCAGAATGAGAACTGAGTAACGGTGGCTGGAAATGCCCAAACGGGATGCCAACTACAAACCCCAGCGGCACGGAGAAGGGCCGTGCACCCTGACTGTGCTGGGGGAAAGCAGACCTGGGGTGGAAGCAGAGGGTGCCCTTTCCAGAAGCAAGAAGAACTGCCAGCCAAACACGCTTTGCAGGACCACAGAGATGGCTCCATCTGCCAGGCGCGGTGGCCATGCCTGCCATGCCAGCTGCTCAGGAGGCTGAGGCAGGGCACCAAGTTCATGGCCAGCCCGGGCACTTAGTGAGGCCCTGTCTCAAAGTAGAATTAAAATACAAGGGCTGGGGACCACAAAACAAACTCTTTCTACCCACCACCCATCCATCCATCCTCTGTCCATCTATTAGCTACATATTCGGTCATTTATGTCCATCTTCTATCCACCTACCTTCTGTCTTCTATCACCCATCTTTCCTACCTGTCATCTATCAGTCACCTGTCCACCCATTATCTATATATCAATTTTGCCTATCCTCCTATCTACAAAATGTATCATCTACGTCAGTCTTCTATCTTTATCCACCTGTCTCTGTCTTTCCATCATCTACCTTCCTTCTGTCAATCATCTGTCTTTCTACTCATCTTCTGTCATCTACCCACCTCTGTCTGTACCTTCCTATCATCTCTCTACCTGCTATTTGTCCCCTATCTCCTGTCCATCTACCACTCTTCTCTCTCCATCATCTCTCCTCTATCTACCTCTGTCTATCATCCATCCATCTCTTTTCATGTATCTACCCTCCACCCACCTACCTTCTGTCACCATCTACCTATGGGACAAACTTATGCAGTGGGAGGACAGAGGAGGGATTCACGTGGGGCTGAGGCTGTTTGCTCCAAGGACACTGGGGAGAGGGTGGGCGGCTGGAGATAATTGCCACCAACACTGAGTTCTTGAGCAGCAGTCTCACAGGGGCTTATTCTGTTTGTGGACAAATAGATAAAAAGTGTCAGTGACAGAAGCCTGCTGTAGGATTGTGGCTCTGGAGCGGCGGTAAGGAAACTCCAAGTGAGGGTAGGAGGGCCAGAAGTGGCAGCACGGGCTTGCTCTGCCCTGTGCTGGTGCTGGGACTGAACCCCGGTGTGTACCAGCGAGCCACGCCCCAGCCCCTTTCACCTTTCACCTTGAGTCAGGGTCTCGCTGTTGCCCAGGCTGGCCTGGGACACACATCCTCCTGCCCCAGAGTCCGCCTCTGGGATTACAGGCTTGGCCACTGCACCTGGCCAAAGGCAAGGCTTTAGTGTCGTTGCAAAATTCCCACAAGTGACACAGATCATGGATCCACAGTTCCTGTTCACACGACATATCCTAAGAGATGTGAAGACCCATCAACAGAAGGCAATAAAGGAGAAAAGTGAACCTAACCGGGGGACAGACGGGGTTAAAGGCCCCAGGACAAAGCTCAAGCCTGTCAGTAACCACAGCAAACGTCAGTGGGTTAGTCTGCCCAATGGCCAGAGGGAGGAGTTCCAGGGGTGTGCTGGGCTTGCAGAAAAAACCCACGTCTTACTATCCCCAAGGCCGTGAGTGGACAGACCTGCCCAAGGAAAACCCAAAGGCACCAGGCACACCATATTCCCCACAGACAAAACGGGTGCCACAGCAAAGGCCTCGCTGGGAGAAGACCGCTGGCCAGGAGCTCTGGTCATTCTAAACGCAGCTGTACCTCGGAGCAGAGCTTCAGATGGTGTGGAGGAAAAGCATGAGCCGAGGAGAAAGCTGAGCAGACGCGCTGTCAAGGAACACACCACAAACGGCTCTCGGTCATTAACTGTCCAGCAGACCTCAAATGGGCAGGCTGAAGGCGGCATGGGCAACGTCCATAGCAGCCCAGTCTATCGGGCAGAAGCAGGCTCAGTGCCTTTCACAGGTGTCTGAGCACAGGGCGGTCAATTCAGAAGCAGCCACAGAGAGGAATGGAACACCCCCTAATGTGGGAATTTAGAAGCACTTTGTACGCAAGTTATGAGTGAAGGAAGGATGGAAAGTAAACTATGTGAAGAGCTAAAGAACAAAACACCCTCTGTCAAAGGGTGTGGGGTGCAGCAAGACAGGCATATGGAGGGACATTCGTAGCCTTGAGTGCTTGTTAGAAAAAAAGGAAAGTTGAAAACTAATTATCTAAGTTCCAAATTAAGAAGGTAGTGAACCTCAGAAGACCTGGGGGGAGTGGAAGGAAGGCATCGGCACGACCGGACAGAGCCAGCAGACTCGTCCGCACAGTTGCTGTGGAGCCTGAGAAGTCCCACCCAAGGCCACACACAGGTGACCCCCGCCAGCCCAGGCTCTCAGAGGACCCGGCTCTCACGGGGGTGGCAGGGCCGGCGGGACAGGAAGGACGTCCTGTGCAGGTGGGGTGGGAAGCCTGGGTGTGCCTCTGTGCTCAGAGCAGGAGGTGGTCTGGGGAAGGCGGGAGGCTGACCCTGCACCAGGACCTGCATTAACGGGAGGAGGAACAGGAGGCGCAGCCCCGTGGGGGTCGACCACGCTGGCCAAGTGGCAGTGAGTGTCCCACTGCCTGGCTCAGGTGAGCATGACTGCCCCCACCCTGGGTTCCTAGGGCCCCTTGTCTCTGGGTGCCGTCCAGGTGACTGAGGCCTGCACACCCTGAGAGCTGACACAGCAGGCTTTTTAGACCAAGGCAGAGGGACAGCAGCATCCGAGATCTGTGCTGTGGGTGTGTCCCAAACCTTATCCGCAACCGGGTGACCTCCCCCTGGGGGTCCCGAAAGCACCTGTGCATGTCGGAGTTCCAGGTGGATGCCACCCTAGCACCACCCCCCACCCACATGTACCCCTGCTTACAACGTCCTTTGAAACAGCCCAAGGCCTGGACGTGTGCTCTGGGCCCTCGTCCTCCCCAAGCGTGCCCTGCTCCTGCGGGTCTCGCTTCCCCAGGAAATCTCTCCAGGCTCTTTGGATGCATGCTGAAATTCCTGTGGTCGAGAACCTGCCAGGGCTGGGTTAAGGTCCCTTCTCCCTTTGGGGAACCTTCTTGGACCCCATCTGGTGACAACTAGATCTGCCCAGGGGACGGTCGGTCACTGCCCTCCCACTGCACAGAGGAGGACACCAGGCGGGAGGGGTGGGGGAAGGGCGGTCACAGGACACTGCCAGGTGTCCCCTCTGCCTCCACTCTGCTGGGCCCGAACACCCAGCCAGTTGACCTTGGAGCCCTTCTCATCCTGGGGTCCCGCCACCCTGCCTTCAGCTCATGCTAGAGTTCTGGAGTTGGGCCGCTCTCCTGGGGTGGGGAGGGGACAGCTGAGAATGTGCCAGAGCTTGGCCCAGGCCCACCTCCCACCTGGTAGTGGGGCTGCAGGCAGGTTCTGGAGCCTCTCTGGGCTTTGTAGGGAGCAGACCTACCTCTGAGGTTGTGGCAGTCACAATCTGCCCCATGCTTATACTGGGCTCTCGGCAGCACTCCTGCCCATGGCACATGATGGGCGCCTGGTGTGCACAGTGCACCCCGGGCCCCCCCCCAGCATGTGACTGGCACGGGACATGCACAGTGCACCCTGGGCCCCCCACTGCACATGACACGGGGGGTGATGTGCACATGTGCACCCTGGTACCCCACAGCATGTGACATGTGGGTGGTGTGCTCACATGCACCCTGGGACCACCACAGCATGTGACATGTGGGGGGTGTGCCCACGTGCACCCTAGCCCCCCATGGCATGTGACATGTGGGTGGTGTGCTCACGTGCACCCTGGCTCCCCCACAGCACATTACAGGAGTGTGGAGTGCTCACATGCACCGTGGCCCCCCAAAGCACGTGACAGGAGTGTGGCAGGCCCACGTGCACCCCTGCCCCCCATGGCATGTGACAGGAGTGTGGCGTGCCCACATGCACCCAGGCCTCCCCCACAGCATGTGACAGTAGTTTGGTGTGTTCACATGTACCCTGGCCCCCCCACGGCATGTGACATGTGGGTGGTATACTCATGTGTACCCTGTTCCTCCACGGCATGTGAAATGTGGGTGGTGTGCTCACGGGCACCCTGGCTCCCCCACGGCACATTACAGGAGTGTGCAGTGCTCACATGCACCGTGGCCCCCCAAAGCATGTGACATGTGGGTGGCGTGCTCACATGCACCCAGGCCCCCCATGGCATGTGACACGAGTGTGGCATGCCCACGTGCACCTCTGCCCCCCATGGCATGTGACAGGAGTGTTGCATGCCCACATGCACCCAGGCCTCCCCACGGCATGTGACAGAGTGTGGCATGCCCACGTGCACCCCTGCTCCCCATGGCATGTGACAGAGTGTGGCGTGCCCATGTGCACCCAGGCCCCCCACGGCATGTGACAGAGTGTGGCGTGCCCACGTGCACCCAGGCCCCCCAAGGGCATGTGACAGGAGTGTGGCATGCCCACGTGCACCCAGGCCCCCCACGGCATGTGACAGGAGTGTGGCGTGCCCATGTGCATCCCTGTCCCCCATGGCATGTGACAGGAGTGTGGCGTGCCCACGTGCACCCAGGCCCCCCATGGCATGTGACAGAGTGTGGCGTGCCCATGTGCACCCCTGTCCCCCATGGCATGTGACAGGAGTGTGGCATGCCCACGTGCACCCAGGCCCCCCATGGCATGTGACAGGAGTGTGGCGTGCCCACGTGCACCCTGAGCTCCCCAGTGAGGGAGACAGTGCTGTCAGGGCCTGCCAGGGCCTTGGTGGACACCTGACCCACTCTAGACCTGCAAGAGCCGCTTCCCCCCTCCTGTCCCCTCTCTGCCCCCAAAGCTTCCAGGACCCTCTGTCTCCTCTGCCTCACCACGCCCAGGGAGGCAGGCTCAGCCCCCCGTGGGCCCCGCCCTTCATATGGGTGTCGGTCAGCGGTCACCTGTTCCGTCATCTCCACTGATTCTACTGCTCTCAGCTGCCCCGTCCTCAGCCCAAGACCTCAGGTGGCCCCTGGCCCTGTGGCATGTGGGTGCACCCAAGCGTGTGCTGCTTCATGCAGCCCTCTGGGGCCCCAGGAGCAGCTGTGGGACGAGGACACTGCTCCTCCATCGTCTGAAGCCCTGCCGACTCACCGTGAACTGGCGCACCTCCCCTCGGTCCACCAGCGGGCGGTCCTTCTCAGGCGTGATAGCATAGGCCAGTTTCTGAGGGAGAATGAGCTGTTGGCATTGGTACCCGCAGGCCCCCACCGGCCAGAGGGCACCAACACCCCTCAGGGGACATGTGGGCAGATGCAGGAGCCCACAGCCCGCATGTCCTGGTGGGGCATCTGCCAGCGTCCAGGCCCAACTTGCAGCCCAGGCTGTGGCTCAGGGCCCTGTCCCTCAGCCCAGGTGTGGCGACTTCACAGTGTCTGCTGGGAGCCCCTGCTTCTCTCATTCAGCGCTGAGCCTCGTCCCTCCAGCCTCGAGAACAGGCTTCACCAGGACTGTCCCTGAGTCCCTGTCCCTACCAGGGGCCTTGGGTGCCTGGCCCATGTGGGGGCACAATCTGGTGGCACCAGTCCAGCTACTGAGGTCCCTCTTGGTCTGTGTGGGAGCTGGGAGGTGGGAGCTGGCACCAGAATGGCCGCTGGGGCCCACTGCATGCAAACCTCTCCCCCGTGGGCTCCGCACCGACTGCCCATGGTCCTGGGCCCTGGGGAACCCGTCTCCCTCCAGGAACTGCCCGGCACCTGCTTTACAGCAGCTTGGAGGTCAGCAAGCGTCCACAGCACACAACACCAGCTTCCTCTGAGGCCACGGCAGCCCCAGGAGCTATAGCCCTGTCACAGGCTGCACTGGACCCATTCCAGGCCCTGGCTGGCCTGAGGACAGGGGAACTGGGCCAAGGGCAGCCTGTGAGGCAAGGGGCCCTCTGTGGTGCCTCAGACCAAGGGACGCTGGCTCTAGAGTGAACCCTTGGACCCGGGTACACGGATGGGCTCTCCCGAGGCACTGCTCCTAAGCAGGCCTGCAGAACTCGGGCACAGAGCAGAGCTGGGGACCACCTGGGGGCTCTCAGGGAGGACAGTCCTTCCAAGGAGGACGTCCCTCATCCCTTCAGGAACTCAGGGCAGGAGTCTGACATGGCCTCCGAGACCTGGAGAGGAGGAGCATTCTGGGTGGGGGCCCAGAGCTGCCCGTTGCTGCATCAGGGGCTTCACCTGGCCACCCTGGAGGGACACAGGTCACCCTTTCCCCACGGCAGTGTGCAGGTGTCCATACACACAGACACACGGACGCACAGGTGGACACATGCACACATACGGTCGTTGACAAGACACAAATGTGAGGTGCCCTAGACACACACGTGGACTCTGCACGGGCTCCTGGACTCATACTCCCTGCTGCACTGGCCCCACCCCTCAGCCTCCCCATCTCCCCTGGTCGGGGCTGAGCCAGGGCGTGGACACTGCCCAGACCTCCTGGGTAGCCGGGTGAGGCGGGAGGGGCCGGGCGCACACCCACCTCTCGGAAGGACCCTGGCAGGCTGCAGAACTTGTAGGCTGCGTACAGGGGCACCATGGCCATGGAGGACGTGGCAATGACCCAGCCCAGGGCATTGGCCCAGGCAGGGAAGACGTAGGCTCCGTAGTGGGGTGGCCTGAAGGTCACGATGCTGACCACAACCACAAACTGCAACAAGGACACAGGGGTCAGGAGTGCTGGGGGTGGGGGTGAGGCAGAGTGGCAACCCCCAGGGTTGCCCCACCGCACATGCTGGACCCTGGCCAGGCCCTGCGGACAAGCAACCTGCGGGGGGAGCGGGGGGGCTGGACAGCTAAAGCCAGGTCCTTTGGAGTGTATTGGTTTGGATATGAGGTGTCCCTCCAAAGCTCCCATGCCAGGTCACGCAAGAGTGTCACAGTGAAGTGACTGGGTTAGGAGAGCTCAGCTCTAATTGGTGGTTGATCTGCTGATAGGGATGGGTGGCCACGTGGGCAGGTGGGGTGCGGCTGGAGGGGGGGTCCTGGGGCTGTGCCTCTGGGGTTGCTGAAGCAGAGCCTCTCTGTCCTGGTGCTGTGTCCTGGGCCGCTGTCCTCCTGCACGCCCTTCCGTCATGCTCTGCCTCTCCTCGGGCCAAGAGCAGTGGAGTCAGCCCACCATGACTGAGCCTCAGAAACACGCGCCTTTTAAATAAACTTCTCCTCTCCTGCGTTCCTGTCGGGTCTTTGGTCACAGCGACACAAAGCTGACCAGAACAGCGGCATGTCCTGCTCCGTTCTGCGCTCTCCTGCCCTGCCCCAGGCTGCTCTGCCGATTCCCCTACTCTTTCCTGCCCTGCTCACCTGACTGTGCCCCACCCTCCCTCCCCGCCTTCCTTCTCTGCCTACCCTCCTTGCCCTGCCCTACCCACCTACCACCCACCTCCACCTACTGTACCCTTCCCTACCCTGCTCCGTCTACCCCACCCATCCTACCTACCCTCTCCTCTGCTGAAACCAAAGCCACACCAGCTCCCTCCAACACACTGAATCCCCTCTGAGGCTGGAAGACACTGTGGCTCTGTGGCACCCCGGGCAGCCTGGGCGTGGCCTCTTCACCCACTTTTGAGAGGGATCTGGCAACTGGCATCATCTCAGACACACTATGATGGCCACAGCTGCGAACGGAGGGCGTGTGGCAGCCGCTGACAGGAACAGGTCCCATGTCGGAGGTCTCTTGATTGATGGGGATGGGGTCTCATTGCTGTGGGGGTCTTTTCATGCTGTTGCTCATTCTTCCCCTCCACAGGGCGTTATCAGGAACACGCCCTGCACGTGGGCCACACACCCACACGGGCACTGCAGCCCACACGTGCCCCCGAGTGTGTGCTGTGCCCACACGTGCACAATGGAGTGTGTGTACCTGGCGAGGGGCCTTCTAGAGGGACTGCAGGAATCCTCGGGGACACAGTTTAGGATGCAGCTTGGAAAGCAAACTCTTGGCTCTTCTCAGGGTCCCCAGTTAAGTGCCCACACAGCCACCTTGCCGAGCACATTTGACACCTGTCTGTGTCTCAATGTCCTCTTCAGTGTTGCCTATTACCTCAAGGCTTGGAGCCAAAAGACGGAGGGTGGGGCTGGGATTCAGGCTGGTGTTGAGCAAGGCGTGGGAAGCCCACGGGCCACTCACGAAGGCTGGAGCACCAGATAAGCGTTGCGGCTGCCTGCGGGTCTGCGTGGCTTGGAAAGGCCGCACTCCCACAGGCACCGACTGTGAGCTGGTATACCCTCTGGGAGCGTGTTAGTGCCCTGCGGACTGTGCCCACCCACAGTGCACCAGCTCCCTGAGGCCGGAGGACAGGGCCATGCTGTGACTCAGGGAGACAGGACAGTGTGGAGCTTGGTTTTCTGTCACATGCAAATTTCATAGGAAGGGCTCTGACCCAGAGTCCTCATGTCCCCACCAAGCTGGCAGAACAGTACGAAGAGTGTTGAGTAAGAGGTTCCAAGATGCAGTCAGGTGTCTGTAGGTGCTGGTCTCCCAAGACCTGGGTCGGCTCTTGGTGGTATGAGTGCTGAGAGGGGCAGACAAGAAGATGATGGCACGGTGTCCTCGGGGCAGCTCCTGAGCTCCACGTGGGGTCCCCAGCAGGTGGAAGCACTTTCCCGGGATGCCGAGGGCTTCAAGCCGGGCTGGGGGAGCTCGCCCACAGAGCCACAGGTGGGCGTGAAGCCACTGGCAATTCCTCAGGCAGCCTGCTGGGCCTCGGGCGTCGCATCGAGCCCTCCAGGAGAGCACTCACCACTTCTCGCCTACACCCCAGGTGCTGCTGTCAGCTCAGGTTCTCAGACCTCCGCACGTGAACTTGCTGGGACTGTCCAGCTGCTGGTGAGTCTCTTCACCTCCCAGGGCCCCTGCTGGCCCTTGGGAGAGGCCCAGGCTGCTCTGAGGGTGTCTGGCTGCGGCTCTCCTCCAGGGCTGCCCAGGTGGCTGGGGACTCCGGCAGGTGTGCCCGCCTGTGACAGCTCAGGATCTGCTCCAACCTGCAGCCCTACACAGCCAGCGTCTGCACTGGCCAGGGCTCTGGCTTTGACAGGCCTCCTGTTCTGTGCTGTAGCAGGATGAGGCTGCCAGGGTCCACCCTGAGGCCACCGGCTGCTGCCAAATTTGGGTGCAACTCTACAAAAACAGGTGGCTGGGGGACTTTGCTAGTTGGGCCCAGTCAGATCCCTGTCCCTGCTTTAAGCCAGGGGCTTACTGGCCACATTAATGGTCCCCAGGCTGAGGGGCCCTGGGAACAGTGGAGGGTCTAGGTCACTCCTGACCGTGGGGACCCCGGGTCTGATGGGCCCCCACCCTCGGCCCTGGAAGGCTAGTTCTGTCTCTGACTCGCAGCAGACGGCCTGGCTGGTCTCTAGGTTTCCTAGAGGGACAGCTCAAGGCCAGGACTCGCTGGGACCTGAGTAGCCCAAGGGTCCTGCAATCCCGCATGAGTTCCTGTCCAGAGGCCGAGGTGGAAGATGCCTCGGGAGGCCAGAGAGGATGTGGGGGACCCACCTGCCTCCTCTGCTGAGTTCTGAGACCCCAGCTCCAGCCACAGTGCCCCGGGCTCCAGACCCTGGGCACAGGCCAGCTGGGGCTGAGACGGAGTGATGGGCAGCTGTGGCACTTACCAGAAGGAAGCAGGGGCTGACCAGCTTCCAACACAGACGCCAGTACAGGCTGGGCCGCTGCCCCGTCATCTGCTTGATGTCCTCACTGAACTGCTGGACACCTGAGGTGGGGACGTGGCGACCACAGGGTCAGGACAGCCATGTTCCCATGACACTGAACACATGCCAGTTCCTTTTATGCTCAGGGCTTCCACCCTGCAGACCCCAGGCTCTGGCTGCACTCAGCCTTCCGTGGAGGTGTCCAGGACCCCTGCCCTGCCCAGACCACCTGGTGGCCTTACAGACTATGGGTCCCACAGAAAGCAAGAGGAAGCCGGCCTGGTGGCCACAGAGAAAGCACAGCAGTGTGACTCTGGGCTTACCGTAGAACCAGGCCACTCCGATGACTTCAATGAGCACTCCAAAGAGGATGGACGTGCCGGCTGCGAAGTGGTCCAGCAGTGTGAAGACGTAGATGCCCCCCTGGAAGAGAGGGGGCCCGGCTGGACTTGGTCCCCAGCAGAGGGAATCCCTGCTGTGGGGCCTCCCCCACAGGACTGGCCTGCGGGTCCACTCTGCAGATGTGTCCTGTCTACTCCCGCGGAGCCCAGAGTACTGAACTCCAGCACATGCAGCTATCACGAAAAGCTTGACACTAGGTCCCCTTCCCAGGACTCCAGGAGAAACAGGCAAGTGCCACGCTCAGGATTCCTCTGCCACCTCCTCCCCTTGCCCACCCAGTCCCCCACGTCCCCACGTTCCACTGAGGGTGCTTCCCGGAGCTCCCTGGGTGGTGGCGTCACTCTGGGACCACGCTCCGAACAGGCAGCTGTCCTGTGTGGGGCTACGGGGAACTGTGTTTGGGGACTTGCAGCTTCTGAGAGATGCAGCTGGCCTGCCCAGCCCGATGGCACCAACCACCTGCCCACGCCAGGGAGAGCAAGACCCGTGCGTACGTTGGTGACGCAGAAGAGCGAGAGCAGGAAGGTGGCCAGCACGATGCCGAGCGTGAAGAGCTCCCGGTGCCGGTGCAGCAGCGGGAACTCATCAACCAGCCCCGTGATCACGGACTCCATGCCACCCATCTGCAGGACACAAGCAGGGCACTGGCACCACCCGGCAGAGACAGGTGCGACCCGGGAGGGACATGGGGGAGGGGCCTGCACAATAGCTCAGAGCTGTATGAAGAAAGGGCTTCCGTGAGGGACACTTCCTTGGTGACATGGCCCTCAGAGGGTGGCCTGGAGGGTGACCACAGCCACCCCCGGCATTGGCTCAGACATATGTTGAATACCACTCGGGACCTTGCAGGCCAGGCTCTGCTGCGAGGGCAGCCAGGTGCTGCTGGGCTGCCCAGGCTGCTCAGAGACCTGTGTCCTGTCAGCATCCTCCATCTGAGTGCAGGAACACAGAGGCCCGGGGTCCCCAGGGCTGTGACCGAGCTGGGTGGGGGGTGAGGGTGGGCTGTGGCCGGTGGCCCTCACTGCTTGGGAAAGGGATTCCTGGTCCACGCTTTCCAGCAAGCATATCTTGGGCCCATCAGGATGGGCAAATGCAAGAGCCACTGCCCCCTCCCGCCAACCCTGTGACCCCCGAGGCTCAGCTCATGGGGCAGAAGGACCCTGAGAAGGTGCTGCCAGCCCAGGCCCCGCGAGGGCCCGGGCAGGCAGCCTCCACTGCCCGCCGTGCATGCCCTACGGCTGGTCATGCTTTCTGAGCCAGGCCTCTGGTGGCTGGGGCCTGCTGCATGTGTGCGCAGACTCTGGGGGGCCCAGGGTGGACACACTGAAGGCCCAAGGGGGAAGAGGAAGGGTAAGCTGAGCTCCAGGAACCACTGCGCTCCCTCCAGAGAGGGTCTAGAATGACTGGGCCTGCGTCCCTTGAGTAGGCTCTGTGCTGAGCAGGGAGGTTCGGGGGACCATCCATGGGTCTCTGGGTCTCTGCCTGGCCATGCCAGGGCATCACCCCAGGAACACGCCGAGCATGGTGCTGAGGGCCCCAGGGGGCTGGGCACGGCAGCCAGGGCCCACCGGACTCACGGCACTGTCGATCCCCAGGGTGAGCAGCATGGCGAAGAAGACCACCGCCCAGGCGGAGGACAGGGGCAGTGTTGCGATTGCCTCAGGGTAGATGATGAAAATCAGCCCCGGCCCTGCAACGGAAACCCGCTCTGGTCACTGCAGGGCTTGGCTCTCTCACTCACCCACCCTGAAGGCCGGCTCCGCCCTGTCGGGGGCCCGGGGGCTGATGGGTGGGAGGTTTTCCGGCCGTTCTCCTTGAGGGTCCTCCGTCCTGTGAACTCAGCACACACCTGGCCCAGACCCCAGAATACGCACACCCAGAACCCATTAGGGGCTTGTGCTTGTCCCCCATGGCCACCCGAGTCCCCACTCATTGGTGTGCGCCCGGGCTTTGGGGCGCAGGGGAAGCAGTTAAGGCAGGAACAGAAGCGAGGGCGGAAGGGTCGTGGGCAGCCTGCGAGGCTGCCAGTTAGCCCTGAGGTCTTTCCAGTGCAGGCACACACAAGCACACGTGCCCACACACAGGCACACTCCCAAACATGCAGGTGGACACTCATGACAATGCACAAACATGACACGCGTGTGCCACAACACGTGCATGAACACTGCGCACACAGAGGCACACCCATGTTCACACTATTGGTGGCCTGGCTGTAAAGTGAGAAGGACGTCACAAGCATGCTGCTGACACCTGCTTCCCAACTGTCCACGCTCACTCCGGCCAACTCAACGCCAACGGACATGGTGATGTCACTTCCAAGAGGGCACCTCGTGGATGAGCGTGTGGCTGACCTCCCCACCACCCTGCAGCAGGGGCCCTGGAAGACCACACAGATGCAGGCACCCCCAGCAGGCCCTGGAGGCTCGGGAGGCAGAGACTCAGCCCAGGGGACGCCTGCAGTGACCAAGCAACACTGCTGCTGGGCCCGAGGCCTGGTCACGGTGCACACCCAGGATCCTAAGATCAGCTGCAAAGCCGGGGCATGCTGTCCCAACAGGATGAGGCCTTGCAGGGCCCAGGGGAGGTGCCTGCGAAGGCCCCAGGGTGGCCCCCTGCAGGGCTCACTGGGGACATTCGCAGAAGCAGCAGCAGAGAGGACGGCAGGGGAGCGGGCTGGGGAGTGGCAGGCCTCCAGCACAGCCCCACACAGCTCCATCCCAGAGGGTCCTGGATGATCCCACCCCATGTGGCGGACAGCCTCAGTTCCAGCTCACTGTGGATGGGCACCTTCACGTCTCCTGCCGACCCCAAGTCTCTGACTCCTGCGACCCCCCGTCTTCTGCATGTCTGGTCCACAGGAGGAACTAGCACTCACTGTCTTAAAGAACCACACCCACAGGGTCACCGGGATCTGCCGTCAAGCACGGCTGGACCTGGGCGCCCTGCAGCTCTCAGGATGCCCTGTCAGCTGAGACCCGGGAAGGCTGTGGCCTGGCGGAAGGCAAGGACAGCGAGCCCACCTGTGGTCTCTGCCTGAGTTGGCACTGTGCCCTGGG